>NW_027508711.1:18122500-18485000 GCF_051911475.1 Siphateles boraxobius | reverse complement strand
ATTTATGGACCAAGCTTTAAAAAATTTACGAATATTCATGAAAATAAACAATTAAAAAACGGATTTACCATATTTTCTTGAAGTTCATTTTTGTATTACCTAAAACATTCTGCGTCTTATAATCCAAGCGACTTGTACAATGCAATTAACGTCAAGCTCGCAAAATGTGCAAAGTGCACACATTTTGGATTAGTGCCAAATGAAAGAGGTACATGAGCCCAAGTTTATTTGTATAGGCCATTTCCCACATGCTGGCAGTTCCAATATAGCTTTAAATAAATTTGTTTAGGCTTGGCTTTTTTTAAGGAAGGTTGTTTATTGTATCTTTATATTTCTTTTCCATTCCAGTTCTGAATACAGTTTAATCTAAAGGATTTATTGTGTAGTGAGGGGAACTAACATACATGTTTACACTGTTTGTAATATTTGTAAATGTGTCATTTTATTTACTGATATTTTACATTATTTGTCAATGTAATAAATGTGACAAACATATACAGTTGTGGTCAGAATTAATGGCACCCCTGGTAAATATGAACAAAAATGGCTGTAAACAGGGTTCGTACAGACTCTGTCAAATGAAATTCCAGGACTTTTCAAGCACTTCAATCGGCACTTATCAAACAATATCTTTATTATTATTTTTATTAATTTCATTTTATTTTTTTACTCAAATTAAACATATGGTATCTGATGTTTCACTTCATAGAGGTCAATCCATTGACCAGCGCTGTCAGGAATGGAAAATCCCCTTAAACATTGAAAGGATATTGAAACTGAATTTTTTTCCATACATGATTGACCTGAAGAATGAAAGTTGTATTATATACTTGATATCATGCTCATAGCCATGAGAAATAGCTTTAAATCTCAGACCGTCTGCAGCGTTGATTTAGCGTGAAACAATTTTATTTTTTCAACAACAAACAAAATCACAATATTTTGAATTAGAGATGCACCGATACCCCTTTTTGCAGAACGAGATACCGATCCCTGAATTTTCACTGCATTTGGAATATTTAAATGTATTAGTAGATAAACCAAAAGAATATAAATCATATTAGTTGGCTTAATTTATTCATCAAATATATATTTCTTTCAATTATTTTCATGCTTAATTAAGCCTGCTAAAATGCATTGTACTGTATGAGCTTCTGTTACTGTAGATTCTAATGCTCTATCATATATCTTTCATTGAATAGCACAGCACATACTTAGCAAAGGATTGGCTCAGTGGTACAAATGTTTAGACACCAGTGAAATATCAATTATTTAATCCAATTTTGATACTACAACAAAAACTGCCAGCCTAATTAATGTGAATTTAAAACATTATTAAAGGTAAGCAGTCAGCAACAAAATAAGAACGAATAATCAACTTACAAATAAATACAATAGAACAAAGAAAGGCTACAAATGAAATAAACAGTGTTTTTGGAGTTTTTCGGGTAGATCTAGTACAGAAATTTGAATAAAGTAATAAAATGTGAAAAAATTGCATATTCATAACTGGATAAATTAAATATAGCTGTATATTTTTGTAAAGTTGAAAAGGGCAGCCTATTTAGTCAAGAGCAGTGAGTAATTTATTTGTCCATTGTTTGATTAACATTAAAGGGATAGTTCGGCCAAAAATGATATTTAACCCATGCATTACTCACCCTCAAGCCGTTCGAGATGCATATGTCAATCTTGTTTCAGACGAACACATTTTCAGTTATTTTAGAAAATGTCTCAGACCCTTCAGTGGATATAATGTGAAGCAACGGAAGTCAGATATTTTCATTTATAAAGTTTTAAATATGTATATTTTTACGACAAAAGCGCACGGATTACCCTCAGAAGGCCTTCGTTTATCCCCCTGGAGCCGGATGGATTACTTTTGTGAAGGATGTATGCACATTTTGGGACTTGAAGGAGGTGGACCCCGTTGCTTCACATTATATCCACTGAAGGGTCTGAGACATTTTCTAAAATAACTGAAAATGTGTTCGTCTGAAACAAGATTGACATATGCATCTAGAACGGCTTGAGGGTGAGTAATGCATGGGTTAAATATCATTTTTGGCCGAACTATCCCTTTAAAACAGCAGTGGGTTTGTTAAACTGCCCTTTAAGACCGAACGCACGGACGCATTTGAACATGGCTACTTCACTTGAGATATAACTGACTTTGTTTACTAGGATATTCGCCAAGATGGGCGTTTTTACATAATTTTGTGTGAATTCGTCCGTACAAGCGTAAGACGCGAAAGACAATTTAATTCAGTATTCATGCGCGGAGACGCTGGTTTGCGGGGCGCGCGCTGATGTTTGCGTTCATGGAACTTCTTGACTGCAAACGTCTAGTAATAATGTAGGGAATCACTCGTTATACATACATCAGATAACAGTTTATGTTTTACTTTACTTACATATACGATTTAGTTTTCATCCAAATAATACGTGCTGAGTGAACGATGAGCAATCAAGAGCATTCAACAGAACTGCGCTCTCTCGTCAGTTAACGTTAACGTTAATAATGAGCTACATCATGCCTCGTTTTATTTTCTTTGCCATTGACATCCGACTGAACTACAAACCTTCCACTGATGTCAGTTTAAAGGGATGTGCTCGACCAGCTCGCGTGTCTGTGCCGCCGCACACTCAATACACAGCGCGGTTTCCTCTGAGCAGCTTGCGCATTTTAGACATATGCTAAATCTATGTGTTACTATACACACACTGCCTGGTCATAGCTGTCAACATTGAACATTAAAAATAAGGGAGATTTCCCGGAATCCATCCCCAAAATAAGGGATTTTTTTTTACACGATTCTTACCCACAAACTTTTTGAAAAAAAGCACTAATCATTAACAGTCTAAACAGTTTCTAACATATATATGTTATAAACTCTTTAGACTGTTAATGATTTGTGCTATTTTTTATTTTAAAGTTTTTAACAATAAACTTTAAAACCCAGCTAACAATTTTACGTTCTGGGAAGTTCTGGGACTGTTAGTTTTTGGTTCCAAGAACGTTCCCTATTGGTTCTCCAGGAAAGTTTTCTTAACGTAAATAGAACGTCCCCTTAAGGTTAGGGGAAGGTTCCAGGAACCATTTTGGAAAATGAAACCTAAAAAAACCTACAGGGAACGTTATCGTTTTGTTCCCAAAAAATAACCAAATGGGAACCATACGGGAACGTTAGGGGAACATTCTGTGTTAGGCCTACATATGTGAGAGAGAGAAAGAGACAGAGACAGTGTGTGCGAGTATGAGAGAGAGTGTGTGTGTGTGTGTGTGTGTGTGTGTGTGTGTGTGTGTGTGTGTGTGTGTGTGTGTGTGTGAGAGAGAGAGGAAGAGAGACAGTGTGTGTGTGTGTGAGAGAGAGGTAGAGAGACAGTGTGTGTGTGTGTGTGTGTGTGTGTGTGTTAGGGGTGTGACCGTAACCGTGAGACCGACGGTTATAGTTGAACACCGTCATTAGAACTCTATAACCGCCAAAACCGTGTTATTAAAATATTTTTTACAAACATTTTATATCATAGAGAATGTTTAAATACTAATATCAGCTTACGAGGGAAACGGAGGCGGTGCTTCGGAAGTTTGGAGGCTGCTGCAGATGATGATTCGGGAGAGGTCTGTGCCCCTTTACCGATCAGAGCGCACGCTGACACGGAGTTAAGCTTTGTTTATAGGCCTACCATGGTTTCGTCGCGTCCGCACGAGCGCGAAGGTGCGCGAGGCAAAAATGACGAGTTGGGTGCGCAAGACCGGCAAGACCCCATTTCGCTTTGCAGTGTGCACGGCTTTTTTTGTAACAGCGCGCGCGGCGCCGCATCCGAGCTTGTAGGCCTACGTCTCACACAATCAGAGTGTAAAAATACGGGATATTTTACGGGAAAATACTAAAACGGGAAGACAGCGGGAAAAGAGCTAAAATACATGAGAAACCCGGAAAAAAGGGGAGGGTTGACAGCTATGTGCCTGGTAGGCCTATCGTTTGTTGGATTCGGAGTATTTTTACATGAGCTCGGTATCGGTGCATCCTTATTTTTAATAATTCAAGCACTTTTCAAGTACCTCTTCAAAAAAAATTCTGTTTTCAAGGGTTTTCCAGGACTTAAATTTCAAAAAGTCAAATTCAAGTACTTCAAGCACTTTAAGCACCTTGTACGAACCCTGTGTAAAAAATAAATCTGCATTGTTTATGCTTTTGATCTTTCACTCAAAAGATTTGCAAAAATCTAACCTTTCATTGAAGTAAAATCATTGAAAGTGGGGGATAAATCACATTATGAAATAAATGCTTTTCTCCAAAACACGCTGGCCATAATTATTGCCACAATGGCCATAGAGCTGCAAGATTCTCCCTCGACTCTGAACAGACCACTTAAAGGGTTAGTTCGCCCATTTAAGACATGAAGTTGTATGCAATCCTTACCAGCACTATAGTGTATACACACTGACCCACTCTGTTGTCACCCCCCTGGTCCGAGTTCTGACCGCTGGAAGTTTTTGAATGAAGTAATCCCGGCTACTTTCCGGGGCCACAAAACTGTGCGTTTTTACGTGAAAAAAAGATTTGCGTTTCAAAGCTTGATTAATTTAACACAAAAAAAACACGCCGGGCAAAATTCATACCTCAGTTTTAATGCGGCACTATTTTCCTTCCGTTTCTATCAATCCGCGCTGCTGTCAATGTCAACAGTGCGCACGTGACAATCAGCTCTTCCATAGTGTTTACACAATCGATCGACAACAAGGTAAAAAATATTAAATTAACAATGGTGCGAACTTGTAAATTCCCAGGCTGTGACAACAAGGATGTGCCGGGATCAAAGTTCAAATTTCATCGTTTTTCTGTATCAAATATGAATATGAGACAGCTTTGGCTGGTTGCCATCGGCTACTCAGCGGGAGCTAAATTATCTCGAATAAAGGATTTTCGTGTGTGTAGTGCTCACTTCAGCGAAGACGATTACATCTCCAACCAAGGAGGAAAAGGAAAAAACATGATTTTAAAGAGTTTTGCCGTACCAGTACCACGGGTAAGCTCTATTTACTAACTTTATGATCCCATGTCTAAACTGTACGGTAAACAAGATGATGTTTAGACTCCATTATAAAACACGTGAAAAGATGTGTAAAAAAAAAATATATATATATATTGTTACAATTTGCTGTGAAAAATATTTGATTGAACACACCATTTGTCATTCATCCTGCCTCTTGCTACAGCTGTGGTGGGCCCAGCATCAGATTGGACAACTTCTCTGTCCTCTCGCTCTCTCTCTTCCCGTTCTTTGTCCATCTGCTCAAGTTCGGCATCGATATACTCCGGTTCATAAAGATATCCCTTTGTCGTTGAGTTAAAATTACTGTCTTCATCTGATCCGTCTGACACTGTGCTAAAATTAGTTTCATCATCTGAAGTTTCGTAGTCGGACATGTTGTCGGCGAGTCGCGCTATCAACAGCTAATCGTCACGTGCGCACTGTTGACATTGACAGCAGCGCGGATTGATAGAAACGGAAGGAAAATAGTGCCGCATTAAAACTGAGGTATGAATTTTGCCCGGCGTGTTTTTTTTGTGTTAAATTAATCAAGCTTTGAAACGCAAATCTTTTTTTCACGTAAAAACGCACAGTTTTGTGGCCCCGGAAAGTAGCCGGGATTACTTCATTCAAAAACTTCCAGCGGTCAGAACTCGGACCAGGGGGGTGACAACAGAGTGGGTCAGTGTGTATACACTATAGTGCTGGTAAGGATTGCATACAACTTCATGTCTTAAATGGGCGAACTAACCCTTTAACAAAATAACGTCATTTACTAGAGGTTCTGACAAAATGTTAATAGTTGCAGTCTATTTCAAATGTTTAATTCATTTGAATGAATTATTTAAAAGAATGGGTTTGAATGAATGATTCAATGAGTCACTCATACCTATAAAACATGGTAACTGCTCTCTGTGGCTCAGCGGCAGCACAAACACAGTTCGAATGTTACGCTGTGATCAGACTACGCAAACGTTTAATAGATTAAGGCGAATCGTTGTCATTTAGGAATAGGATTGAGTTGGTGTATGAATAGAAATAGCGACCTTTTAATGATTAATCGTGCAGCTCTATAATATAAATATGAAAAATACAATGAAATTATTAATGATAAATAAAACACAAGCATAATTTAGAGCAATTTGTATGTGTATAAATATATACATATACACACACGCGTGTCAAAATCTGCTAAGGGGTAATAATACAACGACAATTTTAACACCGTTTACAACAGGATCTGCATTCTTATGCATTCAAATAAATGATTTATAAAAACAACTGTATATCAAAACCACTCCTTTCAGTGAAATTTGGAAATGAATTTGCAACAGCTGAATATTTTTGACAGGCCAAACATGCCAGTAAGAATCATGTAATTTATTTAAGTCGCGGAAAATACGCAGAACGCATTTATAACGTCTCCAGCGCGTTTTATAATTACCCAAAAATCAAACATAGTTCACAACTCAGCTAAAGAGAATAAACTCCAATCGACAAACTTTACCGAGTTAGTGAACATCGTTCAACATGTGTTGGTTTTGACGGACATTTTTATGATCGAACTGAATATTTTGTAATACTTTTTTATGATTGAATTGACAGATTTTTTTCATAATTTTGGCAATAGATGAACTGTTAAATGAGTGATCTTGAGATGAGTCCATGAAGTAGTCCAATTCGTCTCTCATAGCTGATGTAATATATATTGTAAACTTGACAGGTGATGTAGTTTGATCACTTATCTTCTCAGTTGTTTAAAACATCATGGAAAAAAAAAAATCAAAAATTTGATAAAATGTAGAGATGCACCGATTACAATTTTCTAGGCCGATGAGTTTGAGCTGCCGATGCCGATTTTAGCCGATTCCGATTTCATTTTTTCTAACCACTTTACAGCACACACAAATATTTATTTTCTATCTTTTCTTTAGTAGAACAATTTACACAGAACATTTTTTGAACAAATTAAATAAAATAGCACTATATAAATTATTACTCCTGGTGTGGGAAATTCACACATATCTAAGTGCAGTGTTATGATATGGAAGAACCATTTTCACTTCCTATATTCAACTACACAAAAATGTGACATTTACTTATTTAGGAAACTAAACTTCTGAATGAAAACAGGTAGTGGCAATAAAATAATATATAAATAGCCAAATAAATAAATAAATATAGCCTTGCAGTATAAAGATATTTCTCCAAACACACACACAGGCTTATTGCAATCACTTGTACATCAATGACTAGTTTTATTACGCAAACAGTTCTTCTCTAATGATCTGCCACATGTCCAGCCAGGCTAAACAAGCGCTAAGATCAGGCAAGTGGAGCAAGTGCAGGGAAACGATTGGGAAATATTAAAAATAATTTCTTTTTCTGACATAGCCTACTCCAGTTCTTCTTAAAACAAACCAGACATGCAAATTCTGGGCACTTTTTGGGTGAAATCATATTTATTTTTTGTCCAACAAAAGTGTGCTTTCACTTTAATTGAGCGCGAGCAGTGCAGCAAAAATAGACTGCGCCGAAACCCCGCTTCACTGCTGCGCACGCGCTGCTCCTGCTCCCGGTGTGAATGCACTCACTGATTAACATGCACGCCAGGGGGAAAAAACCGCGCTGCTCACGCTTTCGGTGTGAAACGGCCGAAATTCACGAGGTTTCCTACATGTGCGTTTCGTGTGCTCGTGCGATGCTGATGATGCGCGATGGTAATCATGCGGCGTCCGAGTGCATTTGACCGGCAAAAAAAATTGGAATATATCAGACTGACCGACCGATCGCCGATCATGGCCGATCACGTGAAAATTGGCCGATTCCGATCACCATCCGATCAATCGGTGCATCTCTAAAAAAATGTTTAAATTTCCAATGAAAGATGATGCATTGTTACTTGATTTGTTACATTTAATTGCCCCGTAGCAGATTTTGTCATGTATATATCGACTAGGTTTTTCAGTCAATAACTCAACTGAAAAGCCTAGTCTAGCATGCTGAAATCAAAGGACACTAACCTGGCATGGGGTAGATGCCCGGAGGCGGGGGCTGCCCGTGGGGGGGGAGGGGCATGGGCATGCCAGGGGGGGGTTCAGTCATGGGGGGCATGGGCATCCGTGGCAGGACTGGCGGTGGTGGAAACGGGATCATGGTAGGAAGTGTGACGTCATCCACAATCAGAGGGTCATTCCCGTGGTCAAACGGACAGAGATCACCTCGTATACAAAATCCTTTCTCTGCGAACAAAAAAAAAAAAAAAAAAAAAAAAAAAATCACCATCACAACAGTCTTTCTGGACAGTTTAAAAGCAAAACCGTGAGGCTTGTATGATATATACGTGTCCTTGAGGTGGGACTACTTGTCAAGGTGACTGAACTTCTGATTGTGTGTTACTGAGGTCATTCTTCAGTGGAGTTTGCTCCATGTAAACAGTGGCGTATGGATAGTCACGCATCTCGTCAACGTGCCAAATCATAGTTTCTTTAGTAAGATCATTACACAGATCGAGCTAATCATCCGCCCCGAAGTCATCCCTGTGGACGTTCCCACCAGTGTGAAAAATACCCCAGGTATAGGGTAGTAAATATAAACTCTGCAGCTATAATGCCGTTCCCATAAGGCCAGGCTACACCACAGTCATTAGTGATGCTTTAGTAACAGACACCCTGAAGAGTAAAATGTGTCCTTAGAGAATATCAAGACGGTTCAGTGTTTCTGAAGTGTTGTACATCATTTGACTTTGATTTAAGAGTGGATGCAAAACGTATTTGGACATCAAGTATTAAAACACGACTAAACGTTCAAACTAAGTGCAGGTTCACACATACTTTCACATATGATGTCTTTGCAGTGACCCTCTGATCATTTATTCATTATTTTTATTTCAAATCCAAAAGTTGTTACTGAAAATGTTTTGTCAGCATTGCGATTCTCTTTGTACACAGTACAGTTAAACAATCTTTCATAGACGTATTCACATTTAACGCTAAATTTAAACAACACATTATTCAATGCATTACTTCTATATAGATCTATATATCAAGTTGCTCAAGCAAGTGGGAAAACTTTAAACATGTAGCTACTTTTCTTATGGTAATTTCACAAACATTTTATATGAAAACTTAAAATTGACAAAAACAGCTGACTCCTGCATGTCATAAAGAACTTGTTTTCACACCTCCATGAAGAGACGAGTGCCATCTATTATGTCGCCCTGCAAACGAAGTAAGAGTGAACCTGAACCTACTTAAAGACAGCACAATCACACTTTAAGCGAAACATTTCACAAAATGTTAGGTTTAACATGCATTTAAAAAAAAAAGAAGCAATAGCTTTTTGTCTTCATTTTGTCATGCGAGCATAATCACACCAAACTTGACAAAAGCAGAATTGGGACGTACCGTCGTAGTCTCTGCAGCGGTGTTTGAGCGTGCTGATCCTGTTTAAGGTCTTCCCTTCTTTGTGGTTGGTGAAGTAAGTGGACCAGCTCTCTGTGGTGCTGTCGGGCAGGTGAGCCGGCGCTGCCACGGTTACGGCGTTGGGGACGGCGGGGGTCCCGGAGGGGGGGAACTGGTGCTGGGGAACGGGGAGGGGGAGCAGGGGGGGTGGGTGGGTCTGCTGGTGGTGTGGGTTACCCATGTGGGCAGAGGATGGGTTGTAAGGCTCTGCTTCCTTCCGCTCCTGATCGAATTTGGATCTGTGCTCGGCTGAGATAAAGCACATTTGAAAGGATTCGAGATTGAAGACTTGATTGCAAAGGAAGAATTCTTGTCAATATTGTTGTTTGATTATAGCAAAGTCAAAGACAAATAAGAATGTCCACAGTAATAAAAAAATCTTTAACAATTCTACTTTAAAATAGAAGTGACAATTCTTCCATTAAAAATTCATTTAATGACTCCATAAAAAAAATGTATTTGGGAAAAACCAACAAGCAACTATTTTTTGCTAGGTTACAAACATTTTAATATAATATATATGTATATATATATATATATATATATATATATATATATATATATATATATATATATATAGTCTTAATATACATTTTAAAATTCTTAAATATATTTTTCAAATAAAGTTTTTTTTAAATTATGATATCATTTCCTGTTTAGATCCCCCCCCCCCAGCATGTTGTTTGCACCACATGATTTTGATATGGTGTACTTTTTTTTCCTTCAAATATTAGTGAGTTGTTGTGTTTCCAATGAAATAACAAATGAGTATACCAAAGTACTAGTTTTAAAGTTTTCATTTTATTTTAATGAGGCTTTTATGATATCAGGACAGTAGAGCTGCATGATTCTAGATAAATTGAGAATCACAAATATATATATATTTTTAAATAGAGCTGCAAGATTCTCCCATGATTCTGAAAAGACAACTAAACAAAATAATGTAGTTTACTAGAGGTTTTGACAAAATATTAATTTCTGCAGTCTGTTTAATATATAAAAAAATCAGTTTGAATGAATGATTCAATGACTCACTCATAAAGACTTCACTTGTCTTATTCTAGGATGAATCAGCGTTTTTGAAAAAATCTTTTGAATGAAGACTACTTCATTACTTCAATAACAATGACAACTACATTTTCACTTTCAGACAGAGTCACTTGTTGCCATCCACTGGTTCATCCAAAAAAATTTTTTTTTGAAGGTCAAGCTGATTTACTCTATTTTGATCGCTACCATAGACAGTGTATATATCCGAACTATTAACATATATATATATATATATATATATATATATATATATATATATATATATATATATCCGTGTATGTATATATCAGAATTATACTTCTGTGATAATCTGAATTACTGTAACAGAAATATTGATAATGTATGGTTTAAAAAAACAGTTTGTGAAGCAGTTTCATACCTGCACATGACAACTGCTCTCTCTGGCTCAGCAGCAGCACTAAAGCAGATCTGAACGTTTCAGTGTGATTTTGTCAAAGTTTTTAATAGACACTGGCGAATCATTGGAATGAAATCGCATGGGTTGATTGAATCAAAATCGCAAGCTTTCACGATTAATCTTGCAGCTCTATAGGATTGTAACTTTTTTTATAAAAAAAAAAAAAAAACTAAATAAATGCTCATTATATAGAGGTGTATTTTAGTACTTCCCAGAATAAACTGAATATCTTATGCATTTCTGAATAAAATAATTTTTTGGACAAAACAATTAGCATTATGTTACTGACCGATTAACCATTAAATCCATTCCTAAGAAGTGCTTGTTTCACAGGAATGAACACAAGTATAGGTGAAAGTAATGTGAAGGAAGTGGTTTGGGATGGTCATTACCTCTCCTCTGATTGTGCTCTCGTTCTCGGCTCTTTCCGTGGCTACTGCTTCGGCTACGACTCCTGCTGCGACTGTAGCTTCTTCCCCGTGAGCTTCCTCCTCGTCGATCATGTCGCTCTCGGTACGACTCTCCGCTCTTCCCGTGACGGTCCAGTTCCCGTCGCTTGCGGTCGTCTCTCCTGCGGTCATCTCTAGCCCTGAGGTAAGATGTACAGGGTCTGACTTCGATATATTGGACAGCTTTGAAACTGCCTCATGTCTGGTGTAAGAGGGTTTTAGACACCTAGCATGGTATACTTGGTACACTAATGTTAGTTTGGGTTCAGTAAGCTTTTATATATATATATATATATATATACACACACACACACACACTTTTATTTACCAAGGATGCATTAAATTGATTACACAGAAATTATTTGTGACCGTGTTAGTTTTTACTGTCACTTTTCAGTTACAAATGCTATTTATTTTGACTTTGTAGAAGAAAAAAACAAATGTACTAAATGGTTTAACCAAATGGAGTAAAATGTACTATGGTTTCAAACTAAAATAATAAGTGCACAACTGTTTTCAACACTGATAAAAATAAGAAATGTTTCTTGTGCAGCAAATCAGCATATTAGAATGATTTCTGAAGGATCATGTGACACTGAAGACTGAATAATGCAAATTCAGCTTTGACAACACTTTAAAATATATTCAAATAGAAAAAAACTTATTTCAATTTTACTGATGATTATATATATACACACTCACCTAAAGGATTATTAGGAACACCATACTAATACTGTGTTGGACCCCTTTTTGCCTTCAGAACTGCCTTAATTCTACATGGCATTGATTCAAAAAGGTGCTGAAAGCATTCTTTAGAAATGTTGGCCCATATTGATAGGATAGCATCTTGCAGTTGATGGAGATTTGTGGGATGCACATCCAGGGCACAAAGCTCCCGTTCCACCACATCCCAAAGATGCTCTATTGGGTTGAGATCTAGTGACTGTGGGGGCCATTTTAGTAAAGTGAACTCATTGTCATGTTCAAGAAACCAATTTGAAATGATTCGAGCTTTGTGACATGGTGCATTATCCTGCTGGAAGTAGCCATCAGAGGATGGGCACATGGTGGACATAAAGGGATGGACATGGTCAGAAACAATGCTCAGGTAGGCCGTGGCATTTAAACGATGCCCAATTGGCACTAAGGGGCCTAAAGTGTGCCAAGAAAACATCCCCCACACCATTACACCACTACCACCAGCCTGCACAGTGGTAAAAGGCATGATGGATCCATGTTCTCATTCTGTTTACGCCAAATTCTGACTCTACCATCTAAATGTCTCAACAGAAATCGAGACTCATCAGACCAGGCAACATTTTTCCAGTCTTCAACTGTCCAATTTTGGTGAGCTCTTGCAAATTGTAGCTTCTTTTTCCTATTTGTAGTGGAGATGAGTGGTACCCGGTGGGGTCTTCTGCTGTCGTAGCCCATCCGCCTCAAGGTAGTGCGTGTTGTGGCTTCACAAATGCTTTGCTGCATACCTCGGTTTTAACGAGTGGTTATCTCAGTCAAAGTTGCTCTTCTATCAGCTTGAATCAGTCGGCCCATTCTCCTCTGACCTCTAGCATCAACAAGGCATTTTCGCCCACAGGACTGCCGCATACTGGATGTTTTTCCCTTTTCACACCATTCTTTGTAAACCCTAGAAATGGTTGTGCGTGAAAATCCCAGTAACTGAGCAGATTGTGAAATACTCAGACCGGCCCGTCTGGCACCAACAACCATGCCACGCTCACAATTGCTTAAATCACCTTTCTTTCCCATTCTGACATTCAGTTTGGAGTTCAGGAGATTGTCTTGACCAGGACCACACCCCTAAATGCATTGACGAAACTGCCATGTGATTGGTTGATTAGATAATTGCATTAATGAGAAATTGAACAGATGTTCCTAATAATCCTTTAGGTGAGTGTATATAAATACACACACACACACACACACACTGATGAGTCAGAACTTAATGAGCAGTCACAGGTGAAGCGATTATCGTTGATCATCTCCTAACAAGAACACATATTAGGGTCTGGGTAGATTAGATGGTAAGCAAACAATCAGTTCTTGTATTAACGTGTTAGATGCAGGAGAAATGGGCAGAAATAAAGATCTAAACGACTTATCGAAGGCCAGATTGTTAAGGCAAGACGCTCATCGTTGCATGAGGGAACGAACACTATCCCGTCAAGTCTGAGCTAACAGAAGATCTACTGTGGCACAAGTCAGATAAGTGTTTAATAATGGTTATGGGAGGAAAGTGTCACAACTCTCAGTGCATCACACTCTGCGTAGCTGTAGACCGATCAGAGGTGTGTTTCTCAAAAGCATCGTTAGCCAACTATGGTCTCAAGTTCCATCGTTATCAGCATAGTTCAGCGGGTCGTGTTTCCTGAAAGCACCGTTCTAATGAAGATTCACAAACAGCATTGTTAAGTTGTGTGGTTGGAACGACAGATATCAAGCCATGGAGAGTTTCAAGAGATTTAAAGCACTGTTTTTGAAGAGTGAGCATGTGCGTACGTGTTCTAGTGCGCAAGAACAAGCCTATGATTGAATCTGGAAATAAAGCAAAATAACTGAGAAAATGAGAAATAGTCCTCAGGTGCCATGTCCGTAACTTATAGCATACCATCTAGCATTAATTCGATCTCAAATGGTTTTATTAAAAGAAATGATTACTCCACCGAGTTCATAACATCATTAACCAATGTGGTTGAACGACCAATTTGCGACAACCTAGTTTTGGGAAACAGTCGTGACTAGCTAGTTGATTTCTTCAACGATGCATCGTGCTACAGTAGTTAAGCAGCAAGTTACGCTGTTGTACGGGAAACACACCCCAAAGTGCCTCTGATAACCGCTGTCCACCGTCAAAAGCACCTACACTGGACACGCGAGCATCAGAACCGGACCTTGGAGCAGCGGAAGAACGTGTGTGTCGTTAACCTGAGGAAGTGACTCACAAGGATCCACTGTGGGACAAGGACAAGCCACAAGAGGGAGTGTGATGATGCTCTGGACAATGTTCTGCTGGGAAACCCTGAGTCTGGCCATCCATGTAGACACAAATTTGACACGTACCACCTTCCTAAACACTGTTGCAGACCAAGTGTACCCCGTCATGACAAAGGTGTTCCCTGGTGGATGTGTCTCTTTCAGTAGGATAAAGCACCCTGCCACACTGCACACATTATTCAGGAATGGTTTAAGGAATATGATGACGAGTCCAAGACGTTGCTCAGGCCTCCAAACTCTCCAGACTTAACAACCTACAGGATGGAATGATCTGCTGCTAACGTCTTGATGCCAAAAACCACAGGACACCTTCAGGGCTCTTGTAGTTCATGCCTCGTGGGTCGGTGCTGTTTTAGCAGCACGTGCAGGACCATATTAGCATATTAGACAGGTGGTCATTATGTTTTAGCTCATCTGTGAGTGTATATATATATATAAAACCATATGATACCATCACCGTAATCGCCACAGTATTGTTTTGTTTGCTAGTTGCAGAAAACAGTGCGCACTAAAAGCGAAATAAGACAAACCAGACAGACAACTGTGAATATTTAACACCCACAGAAAACAGAACCTGTAACCTTTAGATTATAAGAAGAAGATATGTCAACACAAACGAATAAAGATGCGGCTCTTGGAAACCAACCTTGATTCATTGAAGTCTGAACGATTCCTCAATGGGCTTCTTCTTCTTCTGTTTTCCCTATCCTCTTCAACATGAGCAGGCTGAAAACAAATGTTATTGTATAAATATTAACACTATTTATTTATGCATTTACACTAGGGACTTGAAGCTGTCGTGATTATTAAGTTGTATAATGCCCTTATATACACGTCAACTAAATGTAAAAAAATATGCTTTGATAGGAAAACAAAAATGTGAATAACAATATCTTTGGAAACAGAGGACAAATTAACCAAAAGTAGTTTAAAACACATTCTACAGTTTTAATGGTAAGAAAGAAAGAAATTACTCATGTGCACTTTTGATAGACATATATAAGTGACATAAAGAACAGATTTTACCTCTTCCTTCTCTTCAAGCTTCTGCACTGGGATTTTACTTTCTTCTTTAGCAGCTGGATTTCCCAAATAGTTTTTGGTGGTTAGACATTCAAAGAGTTTATCAACAAACCCTGTAGTCTCTGTAAAACATGCAGAAAAATGAATGGACACAGTAAATACAAGAAAGGTCATGAATTAACTACTAATTGCATACTTATGTACACAGAATATCAGGGATGTGAAAACTTTTTGTTGATACCTTTCTGAAGAAACACGTCCAACTGATCCGCACACAATGCTCTGAGTTCTTTCTCTGGTTTATCCTTCTTTACTAACGCCACAACATAGTTCGCCAGTGCAGATGGGTCAGCATCACATCTGTAAAAGATCTCAGGTTTATTTGTGTAAATGCAAACTTGCAAAAGACAAGAAGTCTTCAATTTAATCCAAAAGTCAAATATATCCATGCAGGTTAAACAACAATGTCTGCTAGGGTTTGCCCAGATCAAATACAAGACAAATTGGCAACTAAAACAAGAACCACCAAGCAAAGTCATACTGACTGATCATACATGCCAAAGCTCTAAAACTAAAATAACTTGTGCCTGATCCTGTTTTGGCCCAGTCTATGAAAACAATCAGGCTGTTTTAATGACCACCCCTCTCAGCCAGCAGACCCTCTTAGCTTAGCTTCCTGCTACATGGTTCTAACAAGAAGTTGTGTCAAATTTCTAAACACTATGAGCTTATAAATGAATTAAACACAATTGAACTGTCATATACACATAAAATCAAAGGAAACGATGTATGTTTACAGCGCGGATAAGTAATATGAATCCCAGCTAATGGGTTAGCATGTTAGCAGCGCAGGTTAGCTTCACTGCTTCAAATATCACTATTCATCACTTACATGGGTTCAAGAAGTTTAGCAAGCCAGGATTTCAGAGCGTCAACATTTTCTATAATCATCCTGACGCGCATATGATTAATACTGATAAAAGGCTGGGTGTTTATGCGCAACTCCAACTAGCATAGTCTAATAACACACACTGGGCCTTCTGTAGTCACTGGCACGTCGGACAAGCTGCTGGAGAATCTCAGCAACGTCACAGGGAAACGTCAAACAACGCTACGTGGGCAGCCAATCACAGAGACGCTATTTCATGCTATTTTACATACCATATTACCAGTCCCCCGCTTTTACGTTTCCCAGAGACATGAAGACAAAATATACTGTACATTTAGTAAAAAGGTGTTTATTGTTGCAATTCCAACGGTTGTATTATTCTTAAGTTTTCGTTTATTTTGTTGTTTTTTTATGAAGTCTCCATTTTAGTAACTAACAGTGATTACTTTAAGTAACTTAATCTTATTTGTGAGAGTCATCCTTCTGATGTAGAATATTTAATATTGAATTAGTGGATGTTCGTAATATTTCTGATTTTTCTGATCAAAAGTCCCCATGAAATAAAATTGAAGTTGTTTGGCTTTTTGTATGAATATGTTAGTTAGCTTTACTATTAGGCCTATCTGTATAAGCTAGTGTGCTCCAAAACAATGACAAAAAGTGGAAATTACGTCAATACTTTGAATTTATGAAATTACAAAGCTGAAATACTAATAAATAAATATATATATATATATATATATATATATATATATATATATATATATATATATGAAAACATGTAAAACAAAAAATACATAAATAAATATACAAAGAAATAAAAATAAAATAAAATGAGTAATTATACTTTTTATGCTTTATACTATATTTAATTTCCTTGTTTATGTATAATTGTATTTTTTCACATTTATTTATTTATTCATTTATTTATTTATACATTTATTTATTTATACATTTATTTGTCCATATGGTAACGAGGAGGAGATTTGCCTCAGACATCAGCAATCGAGCTCAGAGTAGCGGTGCTGAAGCTTTGAGGCCACAGTGACACTTTGTGGTGTTGACCAAACAATATGCAAGCCTTTGCAAGTCACACAGGGAATGAATGACTTAGAGATGGGCAAATGGCCAAATTTAAGTCATTTACAGTAATATCACCCTAATTGTATGAATATTGGGTGACCATACATATTCTTGATCCTGGACATGGCCATAAAACATAATTCGGTCAGGATTTCTAAAATGTCTTGCATGGCACACATGAGCAGAAACCACATCTTCAACAGATCTGATAACAGAAACTTTATTAGCATGTGAAAGTATTACTTAGAAATTAAAACTCAATATTTTCAGAAAGAAAGAAATTATTTTTTACCCTCTTTGCAGTTCTGTTTATAGTGTAAATATAACTACTTAATATGATCACGTAGAAATGAGAAACAAATAAATGTTTGACCCTTGCATTTCAGTTTATTTTGTAAATATTTACTAAATATATTTGCATACAAATCAAGTCACCTATATTTCTCTTTCTCTTTACACAATGCAGATTGTTTCAAAGCAGCTTCACAATAGTAACAAACTCAAATTCTGCTGTAAAGCAGCTCTGACAAGTCAGTATTGTCATTAGACAGGTACAATTTTAGTTCAGTGTTGATTCAGTTCAGTTTAATAATTGTAAAGTTGATTAATTGTGCATAGTCTACATACTGCATTGTATTTGTGCACATGTAGCCTATGTGTGACAAACTCCTGTACATTCCTCTGCACACTGAACAAGCAAAAGACACAAGCGAGTAGTGTTTTACTTTTTTCACATTCGTGTGCAGTTTGGCGTGTAACGTCATGTGGTTAATCAAGTTTGTGTGTAGAGTTACTATGCAAAAACAAGTTTTAGAAGAGTTAAAATAGTTTTGAAGAGATGACGGACATTTTGCATCCTGCGTGCGTGTTTTGTGTGTAGAGTTTTGAGAAATGGAGCCATAGTTCCAGAAATTGTGTGTAAGCAATTTTAAAAACTATTATTATCATTTTCTTTCTGTATGTGAAATAGTCAAATCGTTTAAAACGACATTACCCATAATGCCAAGCGTGTTCCGGCGGTGACGTTTCTGAACGGTGTCATCAGCCGAGTGCAGCGTGGGTTTCATTCTTCAACAAATCCTGCTGAAGTTATTCAAAATGACGGTAAATTTGATTTATATTAAGCCGGTTTAATGTTTCACACTCTTTACTTCATGTGGTTTGGAGCACTGTCTGTTTCATGACCTCAAACTCAAACAAAAAAAATTAAACCGGTCCATTGAGCAGCATGGTTATCTTTAGCAACTAACAGTTAGCTTCATGCATCATGTGTGTCTTTTAACGTTGTTCATGCATGTTCTCTGAATCCATTACAAAAAGTAGTTGCAAATATTCGATCCACACAGAAAGCGATCTCTACAACAACATTAACACTCTCTTGCAAGTCGGAATAAGTTGTTGGCAGAGTAATATGAATAGAGTTGACAGCTGTCAATCAGAGGTGCTGACGTGTGTAGCTCAGAAAAGTAGTGATCCTCAAGTACCAGTTTATAGCTATAGCAAATTTACCATTTTGGTATCTGGAAGTTTAATTAATGAACATAAGCTATAATATTTAACAGATCACAAGATGATGAAACTTTCATTCATATTTGAATATACAAGACATGTCAAACAATTTAAATAAACTTTCATGTAAATATAACTTATTATATACATGTGTGTGTGTGTATGTTCACAAAGAAGTCTTTTATGCTCATCAAACCTGCATTTATTTGACCGAAACTACAGAAAATATTGACATATTATTATATTGACATTATTTAAAATAATGGTTTTCTATTTTAATATACTTTAAAATGTAATTTATTCTTGTGATTTAAGCTAATAAATCATCTAATGTGATGATTTATTAACAATGTTGGAAACAGTTGTGCGGCTTAATGTGCCTTTTTTCTCCAAATATCAGCATGATTACAAATGTGATATTGAGTTTATACTAAGTACAGTTTAATAAACAAGTTAATATTAAGTGACTTACATTTTAGACATCAAATCGCCTGTTTCGCTCTATTCCGCCAACGAAAATAGCTCCAAAACAAAGTCCAAAGCGCTGTTTTGCGTCCGAATCTGATTTTTGGACGAATCAGCTGAATCAATGATTCAATGACTCACTCATTAATCCTTCTTGAATGAATCAGCCGTTTGAATGAATCGGTTGAATCTCAATGACTCACTCATTTACAGTGACTTACTGCCACCTACTTGTGGGTTTAATTTCACATTTAAAGTTTCTTAAAAATTTTTTTTTAAATAATTTAAAATTTAGATATTTTCAACATTTCAAAACATTATTTATGCATCTTTAATTGGTCTTTGCTGATTGACTTTAGTAAAGGTTGATCTATAAGTACAATTTATGTAGCCTACCTAAAAATCTCCTGTTTAAACCTACATGGAAAAACCTGAAAAGCACCGTTTATTTAATTAATATATTTGTTCTGTTGTATTTATTTGTGCTATTGCTCGTAATTTGATTATTTGTTCCTATTTTATTACTTACTGTTTAAGTGAGTTAATCTAGGAGCTCTTGGTATCATAACCTTATTTATTATGATTATCAAAAAATAACGAAAACGATACTAGGCTTATTTTATATGCCCATTTTCTTTTCTTTTACTTTGTACATTTTTTGTTGTGGGACCAGTGAAAAATTTCGCTGGGCAAGTAAAAATTGTAACCACTGGCCTGGCCAGTAGAAAAAATCCTTAGCGTTGAGCCCTGAAGAGACTTCTTTCAAAAACATTAAAATTAGTAATGTTTCCAAAGTTTTACTGGTAGTCAACATTTGAAGTGGATCAAAAAAGTTTATCAAAGTTGCCCCTAAGGCAAGAACGGGTACTGTTCAAAATCCATGTATAACTTTGATGAAAAGTTTTTGATCCACTTCAAATGTTGACTACTGCATATATATATATACATATACACACAAACAGCCGGTAAAATGTTCAGAAACATATTAGAAACATAACTAATATTGTTAATAACATATTGTGTGTGTGTTATTTTACCAGTTGCGTGTGTGTCTGTGTATATGTATATATATTTATCATATATTATATATATATATAGTATATATATAGTGTGTCTGTGTGTGTGTAGGAATATGTTTTCCATATATTTCACATGTAGAAGTTTAAGTTAAATATGTCATTCCAGGAACGCAAAGGAACAGCAAAACTTGACTTTTTGAGGAAGATTGAGGAGGAGGTTCAGCAGAAATGGGAGAAGGAAAAGCTTTTTGAGACCAACGCTCCAACCACCATTGGAGAAAGTACAGAGTGAGTCTGTTTTATAAATATTGCAGTATTTCCTGAGGTTTTACAGATTATATTCATCACGACTATTATTAGCTATTCCACTATACCATGTATTATTATCCGTCTACCCAGTAAGAACAAGTTCTTGGTCACATTTCCCTACCCATACATGAATGGGAGGCTTCACCTTGGACACACATTCTGCCTGTCAAAGTGTGAGGTGAGTTTTAAAGCCAATCAAAGAATATATCATAGACGTCATGTCATATAATTCATGACTCAATTATAATTTCTCGTATAGTTTGCAATGGGTTACCAGCGGCTGAAAGGAAAGCTGTGTCTTTTCCCATTTGGACTTCACTGCACTGGGATGCCCATCAAAGTGAGTAGTTTAAACTCTTCTGCACTTCAGATCTGTACATTTTTAATATAATATAACATATCTGTGTCTACCAGGCGTGTGCAGACAAGTTGAAGAGGGAAATGGAGCTGTACGGATACCCGCCCCAATTCCCTGAGGAAGATGAAGAGGAGGAAGAGCAGAAGACGACCACTGATGAGGTCATCATCAAGGACAAGTCAAAGGGCAAGAGGGTAAATTTTCTGTATATATTATGAAGAAATTCTAACTTAAATGTCGTAGCGTTGATCCATGAATGATCAATATTGTAGTATAATGAATGGCAATTAATACAGTTATTCAATTATTTTTTCGAATTGCCATTGGCAGAGCAAAGCTGTTGCAAAGTCTGGAACCGCCAAGTTCCAGTGGGACATCATGAAGTCTCTGGGCCTGCGGGACGAGGAAATTGTAAAGTTTGCTGAAGCTGAACATTGGCTGGATTATTTTCCTCCTCTTGCTGTTGAAGATCTGAAGAAAATGGGTCTCAAGGTAGTGAAAGCTCACCTGAAACATTGTCGTTCTGCCCGTTACTTTGTACTTTGCTATTTAAACGCACCATTTTAATGCTGTAGGTTGATTGGCGTCGTTCCTTCATTACGACCGATGTAAACCCCTTCTACGACTCGTTTGTGAGGTGGCAGTTCATCACTCTGAAAGAGAGAAAAAAGATCAAGTTTGGGAAAAGGTATGGTAAAATATTGAACTATGACTTAAGTATTCAATTTGTTTGTTGTTGTTTGTACTGGTGGAGGGAAACCAATATACGAGTTTAACCTGTTAATCAACACTGATAGTTGTGTTAGGGATAGTTGACCCAAAAATGAAAATTATGTCAGTATTTACTCATCCTCATGTTGTTCAACCCCGTAAGACCTTCGTTCATCTTCGGAACACAAATTAAGATATTTTTGATGAAATCTGAGAGCTGGATCATTCCTCCATAGGCTTCTTAGGGATTGACACTTGCCAGCCTCGAAAAGTTATTAAAGACATCGTTAAAATAGTCCAAGTGACTACAGTGGCTCAATCTTAAGTTTATCAAGCGACGAGAATACTTTTTGTGCACAAAAACAAACAAAAATAACGACTTTATTTCAACTATTAATTTCCTTCTCTGTGGGCCTCGAGTCAGTTCACTAGTGAAATAGCGCAGTGTTTCTGTGTAGTATGTCACACGTAGTGTGATTGCGTAGAGCTACGTCACACGTAGGCTCACTATTGGCCGACGCTGGTCATGTGTGTGATGCGTGTGACGTACAACAACAGAAGCTTACGCTGTTATACTAGTGAACTGACTCGAGGCCCACAGAGAAGGACATTAATAGTTGAAATAAAGTCGTTATTTTTTTTTTTTTGCGCACAAAAAGTATTCTCGACACTTGATAAACTTAGGATTGAGCCACTGTAGTCACTTGGACTATTTTAACGATGTCTTTAATAACTTTTCGAGGCCGGCAAGCTTCAATCCCTTAGAAGCCTATGGAGGAGAGGATCAAAAATATCTTAATTTGTGTCCCGAAGATGAACGAAGTTCTTACGGGGTTGAACAACATGAGGGAGAGTAAATACTGACATAATTTTCATTTTTGGGTGAACTACCCCTTTAATATTTGCACAAATGTAACAGGCATCATTAAAGGTAGGGAGACAATTTGTTTCATAAACACTTTGTGTAATCCTGGTTGAAACTCTCTTCACATCCTGATAGCAATCAATAATATGAGTGGTCTAAATATTAAAATGTTGTACATATTGAGCATGAAGAATAATTTTCACACAAAAGTCCAGACCTTAAATTCACTGAAAGTCTTTGGGATGTGCTGGAGGAGACGTTACAGAGTGCTGGACTCTTGCATTGTCAATACAGGATCTTGACCAAAAAGTGATGCACCTCTTGACGGAAATAGTGTAAGGTAGTGTTGTCAACAGTACCAAGTTGGTACTGATATTTAAAAAAATGTGTCTATACAAGCATTTCCCTCTAGCATTTTGAGCGCTGTTAAGCGTATTCTTAAACGCTTCTGATTGGCCGTTGTGTTCACGCACTTAACATACATGTCTGTGATTGGCTCCAATGATCAGCGCTTCAAAAACATGGTCTTCACTGAGCGCTCACACAGATACAGACGGGAGCGTTTGAAAGCAGGCGTCTGTCAGTGGTGCCCTATTATATCCACTGATTGACGGATATGCTGATAGACGCCTGCTTTCCAACGCTCCCGTCTGTATCTGTGTAAGCGCTCAGTGAAGAGCTTCAAAGTCTATTTACAAGCTTTTGAAACCTTTTCTTCTAGATATACCATTTACTCTCCGAAAGATGGGCAGCCCTGCATGGACCATGACAGACAGACAGGAGAGGTGGGCACTATTTTTTTTTTTTTGGTATAAAATATAATGGGATGGATATGTGTGTCTTCTAGTAATGATCTGTATTGCAGGGAGTTGGTCCTCAAGAGTACACACTTATTAAGATGAAGATGGTGGAACCTTACCCAGCAAAATTGAGGTAAAATCCCTAATATTATGGTTTTGAATGATTGACATATTTATGTTATAAATATATGTATTATTAATAAATAATAAATAAATGTGTTATAAATACATATTTATGTTTATTATCATGTTACTCCAAAGAATGTCATGGTACTTGTAAATACATTTCTTTCTATGTTTTCAGTGTTCTTAAAGACAAGAACATTTTTCTGGTTGCTGCGACTCTGAGGCCTGAAACCATGTTCGGTCAAACGAATTGCTGGATTCGTCCAGATATGAAGTACATCATATTTGAGACGGCCAACGGTGACCTGTTCATCAGCACACAGCGGTCAGCCAGGAACATGTCCTACCAGGGCTTTACCAAAGAGAATGGAGTGGTTCCAGTGCTCATGAACATCATGGGCCAGGTTTGTGCCCCTAAAGCACACACTGCTTGTGTTTTATAGTAAATAAAGTTGGCCTGTTTAACTTTATGACAGTATAAATTAACATTAACAATTAACAACATTTAGGTTGTTATTTAAATGAAAAAGTATGGTAGTATTTGTTGTACTATTTTTATTACTAATATTAAAGGGGTCATATGATGCTTTTTAATGTTTTCCTTTTCCTTTAGTATGTAATGTGTCTGTTTATGCATGTACGAGATCTGCAAATTTACAAAACTCTTAGTCTCCCACAAAAGTGATTTATTGATTTATCTAATGAACGCTGCTCCAGACCTGCTTAAAACATATTGATTGAAGTCCAGACGTTACCTATCATAATTTTGAAATATTAGCACAATGCAAAGGCATATGCAAAGTAATAAGTAAAGGCTTCAGTGAATTGTAGTGTTCTTGTCACCATGTCATGGCGTTCTGATGTTGGTTCCACATGATCTGCTTTATCATCCATATTTTCAGAGTCAGACTCAGGCTTGAACTCAGAGCCGTCTTTAGGCCGGTGCAACTGGTGCGACTGCTTCCTCTTAAGGCACTGAAATACTTCAAACAAAGTTCTTTTTTGTTTTTCGTTTAGGGGTAAAACGAAGGTTGAAATGCGTGAGCAGCGATATGCCGATAGCGAACATCTGACTCCGCCCACACGGCTGAGAGCGACGGTTAGATGAATATGCAAATATGTGCTGCACTCTTTCCTCTCGATAACAAAATAAACGCACAACAAAATTGAGAAAACGGCAAGCATTTTTTAATAAAGCATAAGAAAAGCATCCAATCATCATAGCAACGTGGATATGTTTGCACGAGCTTTGCAATTCGAGCTTTGCAAAGTAAAGTCACGTCACGTCTGTTTATTTATATAGCACTTAAAATCAAGCAGTTTTACCGTGTTAAACATAAAAAACAGTTTCTGTGTCTCGTTTCATCAGAAGTAGAACTTTATTTTCTACTATAAACAGCTTTGTGCTCATGTTTTCACTTCTTCGGCCTCCTACAGTGCAAATGAACCAGAAAAGATTTCCATGTGAAAGAAGGCGGAGCCTCAGCGCACACCTACCTATTACATAATCACCATGGACCAATAGTAGTATGTATAGAGTGCCGAAGTTATGACGTCACTTTGTAGGCCAAAACGCGGAAGTGAGTTCGCATTTTAGCACTTCTGGTTCCCTCGCCCTAAAGTCTATGGGTTTTTTTTATGGTTTTTGCTAAATCGCCTGAAATAAGGTATTCATGTATTTTGAAAAATATTCAAATATTTTCACGTTTTGATCTATGACATAAAACACACACCAGTTATAACCTGCTTGTGGTTTTTTAAACTTTATTATATGGGTTTCAAAATGTATACATTTTGGATTAACTTGTAAAGATTATATACAAGTATATTGTAAGATAACTCGCACTGGGGCGGCCTTGCTTGAACTGATACGATAATACCTAAAACATTATTAACTGTTTGTGTTTACAATTGCTTTGGAAGCAAAGGAAGCTGAAGCTCGCGATTATGTTATGAGGCGTTCTGACACACTTGTGTTGGCCAATCAGAGCACTCTGGGCTTTTCAGAAGCAGGGGCTTTGTAGTAACTGGAACTCGGAGCGTTTCAGACAGACTGGGAAGAAAGGTGCTGCAATAATGTACAGTATGTGAAATTAATGTGTTTGTTATACATTAAAGCAAGTTAATCTATTCTAGTGCAGCCAATAAACAAAATAACGACTTTTAAAATAGCATCATATGGTCTCTTTAATACTATTAATATATAATGATAGTAATGGTAGCACATTTTCTTTGTTTTCAATGAAAATGTAAAATGAACATTGTTCTCTGTGTGATTTGTCATCATACATTTATATTATATTATATTTATATTATTATATTATAAAATAACAGTAATGTTAACATGGTTTCTTTATTTTTAAAAAAAGAAGAAACTACATAAAAGATAAATAAATAAAAAAATCCAGCTTGTGCATGTATAATGTGCTGTTTAATCTCCCTGTCAAAGCCTCCATCCATTCTCTCTCTCTCTCTCTCTCTCTCTCTCTCTCTCTTTCTCTTTCTCTTTCTCTCTCTCTCTCTCTCTCTCTCTCTCTCTCTCTCTCTCTCTCTCTCTCTCTCTCTCTCTCTCTCTCTCTCTCTCTCTCTCTCTCTCTCTCTCTCTCTCTCTCTCTCTCTCTCTCTCTCTCTCTTCCTTCCTTCAGGACATCCTGGGCTGTGCATTGAACGCCCCCCTCACCTCATACAAGACCATTTATGCCCTGCCAATGCTCACCATTAAAGAAGACAAAGGTACCCAACACCACCCCATTATATCGTCGCATCACATTACCCCTGCACAGACAAGATGCATCTCTGAACGGCCGCAGGGCAATACCGCGTGTTTTTAAAAGCCAAAGTAAAGTCATTGAGGAGTACAGCGAAGCTCGGAGAGATGAATATGGAAATGACCGCAATGAATGTTCCCTCAGGCTGTGCGGACCACATTACTCCCATCACAAACTGCTCCTCACCTAATGTGATTCGCCAGTTATTCTTTTTCTTACACCCTGAAAGTGCCTTCCCCAAATTGATACCTTAGAAATGTTAATATCGACCGTTTTAACGTTTAGTAAGTTATCTCATTATGGGAGGTTGTTGAAATTAATTTGTGGTCACAGGAACTGGAGTTGTCACCAGTGTGCCGTCAGATGCGCCTGATGACATCGCCGCTCTGAGGGACATTAAAAAGAAGCAGGTGTTGTATTTGTTTTATGGCATTTCATTTTCTTTTCTTGATTCAAGTTTGATTTCAGTTTCTGAGGGAAATTCCCATAGAGATGACCATTTCAGATAAGATGAATGAAAATGATGGATGATGAAATGTTGTTTTTTTTCAGGCTTTGAGAGAGAAGTATGGAATTCAAGATTTTATGGTCCTACCGTTTGAGCCGGTAAGCAGCTTTTTTTGTAAAAAAATTTAATTCGGCCTGAAACGGAAATGGCAAAAGTCTTTCTTTCTTTATTTCTCGAATAAGGAAAACGTAGGGATGGGCTTGATTTTGTCTGTGGGGAATTGATTGGATCATTGGATTGTTGTGGTTTGCTATTGTTGCGATATATAGTTTATAATACATTTACTGCAATATTCTAGCCTGACGTCATACTCAGATTCGAGTCAGAATGTGAGTCTGATTATGCTCCATTGGGCTGTGGTTATGGGGCGTGTTTAAACCAAACCAGGAAAGAAAATGCCTCAATTTGATCGACAAATGCCTTGATCGCGGTTCTCTGTTCCTCTTTTAAAATGAATGCGCTGTCTACATCTTCTATAACAGACGCGATGGCTGAATCTACACATCTAAATTCTCCAGTGGAAGCCATTCTTTGTTGTAAACGAATTCAACCCAAGCGCTCTTTGGTGACGTGGATAATTACGTTACGGTTGATAATCTGTCCATCATCTTATAAAGCCCAGCCTGTCAATTTGATTGGTCCGAACAGCTTTGATTCCGGAATACTTGCTTCACAACGGATCAAGTCCAGACCGAACTTCCCAACCTCAAATGTTGTGGGCGGGGCTAAGTTTGGCTGGCTTCCAGGCTAGCAATATTCCCTAAAAAATAAGAATTGTCAATATTGATTTCATGGTGACTTTAAGACCCCATGCAATGCACAAAAATAAGAAAAGCCCGCTGGTCCAGTTGTAGTCTGTGAGAGTCCCAGAGCTGCGCTCCTAAAAAGCTTCGTAATACTAAACGGATCGTAAAGACCATTGGTGCCAATGGGTCCTACAATCTACTTGGGCTTACAATACTTTTACAGTAATACCCAGTCCTGGGCCCAGATTCAGGGAACATTATTAAATTATAAGAATAATACAAATCTTTTTAACAGCTTTTTTTCTTTCTTATCAATAAAAAAAAAAAAAAACTAGAGTAAAGTTTGATTAGAAATTTTCATGTTGGCTCGACAAAACCAATCTGAAAGTTAAAAAAATAACTTTGAAAAGCTTTAAGTTTGAAGATTATACTTAAAGGTGGGGAATGTGATTTCTCTTTTTTTGTCCATTTTTTCAAAATAACTTGAAATCCTGTTCCTAACCCACTTACAGCCACTGAGTTAGAAGCACTGAAATGAAAATTAAGCAATTTAATCATCTGTGGAACGGGCAGGACTTGAAAAACTCCAGCCAATCATTTCCAAGACCACCTGGAATCATTGGACAGTAACTTTGTCAATCAAACGGTCGTACCACACCCCCCTCCCCCCAGCGCGCGTGACCCCCGTCGTGCGCATACTCACTGTGACGCATGCGCATCTCGTAAGTAAAGCCGGTTCCATGATTAGTAGTAAATCGTCATTACAATCTCTCGCGCATCTGAGTTTTGCTCGTGCATGATTGCGCGTCCATGTTCTTCGAATGGGTAGAGTCAGAGCCAGCGTTGGAGGAAAGAAGGTAGGACCATTTGAATTGTGTATTTACAAAATCTGCCGGTCGTTTTCCAAATCACATACCCCTCCTTTAAAGATGTCAATAAAATGTTTTAGCTTAGTTTAGTTGCTTGCATATTTTAACACATTGATAGCATGTTTTATCACGTTGTTAACATGTTTTAACATTATTTGGCACATTGCTAGCATATTGTTAATCATGGATTAAGGGATTTTTCTGAACGTTCCTAAATTAGTTGTGTCTAAAGTGGCTTTTGTCCTACCAGGTACCCATCATTGAGATTCCAGGGTATGGGAACCTGTCGGCTCCTTTGGTTTGTGATGAACTGAAGATCCAAAGCCAGAATGACAGAGAGAAACTGGCCGAGGCCAAAGAGAAAGTCTACCTTAAGGGCTTTTACGAGGGGGTGAGACCATACGAACACCAACATCACTCAAATTCCCAATTTTCTAGTGGAATGCATGTAGGGGATAACTCATGAAATAATAAACAATTTTAATGCACAGCTAGGCATGGATTATCCCGCTTATACCATGATCATTTGCCATCATCGAAAAGTTAAAGCTGTCATTGATGTTTACAGCGCTAAATTTGACTGGAAGTCAAAATGGTTTAGTCAGTTACGACTTGTTAGATCCAGCATTCTGTCCGCTTTAAATCACACACAGAGATAAAGTAGTGCTGTAAAGTTACATTTATTTGACTGAATCATAGCATTTATTTGAACGAATTAACCTATCGAGAGACAGTAAAGTGTGTGAACTACCTGATTCTGTGCAATGTTCTCTCTACTAGCAATGAAGCTGTGAGTTGAATTACTTCAAAAACAGCGACGTTACCTGAGTAATATAATGTAGCGGTTCAGTAGATTCAAAGTTAATTTATTAATAAAAGACAACAAGGTTCTGTACTTCTTAATTTTTCTAAGTGTTTGTGTGTGTGTGTGTGTGTGTGTGTGTGTGTGTGTGTGTGTGTGTGTGTGTGTGTGTGTGTGTGTGTGTGTGTGTGTGTGTGTGTGTGTGTGTGTGGGCGGGCGCTTCAATGAACTCAGCGCATTAAAGGTGCAGTAAGCGATTTCTTATGATATTCACACCCCTATCTTGATAGCGCCGCCCCCAAATTCACAAACAAGCTATGCAACACAGGCACCTCCGCCCTCATGAGTGTTTACACCCCTTTACTGATGATTGGCTGCAAGTGTGTTTTTGTGCTCGGTCCGATCCACTTTCTACAGCATTGCTCAGAAATCGCTTTCTGCACCTTTAATATACAATGGTGATTTATACTGTCTTGGAAGTACCTGTGTATTAAACTGTTTTATTCCACAGCTTTATTCAGACAGACCATGATATAAGCTGGTTTTTAATGCCCATGGGTGGTTCAGTATTGCATGTTTTCTTTAGATATCTGCTAGATAACTGTTACTGAACTTTGTTTTGCTAGATCATGTTAGTGGAGGGTTTCAAGGGTCAGAAGGTCCAGGATGTGAAGAAGCCCATTCAGAAGATGATGGTGGAGAAGGTTGGTGGACTATATGTAAATCCTTGTAAAGCCTGACATATGAAATAATAGCCAGAAAAATATATATTTTTTGAAAAGGCACAGTTTATTGAACCTTTAGACAATATCTAAAAAGGCTTGACAATAGGGACTGCCTGGGGCCAGCATAAAACAAGTTTATCATTTGCACGTGTTTTTAAGCCTAGCAAATTAAAATGTTCAAGCGAAGAAGACGAGAAAGAGAACGCAATTCAATATTTGCGCGCTGTGTGAGACGTTTTGTGTGCGTTACACACATCCGTAGCGTGCTCACAGGAATGCTGCTGTCTTTGTTTTTAATGTTAATCAAACAACAAGGGAGTAAGGAAAAAATCACTCACTCCTCTTGACTAAAAAACTTTTGAAACTTTTATAAGGATTAATCTTTCTAATTAATTTCTGTGCCTGAAAACGACTGTTAGATCTACCTAAAACTTTTCTGTAGATTTAGATACAAAAAAACCTTCATCAAAAGGCTGACGAATCATATTTGATTCTCATATTTTTAACAGCAAAGCAAATGCACACCTGAGGTGCAAATTAAAGGGGAAAACTTGGTGTAAAGAAATTAAAAATTGAAATTATACCTTGACAAAGGCCACTTGTTGTCCCGAAACGTTGGTAATAAATGTGCTTAAGAGAGTGTGCAATTATATTTTTTTGCACTCTAAAAAAAAATATGGATAATTAAGTAAACCTAAGTTACTTCAGTCTACTAAGTGTTTATCTCGATATATTTCCAAAGTATATAATGCCATTTTTGTGTGTGTGTGTGATAATTTAGAGAACTTTGCATATCAAATTGTATGCAGTAGGCTTTATAGGGTTAATGATTGAATGAAATGGGTTTAATGAAATGTTGGTTTGGGATTTTTTTTTTTAAATAAAATATGTAAATATACTTTTTTTATTTCCAACAAAACTCAATTGTGTTGATCTTTCTAGGGTGAGGCACTGATATACATGGAGCCAGAGAAGCAGGTGTTATCTCGGTCTGCAGACGAGTGTGTTGTGGCGTTGTGCGATCAATGGTTAGTGCAGAAAACACTCATACAGATGATACATAGTGTTGTACACATCTCAGAACCCATGATAACGTCCACTTCTGTCTTGTATTCACTTCCTGTTCAATAAGAGAATGCCTTATCCTTTTGGTCTTGTGCGATTTTTAGTCCTTTTTTTATCACGGTGCATTGCCATGCGGAGTCCCTGATCAATTTGACTTGTCAGACAGTGACTGGGGTCTTTATCTGGCAGGTATCTGGATTATGGCAATGAGGAATGGAAAAAGCAAGCCATGGGTGTCCTGGAGGCTCTGGAGACGTAAGTCTTGCACTTTGTGGCATTGGGGAGATTGCAGTGGAAAATTGTCATTAGTGTTGGGCGATATGCTCCATTTTCATATCGTCCTATCGTCAGCCTGTGAGATCGGCGATACACGATATTATCGTGAGGGGGCGGGGCTTACTTATTTGTAGGGGTGGGAATCTCTAGGCACCTCACGATTCGATTCGATTACGATTCAGAGGCCTGCGATTCGATTCAAAAGCGATTATCGATTATCTGAATCTTTTGTGTGTGTGTGTGTGTGTGTGTGTGAATATAAATACTTTGCTTTAAAAGTACAAAGTAATGACCCATAAAGAATTAACGTACAATATATTTTATTAACATTGCAAAAGAACCAACAGGAAAATAAAGTGTGCCTGAACTAGCAGCATACTTGTAGTAAATTAATAATATAACAACAACAACAGGTGTTCTGACGATTCATGCTACCCATCGAGATGTGCTATTTACTGGTGCATGTGGAGACTCATTTTTCTTCTGCTTACCACGCCCATAAATCTATGCATCCTTGCTGTGGAGACTTGTAGGAAACTTTGACAGGTCAAAGATGAATATTTGATGATAATTTTTACTTTTCACAGCGTTTTAAAAATAAAAACAGTACATTATACTGTACTCTTAACTTCGAATTTTATTATAATTTTATTTCATATAATATTATCATTTTTACTTGTTATATCAAATGTGATAATTGCTAGTTCATTTAAAATATCCAAATATGCTCCCCATACACTTACCCTGATTAAAATGAAATAACGATGTTATAATATTGTGAAATTTACACCATTATGGAAACAATAGAGAATGAATCAACATTATCTATGATCGATTCGCGTTTGGGTAGCATTTTTCGACAAGGCAGCAGAAATCGTCTGAACACCGGTACAGCCCAGAGAAATCGTCTGAACACCGGTACAGCCCAGAGCCATAGAGAGAAACGGCTCTGGTACAGCCGAGTGTTTTTCCTCCTCTGGGTGAAAACGTGTCATATGGCTTCTCATATTTGTCGTGTTGCCGAAATATTTTAGTTTTATTCTACAAAGCTTACAACTAGTGTGGCTCTTGTCCAGCTCCTTTCCCCCTTCAACTTCATAGAAGCCAAAATATTTCCACACGTCGTCAGCTTTTAACGAGGAGGGTGTTTGGATTTCGCGCTCAGCCATCGCGTCTCTGTTATGTGCACACGCCACAGACAGACGGTCCGGGCACTGCACTTCCGCGCTGCAGAGTTCCGTCTTTTGCGTTCCGTCAATATTACGTCATTATAAATAGGCTACATATCTAAAAAAAAAAATTTTTTTGTTGAAAATCGATTTTTGACATTTGTGAATCGATTCAGAATCGTCCACGTCCGCATCGCGATGCATCTAAGAATCGATTTTTTCCCCCACCCCTACTTATTTGATTATTAACTTGATTATTTACTAATTAATTTGCTTGTTTTATTACTTCATTTTATACGAGAATATTTTTCTATTTTGCTAGCAAAGGTGAAGTGTTTATTACTAGGCTAGATCAGGTAAAAAAAGATCCTAATCATTTTTGTATCTGACTCAGAGTATTTCAACATGTCAGAAGGAAATTTACGGCCACACATTATCCTCTCATGACGTTCAGGGTGGGAAATTAGCACCCGCCACCAGCCAATGGCTGGTACTTTTTCAAAGTGGCGGGTGACTTTGCCTTGTATACCAGCCACAGTGGCGGGTGAATTGTAAAACATATTTTTATTGGTTACTACTTAAAACATTCCTTGTTAAGGATTGGACAGCTTTTGTCAAAGAATGCTGTTGCTAAGTAAAAATAATGCACTTTTGTCGAGTAACTAATTTGATTGGTTTTCAGCGGTGTGCACGCGCACAGCGCACGGACACGGCACTGAACGGACCGTGACACATAGGCTATAGCTGAGCTGATGTACAGATGAAAGGAAAATGTAAAAAATGTGACGACATATACCCTGTGTTAAGAGGCCCGCCGCGGAGTCAGCAGTATATGAATGTACAAACTGTTGAGGGCGAAGTAAATAAAAAGTGAAGGTACTTTTCGAACAAGTGGCGCATTGATGACGAAGGGAAAACGAGGGAATGGTTACCCTACCTTCCCGTCGAACAGTCCATGTACTGTACTTACTGTCGAACCTATGCGTCGTCCGAAAATGCAAACAATTTGTTCATTAGAGGAACAACTAACCTTAAAATAGAGTCAATAATGAATATGACCAATTCTATTCAGAAACGTCCATGCGATCGGCAAAAAGGGCAGACCTTTTCGGGACTACGTTTGGATGTGTAAGTAAATTACTAACTTGAAGTTGTGTTTTGTGATGGCTAGATAGCTATCGTTTTTTTAGTTTAGCGAAAGTTTTAGCAGCCGCGAGGATAGGAGCCGATACCGTGGGTGCTCCGGAGCTCGATTACGTGTCAGTTAAACTTTTCATCCCCAATCCTATCTGTATTTGTGAGAAGTGGTGCTGTCCTGAGTTGAATGATAGCCTACTTTACGGCTTTATTATTGAGTTAACCCTCTGGGGTCGACAAACGCGCTGGCGCGTTTTGCTGGATTTTTTTCAAATAGCAGCAAAATACATTTAAATACTCCATCATTTATGGTCATACAGACTTAACTAATATTAAAAAATAAACTGTAAAATAACCATGCATAAAATTCTCTCAAAAATACAAACATGTACATACATGTTGCTTTGCTTACATATTATGGTAGCCCTGTTTGTGCTAAATAGTGCTTTTTTTTTTTTAAAGAGCGTGCGCCCGTGAGCATCCACAGAGGAAAACATAAATTGGCTCCTGAGTGCAGCATAACTCATATTGTTAAATGGATAAAACGAATTACATATTTGTAATGGACGTCAATGTTATCAAAGTCACAGTTCTCATTCATAAATTTGAATTCCAGAAAAAGTGGCTGGTAAAATTGGGCATCAAAAAAGTTAATTTCCCACCCTGATGAAGTTACAGATGCAGCATTTTGACCGTGCTTCTACACGAGATCGGAGTTTTCGATATATGTCCTCCTACCAGTGCTCTCTCTGTCTGGATGCACTTCACATATGCGAACTTCAATAAGCCCGAAGAACGAGGGTGTTAATGCCGGGAGAAATCAGAGTAAGGGGCAGAAATCTGGCTAAGCCGATCGGTTTATACTTAAACTTTTGACTTGACTCCGATAAAGGAAAACAGGTTAATGCGTTTACATGACCACATGCATTGTCAGTTTATTCAGAATAATCGGGTTAAGAACGTGCCTGTAAACGCGCTCATTAACAAAGTGAATGTAGAAACGGACTGATTAACGCCGCGTTCTCTTGAATCGACGATGGGATATAACGGTATAGCGACAAGCTTAATTTACTGGCTTAGTATTTCTCTTGTGGACCTATATGATGACAGTGAAAAAATTAGAAGAATATTTCTTGTTAAACAAGTTTTTGAAGCTGCTTTTGATTTTCACAGATGGCAGAGTTGTGCTGTGTTTGTGAACTAAAGACTGGCCTATATAGTTTTAGTGATATTATTATTATTATTATTAATATTTAGTAATTGTATTGTTTTTAGTGTTATTAGTGTCTTTAAACTTTTTGTTAATGTGCTATGGAAACAAAATAGGCTGCTGACGACGAACAACGATGCCGTTTTCATCTTGGATCTGTAGGCTATAAGATATGCGTGCGTCTGTTAAAACAAGCACTCTTGACGATTAGTGAATGGATCACCTTGCAATTCAATGTTGATGTGGGATGTAGGCCTAGTTTTTTATTCTGTTTTAAAAACATTTTCTTAGAGGAGTCCTCATACGCGTGTGTCGGTGTTGTCGCAAGTGTTAGGCAAGTGATGTCGTTATGAATTTAGGCAAGGCAAATTAATTGTAGTTCCTAATATTAATTTAATAACAATACTAGCTTTATAATAATAATAATAATTTAATGTTCATGGTAAAACGAGCCAATATCGTATTGATATCGTCAAAGGCATCTGCCATCGGCGAAATCTCATACTATCGTCGATACACGATACTATCGTCTATCGGCACAACCCTAATTGTCATGTTGCTTTGGGGTACCATTCTTGCTGGAGAAGCTGCATTAATGTGTGAATATTGACGTTATGCTTTTCTCTTCAGGTTCTGTGATGAAACCAGAAAGAACTTTGAAGCAACGTTGGCTTGGCTTCAGGAGCATGCCTGTTCCAGAACGTATGGGTTAGGTGAGACCTGCTTATGTCTGTGTCATTGTAGCTTTGTTGCAAGCTTTTCCGTATCCTGTTCGGTTTTTCTTTTGGAATAAATTGCTCGCAGGGCTTGACATTCACCAGACACTGTGGCTAGTGTTTTTCCAAAGTTACTAGCCACTCAGCATTTTCACTGTCACAATTTTGACATCAATACCATGGGGAAAATTGCCATATAGATATTTTTAACATTATCTCATAAATTGGTCGTCACCTTCATTTATATAGCACTTTTAACTATATACATTGTTTCAAAGCAGCTTTACAGTGATAATAGGAAATTAAAGTAACAGAGATTTTTTTGGCTTTACATCAGCTCTAGAATAAAGTTATTGTCCAGCTGAAGTTAGTTTTGATTGATTATCTTCTGTTGAAAAGATCATTAGTTAACAACTTGGGGTTGCAGGTATATTAGGCTGCTGTCACTTTAAGACCGAATGCACGGATCCATTATACTGTTGCACATGTTTTCTTTCTCAACTGTTTAAGTTCACTTAAAACATCACTGACTGTGTTTACGTGAATACTCACCAAGACTGGCATTTTGACGTTATGTTGTGTGTATTTGACTAAGTGCAATAAGCAGTGGAAAAATAACTCAATTTAGTACTGAGAGGTGGCTTTATGTGCTGCACTTTGGGTGTGAGCAAAAAAACTGGGGGAATGAGTAAAATTCAAGCCCTGCAACACCAACAATATTCATCCAGATCAAATGAAACTAGTGTGTGAGAGGAGGCGGGTTTGTGTGTCGACTCGCTGTCCAAGAGATGAGAGAGGGAGAGAGTGCAGCTGGTATCATAGAAAATTAGTACAGCATTGCGCTTAAAATGTGCTTAAGAGCACATCTTTATTTTTTATTAATTATTTATTCAATTTGTATTTTTAACAACACTACATTGCACTTAGTTTATTATTACAGATGCCTTTTTAAAAGACTACAAATGAAAATGTAAATGCCAAAGCGGCTAGTAGGAGTGACAGCATTACACGCCACTTCTGAAATCCATGGCGGGTGTTAATGTCAAGCCCTGATTGCTTGTAATAGTTGTACAAATTGCACAAAGTTTTCTTTGCACACATCCTTTTGAAATCACCTCAGATAGCCACCTTTGTGTCAAGCTTATCTTAATCAAAGTCTTTTTGTAAGGACAAGGCCCATCTATATTTCTTTTGTAATACTCTTATTTCTCGCTCCTCCCTTGCCCCCAAACCACTCCGCGATACCATCAGCAATTTTCCTGCTGTTCCTTAGTGAGAACCTTTGATTTTGTAGTTCTTTTATGTGTTTGGTTCCCATAGGAACCCGGTTGCCATGGGATGAACAATGGCTCATTGAGTCCCTGTCGGACTCCACCATCTATATGGCCTACTACACCGTGGCACATCTTCTCCAGGGAGGGGTACTCAACGGACAAGGACCCTCCCCACTGGGAATCAGGTATTATTTGCTCTTCCAGAAATGGCTTAGAAAAAAAGAAAAAAAAGACCATTCCATGCAATATATTTACATAATACATGTTTTTTTAGGCTGAACACCACTTAAGCAAGGGAGAAGATAAATGAATGAATGAATGAATGAGGCATTTATATAGCGCTTTCATATGTACTACTGTACACCCAAAGCGCTTTACAGTCATATCAGGGAATCTCTCCTCAACCACCACCAGTGTACTGAAAATGTAAAAGATTTTAGACTGATCATTTGGATTTTGGAGTCTAGTTTTATTTTATATGTAAATCATTCTCATATTCCCCATTTATTCAGCTTCCTCCTTGACATTTTCCCACTAGCATGGGTTAGGATCACTTAATATAATTAAGATTAAAATAGAGTTCTGCAGGAATTATGTATTTTTCTTGGCCAAAACTCGAGTTTGTATTTTAGTACTTCTAGTTTGTCCTGAAGTCAATGGATTTTTTAGGGGGTTTTGGTTAAATGTCTGAAAGAAGGTCTATAGTGAACACAAGCTCAAGATATTTTCACGTTTTATTCTACGGCATAAAGTACACCAGTAATACCCCCTTGTTTGTTTTGTTTTTTACTTAAAACATGTAAATACGATTGCTAACGTGGTTAAATGGGTCATTGAAAGTCGTCGCACTGTACATGTAAACTTTCACAGCCTCATTGTGTTTAAAATCACGCTCTTGGAACCATTCTAACTCAAACCTTCAGGGAAAATGTTTTGTAAATAAAGACTGATAGAGTTGTCGAAGATTAATGGTGGTGATGCTGAAGTCATGTGTCCGTGGTGTAGTTCGTTTATAGCAGGGTCTAAAACTAACTTTATTCCACACCTGCCAATGGCCGGTGACTTAAGAACATTTACTGACCATGAAAGTTATGACACAAATATTAGATACCAGTGGAAATTCACAATTCTAAAGCTAAAACTACTAGCCTAATATAAATTAAATATAATAATTAAAAACCTTTAAGCAATCAAATGTATAACACTGCATATAATCTTCACTGTATAAATTAAAGATAATAGTCCTTATTAAAGTTACAAATGTTTTTCAGTCAAGAGCAGTGAGAGACTTTGTCTTTTGTTGTTTGATTAACATTAAAAACGCAGACAGCCGGCTGCTGTCACTAAGGCTGTGTTCACACTTGTAATTTAGTTAGCTTGGTTCACAAACAAAAAAGTTGAGTCCTGGTCCACTCAGTGTTCACACTGGCATTTTAACACCGAACCTAAAGGCGTAGGGATACATTCAAAACCTGATTGGGTTTTTTTTGTTAAGTATATTTCATGATGGAATTTACAGAACATCTAATACAATGCTGTGTGCTTTGCTAAATCCACTCGATGTGTGTAGCCTATGATGTTTTTTGACTCTAAGATGTGACCTTCTAAAATGTGCAAAGGAGTCAAACCCTTTTTTTTTCTAATGTCATCTTGTGACATCATGTCCTGTTTTTGGTTAGTTTACATGTCTTTGGTCCGTGTTGCGTTCATATTTACTTCGAACCACACCAGAACGAGACCCATCTTTTCATTGGTGTCACGCCGCTTGTTTTGTGCGCACCAGGGTTCAGATGGCTGCGTTTACACATGTTCAAATGAACCGCACTAACAGAGGTTCGTTTAATCCAACCAAACATGCCAAGCGTGAACACACCCTAAAAGACCTAATGCACTGATCCAATACTGATACACATGCGTTTTCTTTCTCAACTTTTTATGTTCGCTTAAGACATAAGCGACTATGTTTACTAGGATACTCGCCGAGACAGGCTTTTTTTTTTTTTTTTTACATAATATTTTGTGCATTTGTCTGTTCAAGTGCAGGAAGTCATGAAGGGGAGCTCAAATCTAGTATTCGTGCACTATCTGAGATGTGTATGGGGAGCAAAACACACCAAATGTGTGACGAAACTGCGTGATTTTACAGAGCTTGAGCAGCGCTGAGGTGCAGCTCAAAGGACCGAACCACGTGACCTACTCAACATCATAAAGGAGGATGTGTTTGCTAGTGCCACTGAATGGATGGCGCAGCACAAACCAATCTTACCAGCGCACCGCTGACCATTTAAAACATTGCAGCATGAACCACATGACTTAATTCATTACCGCTCCGCAGAAGTTCAGGGGGTTTCCTGCACATAAGATAATTAAGATCAGTATGAAGTTATTAGTTGTAGCTAACATGCCTAACTCCTAGTATTTTTTTTTTTTTTGTACTTCTTGACCTAGTTATTGGATGCAGCACTGGCCTGTTAACTTTTGTTCATGTTCTCACAACATTGCATTGTTAGAATTCATAAAAATATTACCGGCCAACTGGCAGTTGACACATTATACTCACCAACAAGATTTTTACTCTCATTTGGCGCTTGGCGAGTTAATTTGTGAAAATTGTGAAAATGTTAACAGCTTATTTTCTGCAATAATCCAAAAGCCAATGGAAAAATCCTATTTGTTTTTTGTCGAGGGAACCAGGATGATGCCGACTTTCCTAGGGCTGGACTACAAAAATACACCATCACTGCAGTGCTCTCTATAGTCAAATAATTAATCTAGCACTAATATAATGTAAAACATTATATTAAATTGAGTACAATTTAAAATTTTACAATTAAAAGGAAAACTTTACTTTGTATTATTTAATTTATTTAGCATAAAACAGGTGCTCACTGTGACTCAAATTGAGAACAAAAATGACATGGAAAGTTTTGTCTGAAAGTCCTGCCACATGTTCATTGTTACTTGAGGAAAAATAGTATTGATACAGAAGGACATGTTTCCTCCCTCAGACCCGAGCAGATGACGAGAGAGGTGTGGGATTACATCTTCTTCAAAACAACACCTTTCCCGAAGACGGACATCCCGAAGGAGCACCTGCTGAAGCTCAGGAGGGAGTTTGAGTTCTGGTACCCTGTGGACGTGAGAGTATCAGGGAAGGACCTGGTGCCAAACCACCTCTCCTATTACCTCTACAATCATGTAGCCATGTGGCCCCAAGACAGGTACGATGCAGTTTACAGACCCTATAAACCTTTCTGTATTATATGTAGAGAAAAAAGTAATGTGAAGGATATTTTTCTTGTGTATTTCAACTTCTCTTACATTTTGCAGTGCCAACTGTTCCATTTTTCACATTAAATAGACATGTGAGAAAGTAATATGTGTGTGTGTGTGTGTGTGAGTGTATAAATACTTGATGGATGGATGGATGGATACATAGATAGATAGTTCAGCTGCTAAATTTCAGTTTAATTTCACTTTGGTACTCTTAATTGAGTTTTGCCCTTACAAATTTATTATTATATATTTTTTTTAATAGTGGAAAATGGCCACAAGCAGTGCGTGCCAACGGTCATCTTTTGCTAAACTCTGAAAAGGTGAGTTGAATTTCCTGTTTTCTTCTCAGGAATCATACCTTTTCTCTAACTAAAGCTATCATAGAATGGAATTTGTTTCAGTATAATTGTGAGGGCCACATATCTGGGAATTTCCTTACACCAAACATAGTCTAATCTCCTTAAGTCCATGAATCACCCAGATAATGTCTTAATTAAAATAAATAAATAAAAAGATTATAATTATATTTATAATATATAATAACATACATATTTCAGTTAGTTTCCAAAGCAACATGCCTAAGTTTTTCATCTTATTAATGTTTGTGTTTTACTTTTGTCAGCTTTATTTCAATTAACTAAAATGATTGTGAATAGTTTTATTGAACTATAACAGCACTGCCTGAGAAGTTCCTCTGTATTTATGAACACACATGTTGTGGTTGGTCCTCTTCAGCGATCTAATTAGCTGTGTTTATATCCACCAGATGTCCAAATCCACTGGCAACTTTCTCAATTTGAGTCAAGCCATTGCCAAATTTTCAGCAGATGGTGAGTCTTTCATAAATACCGGCTCACTGGAAGGCCAAACACTTTACATTCAGTCAGACTCTTTAGTGCTAGAATCAGGAATAGATTCAATCCTTATGCATCTAAGGGTTTATGTAGGTCTGCATGTGTCATTGATAAGTGTAGTTGTCTTCAAGGCTCTTTTAAGTGACTTATAAGATTGTGAATGCTATGTACCTAAATTAAATCCATCCCTCTCTGTCTCTGTCTGTCTGTCTGTGTCTTAGGTATGCGTTTGGCTCTGGCTGATGCAGGAGACACGGTGGAGGACGCTAACTTCGTTGAGGCCATGGCAGATGCTGGGATTTTGCGCCTCTTTACGTGGGTGGAATGGGTGAAAGAGATGATCGCCAATCAGAACAACCTGAGGACCGGACCAGCGGACTCGTTTAATGACAGAGTGTTTATTAGGTAACACTGGGGTTATAAAAAATCGCAGACAGGAGGTCTATTCACACTTTGACAAAACAAAAAAAAGACATTCACTATATTACCACAGTGAGTGAATTGTATTTACCAGAGTACACCGTGGCATAATAATTATAATGTACTGTTGAAGTAATTGATAATTAAAGATAATAAAATGGTGATGGTTACACTATACTGTTCAAAGGTTTGGGGTCAGTAAGAATTTTTTTTTGAAAGATATTAATATTTTTATTCAGCATATACACATTAAATAAATCAAAAGGTGACGGAGACATCAATGAATTTATAGATTTCCAATTCAAATACATGCTGTTCTTTTGAACTTTCTATTAAGCAAAGAATCCTGAAAAAAATGTATCAGGGTTTCCTCAAAAATATTAACTATTATGTATTATAGTGCATTATTATAAAATCAGAAATGTTTCTTGAGCAACAAATCAGCATATCAGAATGATTTCTGAAGGATCATGTGACACTGAAGACTGGAGAAATTATGCTGAAAATTCAGTTTTGATCACAGGGAATACATTACATTTTGAAAGATATTCAGATAGAAAACAGTGCTTTTAAATTGTAATAACATTTCACAATTTTGCTGTTTTTACTGTATTATTGATAAAATGAATGTTGTCATGTTGAGTATAGGAAACTTCTTTCAAAAACATTAAAAAGTTTTGCAGACCCCGAACTTTTGACATTCATTTATTAATTCATTCATTCAGACTTCTTGACAGCCATAGATGCTCAATTTAAATCTGGAATGTGTTTGTTAAAATTGAATCCTACATGATCTGTGTCTGTCTGCAGTGAAATGAATTCCAGCATCATTAAAACAGATCAGCACTATGAGAGAATGATGTACAAGGAGGCGTTGAAGAGCGGCTTTTTTGAGTTCCAGGTAACGTATACAAAATCACATTAACATCAACGTTGGCTAAATGCATTTTGTGAATCTGGGGTGGAGATATATAGAGCAATTACATCAGCAGTAATAATATTAATTAAAAAGAACAATAAAACATTACGACATGTAATATTTGATTTTCGCAGGGAACCTTCAGTGTAAACTCACAGTGAGACTATATATAATAAACATGTTCTTGATACTTTGAAGGCTGCTAAGGATAAGTACAGGGAGCTGGCCATCGAGGGCATGCACAGGGATCTTGTGTTCCAGTTCATCGAGAACCAAACGCTCCTGCTGGCTCCCATCTGCCCCCACCTGTGTGAACACACCTGGTCTCTGCTGGGGAAGGTGAGACCCCCTCTCTGAAGGATTGCTCGCTTAAGGTCCTTGCACACGGAGTCTGAAATTTTCTTATGCATTTTTTTTTCGTATTCGTGATGGTCAAAACACCATTCAAAATGCTTGCTACGGATGCAATTAAAAAAAATCGAAACCCGATCCGAATATTTTTATGACGGACGAAAGTTTCGGAGGCAGTGTGTAAGCGTGATTGACAAAACGAGGTCATATTTATTTTTTAACGTGTGAAAATGTCGGACGCAAATTTCGGACTCAGTGTGCAAGCACCTTAACTCTTAAACCATGATCACAGCAACAATACAGTCAGAACAATAATAATCTGAAATAGTTTCTATCCTAATATGTTTATTCATGTGATATAAAAGCAGAAATTTCAAAATGCAAAAAGACAGACCAACACAGAGATTCCTGCCTTTATTAGTGAAAAGAATATGTTCAGCCCCCTCTCGCCGAAGCTTCGAATATTCGATGTTCATTACTACCGAAGCTTCGAAGCTCAAAAAATGGTATTCGGACCAGCCCTAATACAGTCAGAACAATAATAACCTGAAATAGTTTCTATCCTAATATGTTTATTCATGTGATATAAAAGCAGAAATTTCAGCATCATTACTCCTGTCTTCAGTGTCACATGATGCTTCAGAAATCATTCTGATATGCTGATTTGGTGCTCAAGAAACATTTCTTAGTATTATCAATGTTTAAAACAAATCATATATTTGTAGAAATGGTGATGGATTTTCTTTGATGAATAGGAAATTCAAAAGAACAGAATTATTTTAAATAGTAATATTTTTTAACAATACAAATGTATTTACTGTCACTTTTGATCAGTTGCATCCTTGTTGAATAAAAGTTTTTTTTTTTCTATTCTTACTTAACCCAAACTTTTGCATGACAAAAATATTAAGTGGCAAAAACTATTTAAACATTGATAATAAGAATAAATGTTTCTTGAGCACCAAATAAACAAATTAGAATTTCTGAAGGATCATGAAATTCAGTTTTGCCAACACAGGAATAATTTGCATTTAAAATTGTTTTCAAAATAGAAAACAGTCCTTTTTTAAATTGCAATAATATTTCACAACCGTGATGTTTTGCTGTTTTTTTAATCAAATAGCATTGGAGAGTCTTCTTTCAAAAACATTTAAAAACATCCAGCAATTGTAATCATACAACAATGTCATACTTTTGACATAAATTTGACTTGACATTCATTTAATTTTAGTAAGAAAAATGTTCTTTAACTAGTTTTAATTACCATTAATGTATAGGTAATTTTTTGAAGACTTTTCCAATGCTTTTTTTCCCCAGCTGTAAAAAAAAAAAAATATATATATATATATATATTTGGTAAAAGTTTAATTTGGGCTAAAATTGCAACTTTTAAATTGTATTTTACAGCCATAGGAGATTGTATCTCTACAATAAACTGCTAATAACAGTCTGACTTTACATTTATCTGGTTTAAATGAATGTTTGTGCAATTCCAGTAGAAACAGGAAAAAATGCATCTTTAACTCACTTTTTCTCTCCTTATAGAGCAGTTCCGTAATGAAGGCTCGCTGGCCTAAAGCTGGTCCAGTGGACGAGATCTTGATTCGATCCTCACAGTATCTGATGGACACTGCTCATGACCTCCGCCTTCGCCTGAAAGCTTACACACAGCCAGCCAAGGGCAAGGTATGGACTTCACGACATCATTTATCACCACAATACAATACATTTATATTTCTTTTATTTTTTTCCACTGTTGTGTCTTATTTAGTCAACAAAATTTAACCTGTTAGCCTGCAACCCCACTTTTGAAAAATCCCCAGAAATGGCATACCCAAACTAAAACACATACAGTTCATGAACCCCCTGTACTAAAGCACAAGTATGATTTCATTTGAAAGCCGAGCCCTGGTAGTTTATTGTAAATGTAGAATTAATTATTGTCATAATGAAAAAATAGTTATAAGTAGCTTCAAAGTTTTTTAAAGTTATTAGAAATGTATTTTTTATGAAATATCTTCATAAAAATAATATTGAAGTTGGCATTGTATCAATCTATGAATGCACTGCTGCTAAAGCCACATGTCTGACCATGTTATATTTAAAATCTGAAGATGACAAGTCTAAAACTCTGTATTTAGTTAAATGTTTTTCAAAATCATGTCATATGACTTTATTTTGATTAGACTCTAAAATGCAAACTGATGTTTATTGTCATGTTCTAAGTATCTATTCAGTCTATTATCTCTATTGTTTTGTGGTGCAAACAAGCCCCATTCAGTCTCAGTCTCCCCTGCACACATTCACAACTCTCCAGCCTGTTTATGGCTCTAAATATGTTTTTCTTGTGTCTTCATTATAATTTCTAAGTTAGAAAACTTAGTGCAGTTCCTGAGACGGCCATCTTCATGAGGGTTGACAGGAGGATCTGGTAGTTGACTGTGTTAAATGCAGCAGACAGATCCAGCAGGATGAGTACTGAGGATTTGGAAGCATCTTTTGCCTGTCTCAGTGCTTCAGTAACCGAGAGCAGGGCAGTCTTATTTTAGTGGCCGCTTTTGAAAACAGATTAGTTGTTGTCCAGGAGGATGTTCTGTGCGAGAAACATAGAGAGTCTTGCTCAAGTGTCTTTGCAATGAATGGAAGAAGGGATATTGGTCTGCAGTTTTGGGGTTATCCGGGTTTGCTTAAATGCTGTGGGAAAGGTATGAGTGTGAAGAGAATGAATGAATAAATAAGGTATTTATATAGCGCTTTCATATGTACTACTTTACACCCAAAGCGCTTTACAATCATATAAGCGAATCTCTCCTCAACCACCACCAGTGTGCAGCATCCACTTGGATGATGTATTAATAATGTAAGTGTAGGTATAACTGAAAAATAAATGGCCTGAAGGAGGTGAGTGTGGATAGAATCAATCGGACAGGTAGTGGGATGATTGGAAAGGATTAGTTTGGAAATGTCTGCCTCCGAGAGTAGAGAGGGAGCGTGTATTTGTTATGATGTCTTTTTCAGTTTGTGGTGTGGAGAATTGGCCACTGATGGTTGTTGTTTTGTTTATGAGATTGTTGCAATGTCAACAGCTGTAAAAGTAGATGGAGGACAAAGAAGAGAAGGTTTTGAAAAGTGTGCGAGAGTCAGAACAATTGCTAATTTTGTTGTGTTAGAATGTCGTTTTAGCAGTGCAGACATTTGCAGAGAAGGAAGAGAGGGGAGAGACTGATACAAACTAAGGACAGCAGAGTTTTTTGATTTGCGCCACTTCCTCTCTGCAGCCCTGAGTTTAGAGCGATGTTCATTGTTCACGGAGAACATCAGACAGCCAGAGGGTGTTGCGTGGGCCGGCCTGGTTGAAATGGGGCAAAAGTTATCTAAACAAGATGTTAGAGTGGAGCAAAGTGTGTCAGTAGCACTGTTAGTGTCCAGTGCTGAAAACTGAATGGGTGGAGGAAGTGAGGATGAAACCATAGAGGGTAGGCAAGAGTGAGAGTGGTCTGAGATGTGCAATGGTGTAACTAAAGTGTTGTCAGTGCAGCAGTAGCGCGTGTAGACAAGGAACAATTGGTTACCTGGTTTGTGAGTAGCCGTAGTAGACACCCGCTTGAGGTCAAATGAGGCCAGTAGAGTGTTGAAATCAGCAGCCTGGGGATTTTCAAGGTGGATGTTGAAGTCACTGAGTAGTACCAGAGGAGTACCGTCCTCAGGGAAGTTTGAGAGTAGCACATCCAAGAAGTTACCCAGTTGACCTGGGGGACGATAAGCAACTACAAAGTGGATTTTAATAGGGTGAGTAATAGTAATTGCGTGTGATTCAACTGTTTCTAGTTAGAGATGGTAAAGGATCAAATTTCCATTCATTTGAGATAAGCAGACCAATACCTCCACTCCTCCCAGTTGGGCGAGGGGTGTGGGAAAAAGTGAAATTATTGGAGAGGGCTGCAGGAGGGGCAGTGTCCTCAGGTTTAATCCAGGTCTCAATTAGGGCCATGAGGTTGAGACTTGAATGAGTAGCAATAGATGAAATAAAGTCTGCTTTGTTTACAGCAGACTGGCAGTTCCAGAGACCAATTGGAATAGAGAGTAAAGAACTAGAGAACATGGGGATAGTAGGCAGTAGGGATACACCGAATGTTCGGCAACCGAAATTAACCGAATAGTAAACCGAATAGTAAAAAGACAGAATAAATTTGACGGAACAATGACGTTTTTGATGACGCGATCAAATAGTAACCAGCGTAGAGTGAGAGGCGCACACTTTATAAATGCAGCAAACATGCCCCCTTTGAGCAGATAACAAAAGAGAAGCTCATCAGATGCATCTGTGGCAGACGTTGTACCCTTACTTGCAGCACTAAAGCGTCTTTTAACCCTCTGTAGTTGACAAACGCGCAGCCGCGTTTTGTTGGTTTTTTTTCACATAGCAGCAAAATAGACTTAAATACTCCGCCATTTATGGTCACTTAAATGCAGACTTAAGAAATATGAAAAAATAAACTGTTAAATGTCTACTTGTGTCCACTTACAATCGAAACAAAACTGTGCTTTTGTAAAATAAAGAAAATAAACAGGGTGTGCTTTCTGCCCCTCCGTCTCCGTTAACTTTTTTTTCTGGAGCACGTCTCTAAACTTAAACAAAACTCAGCCAATACTAGTCACACAGGCAAAGGCAATATATCTTTATAATCATTTAATTGTCTACTTTTAAATGATCTAATTCAAAACGAAAACAAATATTCTCTGTTTATGTAATCTGTATGAAAAGAGAGAGATGTCAGTCGTTCTCATGGCAACTCCTTATCTGTTAATTAGGAATTGCACCCCCTAGTGGATAAAATTAACTGAATTTGCCTATTTTCATTGATCTGTTTATTTTAAAATCATATTTCTGCTGTTATGACTTTTTTAATAGTGCTTAAGTCACAGCATACCTACCATTGCCGTGCTTGCTTTTGTAATTGCTGCTTGATAATGATAGACAATTTGAACAGCTCTAACTTTTTATGATTAAAACTCACCAAACTTTAAGGGTGCACTCCACTCATCTATTGAACCCTAATTGAACCCTAATCTAAAGTGTGACCATACACACAATTAACTAACTATAACTGAATTTTGCCTCAAACTCCTATTTACTGCTTATTAATAGTTAGTAAGGTATTTGTTAAGTTTAGGTATTGGGTAGATTAAGGGATGTAGAATATGGTCATGCAGAATAAGGCATTAATATGTGCTTTATGCAGTAAGTACTAATACACAGCCAATATCCTAGTAATATGCATGTTAATAAGCAACTAGTTAATTGGACCCTAAACTAAAAGTGTTACCATATAAATTATTCGTTGTTATTAATTTATCACAATCAATTTACATTATGATTGTAGAACATGTTTAGTGTTCAGAATTTGGCATTAAAGCTAATAAAACTTAATCTTATTGTGCTTCTTATGTAATGGGCTTTAAACTTTATTATCTTCAGTTTGTTTAAGTTTTTTCTTTGTCAACCACAGAAGGGGGACAGCAAACCACCAGCTAAGCCCACACACTGCACCATCTATGTGGCGAAGACCTACCCACCCTGGCAGCACAGCGCCCTCTCTCTGCTGGGCAAACATTACAAGGTACAAACACCCTAATCACAGCTCGGTGTATTGCTATATCACTATATCACTCGTATATCAAAGTGTGTAAATGAACCCTGTCAGTCAGTACATTTCTGTAATATTAAAGGTAACAACTGAGTCCAAATTCATTTGCTATTTATTTTTAAATAGAATAAATCAACAGGTTTTATGTTTATATCAGTAATATCATTTTATTTCTACTCCAATGCTTTATAAACATTTAAACAGTGACCGATTTATTTAAACACACAATAGATGAGACATCACTAACGTTTAATAAGAATATAATAATTACGTAATATAATGGATATATTTATCGAAATCCTCTCTACAGTTGTTGTTTTCTTGCTGACTGAGTTAATAGACATTAAATGGCTTTTCTGAGGTAAATGTGACATTACGTAATATTGTTTACAATCTGTATTATTTATGTCTTTTTGCGTTTGAGACACTGATTGAGCGATTACATGATACATTTCAGTAAGTTGTTCTGGTTCTTTCAACATCCCTTCTGATGTTCATTCATGTTTATTTCATACTGTAACTTGTAGTAAAGACGAAGATATAATCGGTTTACGCCTGTCATACCTCATTAAAGAGCATCATTTATTGTTTTACTTTTATTAAATTGACAGAATTTTAAAGTTCAGATTTGTTTTTTTGTTTTTTTTAAAGTAAGCACAAATTGTATTGGGATTATTGGATGGAAGGCGCGCTACAAATATTATTAGGCAAGTTTTGTTTACGCATCAACAGAAAACAGCATAAACTAAAAAATTGATTCTTGGGATTTAGGAGTCGATGAATAAGTACATCAAATTGATCAATTGATGTTGTCAACGCAGCTCTAATATTTAAAATGGTTAAAAACTAATTTCAAAATTTGTTGAACTAATTACAAATCGGCCCTGAACTCGACTCGTTCTAGTTTTGTATCTGCCACAATTAACAAATCAAGCAACAGGCCAAAAGCATTAACACAATAAATAAACTTACCAAACCTCCATCTAAAGTTGCTCTAGCCTCAGATGAACTTTGCAGTTCATTCCTGAATCACTTGCTAGAAAAGACAGATGCCGTCCACCAGTGCTTCTCTAATGATGCTACGAATATTAGATATTTGCCAAATCAATCTGGTCAGTCCCTGACTTTCTTTTCTCTGACTACTCCATCTTCTGTCTCTGAGTTCATTTTGAAATCCAACCCTTCATCTTGTCGTCTTGACCCTTCTACTCCTCTTCTGAAACTCTGCCATTCAGTTCTCTCTGCACCTATCTCTCACTTCATTAATGCATCTCTTGCCTCTCAAAACTGCTGCTGTTACCCCTGTTCTCAAGAAACCCAACCTTGATCCCTCAGTTTTATCTAACTATCGTCCTATTTCAAATCTACCCTTCATAGCAAATTTACTGGAAAGTATTGTTGCCTCCCAGCTTCAGTCTTTTCTAGGCGAAAATTATCTCTTTGATCCCTTTCAATATGGTTTTCGCCCTCTTCATACAGTATTACTGAAACTGCACTAGTCGAGGTACTGAATGATCTGCTTCTCTCTGGTGACTCTGGTTCTCTCTCTATGCTCCTGCTGCCCGACCTCAGCTCTGCCTTTGATACTGTTTCCCATGAACTACTCGTATCTCGCCTTTCGGATGAGGGTATTTCTGGTGCTGCTCTTTCTTGGTTTTCTTCCTATCTCTCTGACAGACAATTCTACATTTCAGTTCAGATTTTTGCTCACCTACTGTCCCCCTGAAGCAAGGTGTCCCCCAGGGATCCGTTCTCGGGCCATTATTAATCATAATTTACATAATACCCCATGGTCAGATCTTCCACCGTCATGGTTTTAATTATCATTTTTATGCTGATGACATCCAATTATATTCTGTCTGTATACCTACTCTATCTGCCACAACCGACAAAATCTCTGCTTGTGTGCATGAAATAAAAGTTTGGCTCCATTAAAATTTTCTAAAACTTAACATGGACAAAACTGAGATTATTTTTACTGGACCTCCGTCACTCACTAGTAAAATTCCTACTAATTTCACCTGTGAGATTGCTGGCTCTCACATCAAACCATCCAGTACTGTTAAAAATCTTGGTGTAATCTTTGACTCCTCTCTCTCTTTTCAGGCTCATATTAATTCTCTCACTAAATCAGAATTCTTTCATCTACGTCGCATTGCCCAACTCCGGCCCTTCATCAGTTTCAAAGACACTGAAACTTTCATCCATACATTTGTCATTATTGTAATGCCCCTTTCATTGGTCTATCTGCTAGCTCCATTTCCAAATTGCAATACATTAAAAACTCTGCTGCTAGAATACTTACCCACACCAAGCGTTCTGCCCATATCACGGCAATTTTGTGCGATCTTCACTGGCTTCCAGTGGCTTATCGTATTAAATTCATAATCCTCCTGCTCACTTTTAAATCTCTGCACAGCTTGGCTCCCCCCTATCTCTGTGCTCCACCCCTACACGCCGACTCGCTCTCGATCCTCTGACTCTAGCCTTCTCGCTGTCTCTCGGCATTGCCTAGCTTCAACGGGGGGCAGATCATTCAGTGTTGTTGCACCCAAACTGTGGAACTCTCTCCCCCGATCACACTGTTGTGTTAATACTATTTCTGAATTTAGAACTATGCCCAAAACTCACTTATTCTCTGAATGTCACTTAAGTGGTACTACATTTCGTTGTGTCTGATTGTATTCTGTTATATGCTGCCCTGTCTACATAATTCTCCTTTACTGTACTTGTACTCTCATCTACCTACTGTTGTTTTGTTGGTTATCTTTGTCCATTGCCATTATTGTTGCTTGTTCATTGTAAAGCGTCCTTGAGCCCTGGAAAGGCGCTATATAAATAAATCATTTTTATTATTATGTTTTCAAGAGTTTAAAAAATATGGATCTATCTGTTTTTGTTTTTTTACAAAAGGACACAATGGTGAATATTAGGTGTTGCATATGTACAGTGGATAGTATAAGTGAACACACCCATGTTAAAGTTGACTAAAAAGAGGAATAAAAAAATCATCTTTTGGAAATTTATCTTAATGCCTTAATTAAAAAAATGAGGAAAAATCCAACCTTTAAGGACACCAATTTTCTTTGTGAATGAATAATGTATCGTAAATAAATAAATGTTCTTCTTTAAAATACAGGCGGCATAGGTCAGGACACCCCTATGTTAAACTTTATTTTTAAAGGCCAGTTTTTTAGCTGTTATAATGAGGTACTTTCCATAAGATCATTTCTCAATGCAAATCAAACCAGCTATTAGGCGAACTGAAATAAAACCATGCCAATCTCTAGGTATGGTGAAGGGTGTGTGATAATGTGGGATATTTTAATTCCAAAGGCCAAGGGAACTTTATCAGGATGCATATTATCCTGGATCCATGAAATAACTGGCCTTTGAAAATAAAAATCTGCCTGCGTCTATGGGAATTTAACACAGGGGTGTCCTGACTTATGCACCCTGTATTTTAAGGAAGAACATTTACTATACATTATTCATTCACAAAGAAAATTGGTGTCCTTAAAGATTGGATTTTTCCTAATTTTTTTAATTAAGGCATTAATTATTATCAATTTCCTTTTTACTCAACTTTAGCATGGGTGTGTTCACTTATGCTAAGCACTGTAATTATTATGCTGTATTGGGATGTGCAGCTATTTGAACACTTCTCTGGTACTATTTTAAATGCTGTTGAATTCAGAGGGTTAAATCTTGACCTGAGCGATGAATCTAATGGCCATTCTCTCCCATTGTCATTTCCAGACTAACAGTGGAGCTCTACCTGACAACAAGGTCATCGCCACAGAGCTGGGGGCCATGCCAGAGCTGAAGAAGTACATGAAGAGAGTGATGCCCTTTGTAGCCATGATAAAGGTAGAAGAGAAGTTTGGTACTTGAATACGATCTTGAAAAAACAGGGTTTTAGATTATTATTGGAATACTGTATCCCAAAATGCAATGTATTCAAATAGATCTTCTATTCAAGTAACGAATGAATTAGTAATAGAGGCAATATCTTTTAACATTTTTTTTCTGCAGAACTTGTAAGAGTAGTATGTTGTTTTCAATTCAGCCATACACTTTACAAACTTAATAATAGCGGTATGCTAGTATTTTGTTTCAACATTGCTTTTTTGTGTGTGAGACAAGTGAAATAAGCAATAAATTAATACATCAATTATATTGTTTGATTTTCTTAATGTTAATGAACAACATAATTACTATATATGTATATATGATTACCTTTTTTTAAACAAATTAATGTTATTCAGCAAGAATGCAATATATTGCTGAAAGAATTACAGTAAAGACTTTTTAATGTTGCTAAGACTTCGATTTCAAATTAATGCTGTTCTTTTGAACGTTCTATTCATCAAAGAATCCTGAAAAAATGTATTATGGTTTCCACGTAAATATGAAGCAGCACAACTGTTTTCAACATTGATTATAATGCATGTTTCTTGAGCAGCAAATCAGCATATCAGAATGATTTCTGAAGGATCATGTGTCACTGAAGACTGGAGTAATGATGCTGAAAATTCAGCTTTGATCACGGGGAATAAATTACATTTTAAAAGATATTCAAATAGAAAACAGTTCAATTGTAATATTTCACAATATCCTTCTTTTGCTGTATTTTTGAATCAGATAAATGCAGCATTTGTGAGCAGAATAGACTCTAAAAATCTTACCGACCCAACAGCAGAATATTGTGTGTGTTTGTGTATCTTAATTATGCAAACTATTAAACCTTTTTTTGCTGCTGAACACATGCTAGATGAATTACTAAGTATAATATTATAGAACCAAATGTCATAAAATGCATTAAAATTGGTCCTTTTTCTGTTCTTCTGTGTATTTCCAGGACAGCCTAGAGAAAATCGGGCCCAGGGTTCTTGATCTAGAGCTGGAGTTTGACGAGCGCACCGTCCTACTAGAGAATATCGTTTATTTGACTAATTCTCTCGAGGTAATAGCGCACAACTTCTTAAAAAGCCAACTAAATATATTAACTTAAAGGTCCCATATTATGCAAAATTCACTTTTGCATGCTGTTTGGACATAAATGTGTGATGTTAGTGTGTGTACACAACCACCCAATAGTGATACAAATCCACTCACTCCTTTTTTATTAATCCCCATAAATCATCAGCAGTGTCTCCCAATGACCTGTTTTCATAATGCAGTTTTAGTGACGTCACTAAGTGCAGGCCCCGCCCACGAGTGTTGACAGACACTGTCGTTCTAACATAGACCCGCCCTGATCGAGTTCACAGCTGCTGCACTGACGAGAATGTCTTCCAGCGTTGTAGGTGTTGTGTGGCTGGATGTATTATCCACATAGCTCTCTCTATTTACTCCCGAGATATGAGGCAGCCGCTGAAGACGAGGTGGAATTATTTTGTTTTTAAAGAAAATGCTCCCTCAACTCTACCGAAATTCGTTTATGTACTTGCGCACTTCTTATATCTTACTGTTCACTCAGCTCTTACGGTGAGTTTCTGAAGTAAAACTGACGCTTCATCTTTTGTGTTATGTACAATAAACTTTATTAAACTCATCAGTATATGTTTGATCATCATTCGGACCTGGTCCGAAACAGCAGACTTGTAGGCTATTAATAGTGGATACATACAAGCAGATGACAAATACGTTATAACCGTAATAAAAACACTAAACTATAGCCTACCTGTTCCATCTCTATACAGCACTCTGACTCTGTAGGCATTATTGTCCGACTCCGGGTCGAAATGAACACGTTACTGAGAGTTTATGATATTATTATCATCATTCTGTGAGATGAAATTGTCCTGAGACTGACTGCGAGATCTTGAAGCTCCGCCCCCTGTGACGTGCTCATTTGCATTTAAAGGGCACACACTAAAACATCGCGTTTTTCTGAGCACCAAAAAATGACAATTTAAACATGCTGTAAAAAATGATCTGGTGGGTATTTTGAGCTAAAACTTCACATACACACTCTGGGGACATCAGAGACTTATTTTACATCTTGTGAAAAGGGGAATAATATGGGACCTTTAAGGTATGGCTTAATTAATGTCTCTGGACTTGTTGTATGTCTCATCAGTGCACAATACTCTAAACAAAAATAATAATTTAAAAATGTTTTTAAAAATGTAAACAACTTTCCATATCTGCTGATGTAATCACGGCCGTGTGGGCGGTGCAAATTACATTATCCAATCATCACGGTCCAGAAAGTTCCTAGTGCTGCAAAACAAGCCACACCTTACATAATTTCCCTTTGAATATTGTCTTTTACTCTATTATTCTGTATTTAAATACATAGCAAAGGTGTTTGTTTGCTTTGTAACAACCAACCAAACCGCAGTGTTGAGTGCAGTTAGCCCTATTATTAGTTGACTTTAGGTCTGATTTCATTGTTAGTTGTTTCTCTCTAACCCCTCTCTCCCTCTCCGTCTCCTCCATCAGTTGGATCAGATAGACGTTGTATTCGCCTCTGAAGCAGATGACAAAGTAAAGGAGGACTGTTGCCCCGGGAAACCGTTCTGTGTCTTCAGATCTGAGGTGATGATGAGAGACACTGAGGCCCTGTCAAAGCTGCAGCACTGAAGCCTCCATCTATTCTCTCTCTCTATCTCTCTCTCTCTCTCTCTCTCTTAATGGTTGATCTGGCCTGTGCTTCATGCAGCTAGAGACAGGCTAATTTTAGAAGCACGCTGTGCATGGGTAATGCTTCTTACATTCAGCTCACTGTGGTGTAGTGTAGTGTACAGCCGTGTTGGTTGGCTTTAAGTTGTTTTCTGAGATACAGTGCTGACACATTTTATACAGCATTTTATATGCAGTGTTCCCACAATCATGGAATTTTTTTTTAAAATTGTAATATTTCACACACAAAATAACCCCCACAGGGTGATGAGGACCCCGACGTGAAGCGGATCAGCTGAAGGGGTTATTTTGAGAGAACCACCGGCTGGATGTACATTATCATATTCTTAGTACTCGCTTATTACACAGCTCCTTGCCACATAAGTAAATAATTTGAAACAAAATATTGATCTGAGTTGAAATATTTTATTAGCTCTTTAAACGCAAAGCCTCAGCAGAGAGCAGTTGCTAGCACGGCAAGTTCAAAGTAGACGGACATTTAAGAGATACGTTATACAGTCATACCACTTATTACTTAGCATTTCAACACAAAAATTGTCGCTTGGCTTGATCACATCGTGTTCATGATGAAAGGGCCTTTGGTCAGTGAGTTGGTGTATGACATTAAAGCCATACAGCGATCAGTGGAACACACCTATTGGCTCTCTTAACCCTCTGAGGTCTAAGGGTTGTTTGGGGTCCTTGAGGTGTTCTGACATGCTCTGACATTTGTGCTTTTTTCAGTTATTTATAAACATGTTAATGGCAAAGGTGTAAATTCACTCTATATAGCACAAACGGGGCTACCGTAATATGTGAGTAAGATGTATGTACATATTTGTGTTTTTGAGAGAATATTGTTTATGCATGCTTATTGAAAAAACTAAAACTTAAAGTGTCTGAAATAAGGCCACAAAGCACATATTAAATATGTCCCCACAATAATTTTGAATAATGGGCGTTGTTGCCTAGAGTTTTTGCTTCAAAATGATCTGAAAATCATCCTGCCTAATCATTTACACAAAACAATACATTGATTTAAATTTTATTAGACACCTTTTGTTTGGAAAGGCAATATGCGTGGAGGCGTGTTCACACCTGAGAAGACAAAGGCCGGATAATGTGCCACATACATAATGAGCTGCATATTAATTAGCCTTTCACACATGGTGTGTCACAGGGTCCCAAAGAATGCAAGGACAAAAGAAATGATCTATATATACATATTTTACAATTAGAAATTGTAACCAATTACAAATAGGTTACAATTACAACAACAATTACAATTTTAACAATATTTCAAGTGTATTGCTTTGTAAAAAGTATACATTTTATCATACGTATTAAAAAAGGTAAGGATTCATTAGTTTGAATATTGGAACAAACACTATAATAACATCTTAGTTGATAATTCAGTATACCTGCTTTATTTTTGACAAAACATCATACTATAGTATATTTAACATGAGCAGAAATTGGTGAACAAAAGCGTACCTATGTAATGTGACAGTAGTCTTTTTTTACAGTCAAAACTTTATAATCTATCCAAAACTAATCACAAAATCTTGTCTAAACATTCATATTTAGTCTGTAACATAAGTTTACTGTAAAATTAGGAGGGTAAAATAAGTTTACTCAAGTTACTGTAAAAACATTTGTTACAAAAAATCTATAAAAAAAAAAAGCTTTCTAATCATCAAAGAAACCTGAAAAAAATATCAAAAACTGTTTTCAACATTTATAATAATGATGCATGTTTTTGTGCATCATATATAATATAAAATATATATATTAAATTTTGTATTTTTAATCAAATAACTGCAGCCTTGGTGAGCATAAGATACTTTTAAAAACATTTAAAATCTCACCAATCCCAAACCTTTGGACGGCAGTGTATGTATGATAATAAATCGGCATATTAGAATGATTTCTGAAGGATCATGTGACACTAAACTGGAGTAATGATGCTGAAAATCTTTAATTCTATTTAATTATAATAGAAATCCATTATTTTAATATTACTGTCTTTTTCTGTATTTTTGATCAAATGCAGGCTTGATGAGCAGAAGAGACTTTTTCAGAAACTAACATTATTTACATCATTTTTTGTTTTGTTTTTGGAAATTGTGATGCATTCTATTATTTCAGGATTCTTTAAATAATAATTCTATCTAATAACCATAGACAACTGAAAATACATTGGTCAAAAGGTTTGGGGAATCGTGTACATGAGGCAGAAAGTGTCATATAAACGTGATCTGTATAATGTATCCTCCATAAATGCATCATCTTCATCTGTGACCTCTGTTCCTCCTGTAGCCTGGCGTGTCAGTCTCTCTGCTGAACCCTCAGCCAGCCAACGGCCTGTTCTCCACCAAGATCCACATCCGACAGGGAGACAGCAGAGACAGCATCATCCGCAGACTGTCCCGAGTCAACAGAGCCATCAAGGGTAAAGCTCACCTGCATTTATTTTAGCATAGGTTTTCATTAAACTTAAGATAACAAGCGACATTTTAAAGTATCCAAATACTGTGTGGCCACATTATGCTACGGTGACCCTGATTTCACCATGTACAAAAATGTCCCTGGATCGACATCTTTCTTGATCCTGGAACAACATTACAATCAACCGATCAGATTTGAGGGACACGTTTACAGTTTATGTCAAGTTCAGGCGTAGTGTTATTCACCTATCATTTCCCTTTGATTTTAGGGATAAGTTATGGGTAGGATTAGGTTTAGGGATAAGGATACGGTTAGGACTAAATCTTTGAACAGGAATGTTGTTCCAGGATAAACAAAATATGTTGATCGAGGAACAAGTCTTACTTGGGAAAATCATGCTACATTGCTGATCATGTTGCCATTATTTTTGTAATAACGCTGTTGTAAAAATTGCAGATTTATCCAAAGTGAAGCTGATGCGTTTTGAGGACCCTCTGCTCGGACCGCGGAGAATCCCAGTTTTGGGGAAGGAAGAGGAGGGTAAACTGCCCATCTCAAACAGTTCAGTCTTCCACATCAGCCTGCAAGAAAACAAAGTTCATATGAGCGATAACGGCCAGAAAATGGACATTGGGGACACTTTAATCTACCTGGTCTAGTGACATCTGAAACTGTTATATGTTTTTTTTCTCGTTTGACTATCTGACATGCATCTATAAACAGTATTGTTCACAATGAATGCTGAGGCGCTAGTTAACTTAGCATTAGCTGGCATTTAGACTCCTGTTTCAGCATTTGGTAACTGTTCTGTTAAATGATCGGTATAACATACATTATTGATTCATATTTGTTATCTAGCTTTTTATTCAGTTTAAGACCAAGATGATCTGAACAATCAATTCACACTCATTCTGACTACTGGCATTGGAAATATTCATGCCATATTTTGAGGTATCTGCAAATGACATTTGAAGGTATTATTGTACTTTTATAATGGTTATTTCTGTCTCTTTTCATTTGTAATTTTCACATCCGTCCTGTATCAGCCATCGAAGTCTAGTATAGAGTGTTTCAAAAGACAGTGAACAAACTATCTTTTCACTGTAAAACCTTAAGAAAGCAAAGTTTTCTCTTCCTTTTCTCCCTGTTAAATTATATGTATTCAATGAAAAGGTAATAAAATAAATAGATGCAAATAAAATTTACATTTGTTTCCTTAAATGTCTCTGAATACCGATGCCACCTAGGCCAGCAGTGTCTGTTATTCACCATTACATTTTAATGGTTAATATAGGGAGAAATAAATACTATTTGGTTTGTCATTGAGTTTAAAATGAGTTCTTTGTGTTTTCTAAAATCCTTCTCTGAGAACATCAGTGACATCGTCATCATTTTTAATTACATTTATATTTCTACTAGCTCCATCAAGCTCAATACATATGAACCATTACTCTATGTATCAGTAAAACGTTTATATGGAAGAAATCCCAGCTATCCTTTTAATGCAAAATGCGCTGGCAAGACCTTTGGTCAATGGAAGAGAGTAGGATCAGTTTCCTTATTAGGTCAACATATGATGTTCTCCCATCACCGCAGAACCTAAACCTCTGGGTAGGAGAGGATCCCTCTTGTCCTTTGTGTTCATCACCTGCCACATTAAGGCACATTTTGACAGGATGTAAGGTGGCTCTTAGCCAAGATCAGTTTACTTGGCGCCATGACCAAGTATTGCGATGTTTGGCTTTAGCATTGGAAGACAAGCGTAACATGACCAATAAGTTGCCACCTGTTCTAGCAAAACATTACACGCAGAAGACAATATTCCTCCGCCCAGGCGAGCAACCACCAAGGAAAGGTGCTAACACCAATTCTCGCCCAGGACAACTGGAAGCTGCTAGGGACTGGAAGATGCTGGCTGATCTTGATCAACGGCTTATTTTTCCACCTGAGATTGCCACCACCAGTGGCGGAGCCAGAGGGGGGTCAGGGGTGGCACTGGACACCCCTGACATGCGATTGTCCACCCCGGGTGCCACCCCAAAATTGTATTTGCTACTGGCAGTTGCTGATGCTGATTTTTTTTAAATTTAAATTACGTTCGCCGGCAGCGCGGCGCGCGCAGTTTTCAAACGGACGAGCAGAGGACGAGAGATGGTTGCAAGATACCGAACTTCACCGAATAAGAAAACATCATATTTGAAGTAAGCTTTTAAGGTTTAGCATCAGGGTGGTTTGCTCCCAATAGCCTACATTAGGCCTAATACAAGCATATACAGTACCTTGACGTGTGTACGTTACAGTATACAAATGTTCTAGCTAATGTGAGGATAGGAGATCAAAACGCAGGCAAAGAAGAGAAGCAACAAGCGATATCATAATGCGATCACTATGAAGCTTTATGGGTGTAGGTTGTTGATGGACTCGATCTACTGTGTTTTGATCATCATTATGAATCTTATTTATCTAGATGTAGTCTTTGATAAAAATGCGATTTTCTCAGCTTTTTGATCATGTTGCTTTTTATGAAACTTGCCAACATTCAAGTGTTCATTAAAAAAAGACGCACGAAGCTAGAATAACATTATTTTTTTGTTTTTGTTTTAAAAGCACAGGGTTTGTTCTTTCTTTTGGTATGTTCAGATATTCATACAACAAAATATTCTGGGGTGCCATGAAATTGTGAAAATTACCAAAACCACATTTTTTTTAATACTGGCGAGAAAGAGTTAAATGTTGGTAATTGGATGATTATTAGAATATGAATATGATTGGAATCATATTTTAAATTTGTCATATTTTCGAACAGGGTCAATTAAACATGAAAAGAAAGGGAGAGATATCAGAGTTATTTTAAAATAAGCACAAACATAGTCCAGTCATTTTATGAAAAAAAGGTTGAACAAATTGCAACAGAAGCAAACTCAAATAATTTTGTATCCTCATTATGTCCTGAGTAAGGAAACAAAGTCCCTAAGAATCCCATTAGGGGAAAGTTTCGAAATCTGTTTCTGGGGATTCACTTTTTATTTTACTTACTTTTTGTCTTCTGCATTCTCCTTACCCTTGTCTCCTGTTCTTCCCTTAGACTCGTCCCCCAGAAACAGTCGCACAGACCCAGCCCCAAACCACATCTCTTAATAATTAAAAAAGGCTGGTTTCTAAAGTACTTCTTCCTGCCTCTATGTATTAATGCTCATGGGTAGCCTAAATGGGTTCCATTCAGACCTTAACATTAAGTATTTTACTGTTATGTGTCAACAAGATTCAACAAGACATTTTCACCTGGCTAGACCCAATGTTTAGATCTGTTGTGGTATTTATGCAAATTAGCACATACGTAATTAGATTATGCACCGTTTGTCCATCTTAACAAACAATTAAAAAAAAACTTGGAATACATTTTTTGTTTGTCTTGATGTAAGTAATCAACTCAGTAATTTTCATGGTGATATCTAAAGGTTAATCTTTTTACCCTATTCTCGTAAGAAAAAGAATGAATAGGCTATATTTGTTTTTTTTTTCTAAACTTTCCCTAATGGGATTCTTTGGGACTTTTTTTTCCTTATTCAGGACATATTGAGGATACAAAATCAGTTGAGTTTGCTTGTTGCAATTTGTTCAAGGTTGACCCCCATTTTGGCTTAAAATGACTGGACTAACAGGCAGATCAGGTGCAAACAGACCCCCCAGCCCTTGCATCACCACTGGCTAGTCAGAGTCAGTGTGGTCAGACTTCAGAACCAGCAACAGATCAGAGCATCTACCAGACACAAGCAGTCAATCACATACCCAATTCAGGAATTTAAGTTGAGATGATTTTGCCAGATTAAAAGGATAGTTCACCCAAAAATGAACACAAAAAAAATAATTATAAATTAAATAATTAGAATTAGAATTATTATAAATTATTATAAAGAAAGAATTATGTTGTATTTAATCTTCCCAGGATAAGATTTTATATTGATGGGCAATAAAATTGTTTAACTTTTTCAAGGACATGTCTGCTTGATGCCTGCTATATCTAATAAAAGATAAAATAAAATAAAAAAATGTAAATGTGAGTTTTTTTGTAAATAAATGCAGCAGTTCATAACAGACACATGCGGTATCTTATCTACTTGGTGGTTCAGCTTTGTTTTCTGCAAATATGTTGGATGTTCAACACTTATAGACACAAACAGAGGGACCCAATTCCTTCCACAAGCTTTTCCACTGTGTGTGTGTACTGTGTACCCCCGAAAGTAGCAGTGGCCACCCTCTGGCCACCCCATGTATAAAACTCTAGTTCCGCCACTGGCCACCACTAACCTACGCCCAGATATTGTTTTGTGGTCTGGATCAGCACGCATTGTTCGACTGATAGAGTTAACAGTGCCATGGGAGGATGCTGTAGATGAGGCATATGAGAGGAAGAAACTGCGGTATGCTCATCTGGCCACGGAAGCAGAACAGCGAGGATGGAGAGTCCAGGTTTATCCAGTGGAGGTGGGTTGTTGAGGTTTTGTGACACACTCCACAACCCGGTTCCTCAGAGACGTCGGATTCAGTGGCCAAGAGTTGCGTCGCACAGTAAAGAACTTATCTGAAGCAGCAGAAAGGAGCAGCAACTGGCTGTGGTTGAGACGGAAAGATTCCGGCTGGCTGTGTACAGGGCGCCACGCTACGGTTTTGAAGAATTCTTGAAAACTCGAAGAGTCTGTTGGTTTATTTGTATAGTTTGCATAGTAATATTATGTTCCTGTGTATCTTGCGTGAATGAGGATTGGTGTTTGGACAGATATTGTGTTTTGCGGTAGTATGCCATACGGAACCGTTGCCACTGAACCTGCTTTAATGATGGCAGTGGGGCTCGACAGCCAGTGGCGGTTCTAGAGGGGGGGCCAGGGGGGCCGTGCCCCTGTGACAACAAGCTTGGACCCCCTTGTGGCCCCCCTAAATGTGGAGTGTGAAATAATTTTTACAAAACTGTTTTTTTGCTATCGTTGTATGCGTATTATTTTTTTATTATTTTATCTTTGTGGATTTGCTTGTTCACGTGACAATTCGCATCACATTCGCGGGAATCGCGGCAGAATAACGTCTGTCTCCTGCACGCGAGAGAGGAGAGAAGGAAAAAGCTGGTAAATGTCGGTTCAGTTGCAAGTTCATTCTTTATGTGCGTATCGGGTGTGCGTTGTGTAGCCTATTGTCTATTATGATATTGTAATCTATGTTTTAACTGTATACGAGGCACTGTGAGTTGACATCGCATTTGTCTATCGTCCTTTCACTGCTGTGTGCGGTTCATAGGTAGGCTATGTCCCCAAATTAGTTTATGTCTTATATTTATATCATATTATGTTCTTATATCAGAATATCAGATCAGCAATAGTGCCGTTTTCCCGTGCACAATTGCAACTGTGATATTGATGTTATTCAACAGTTAAATTAACAATAAGTTAATATTGGGAGTTACTTTTTAGACACAATATTGTCAATATTGTTTGTTTTCCCTTTATTTCGCCGACTAGAATTTCAAAATGAAACCGTAGTAGAGTCTCAATGTAACAGACAGCGATGATTTATTGACTGAAATCCGCGTTTTGAAGGAATCACTTGCTCCTTTCCCGAATGAATCAGCCGTTTGAACTAATCGGTTGAATGAATGAATCCCTCAACTCACTTATTAAGACTGTGACTTGCCGCCGCCTACTGGCGGTTTTAGTTTCACATTTAAAGTACCCTTTAATTAAAACATTAAAATTAGAAATCATTTCATATTTAAATATTGATTTAAAAAAAAAAACTCATAGCTTTATTTATGCAATTATAAATGGAGTGTAAATATATTAATGCCCCTTTTGTGTCACCTCTAGACTGCACTGCAAAGATGGATTTTGATTAAATTATTTAATTTGACTGGTAACAGTGGTACTGTATAGTTATTGTATAATTAAGTATTATTGTATAAATAAGTATAATTACTGTATAATTTGAATGTTAGTACTTGACATAAAAGATGATTCATAACTCTAAATAAGTTTAGAAAGAATGTCTATATATAGGTGAAAATGCCCCTGGAAATCAATTTAAGGTAGCAAATTAAATTAATAAAAAATTAATTAAAAAAATAATTTCGGTTCCTCCTGTTAACTGACCACTGCATAGAATATTAAAAAATATGAATATCTTTGTGAGTCTGCTGTCAACAAAAGGCCTAAACCAGCAAAGGCACCAGCACAAAAACACAATCAGTAAAATATCATCTAATTATCAACAAAACATTGAAAATATTGAGATATATTTTTGTCAATATTGCACACCCCTAATGTACGGTATGAATTTTGATTTCTTCAGGTCTTAAAAAGCCTTAAATTTGACTTTAAAAAGTGTGCAGGAACCCTGTAAACGGTTAGTAGTCACCTAGCAAGTCAGTTATTTTCAGTAAATGAATTAATACGCTTCTTGGTCCCCATTGCTTTTGCTCTATAGTTCTCACCAAAATGAAGAGAAAGAAGGAAGGACATCATGTCAATTACAGTTACTGTGACTAATACTGAATATGTAATGCAAATGTAAAAATATAATGGAAATGCAAATGCATTGTTGAATGATTATAAACATGGTATTTTGCCTGTTAATGCCTGCAGTGCAGTGCAGAAAATGATATAACAACAATAAGGTCTAAATGTAACAGGCCCCTCTAACAGTACAACTGGCCCCAGCTTGGCCCCCCCAGTTGAAATGGTCTAGAACCGCCACTGTCGACAGCCTTAGTCAAACGGGTTGGCGCGTATGGTCGGGTTGCCATACGCGAGATTGTGAGAGATTGTGGTTAGGTCACATGTGAACTATGAGGAAGGAGAAACCTCAGCAGCAGGAGGGATGTAAAGGTCAGTAAGCTGGGATGAGTTGTGGTGGGGGGGGGGGGGACTCTGGGACGCCAGAGTCACTGTCGAGCCCTCTTGAGGTGTCGTGGGCTAGTCGACGAAACACTGAGGACGGAAGGTGCCCACTTGAAGACCCTAGAGATGTCACCTACTCTGCTCAATCCAGAGGGTTGTTATGGGGGGACCGCACTGTGGTTGCAGCCGTTGTGTGTGCTGACGCGAAAAATACACTGCAGCTATTAACACCAGACAGAAGTAGATTCACATCACCATATGAAAACGTTACTGTAAAGCTACGTCTTAGTTGGTGCTTATCTTGGCGAAAGCCGAGTACAAATCAGCATTAAGTTTTAACATCTACGTCCGTGTAACTTAATGGAAATAATGTAGCTAAAATTTAACAACATTTTTCAATTATTATTGTTAAAAATATCTGACGACTTTCGGCCTGCCAATGAAACCATGTTAAAAAAGAACATTTAATTTAAAGAGTTTTGATGTGTGAATTCTATATAAGACATTTAGTTGTATTCAGTGTTCAAAGGCTCCCCTCCTGTGGCTATTTATGGTACTGCAGACATACTATTTTGTTCCGCTTCTCTTGCCTACTACAGCAGATTCGAGTGTCGCAGTTGTGGGTATGTACGATATTTCACGCTCTAACTCATTAACAGATTAATTGTGATAATAATGTTTTAAGTGACTCTTTTCGAGGCATTTTCTTGTATTTGAACGTATATTTAATTCATTTAACACGGTTGTTGAGATTGTTATACTGAATTTTCACATGCGTCACACGAGTGTGAACGAGTTCATTTCTTGTGATTATTGTGTCTTAACATTCTGACATTTGTATTATGAGTTGAGTGAATGTGTAATTTCTATTTTTCTAGTCTTATGAATATCTGCAGTGGTTTCTCTTCAGCCAAAGTGATTTGTACTTTTTTCTATTCAAAAAGGTATGTTGCTTTCGTGTTTATTTTGTTAGAAATGACGATAACAAGGTTGTGCTGTTGAGGCTCGCGCCTCATTCGAGAGAAATGGAAACAAATGAGCGCAGATTACACAAAGAAACTTAATAAACATACAGCGGTAAAAATGAATGTGGCGTTCTTATATTTATATATTATAAATATTATACTTTTATTTATATTATCTTGCTCTGGTCCCAAGCAACAAGGCAGGTGGCCCTAATAGAGTTGACGGTACCCTGGGAGGAAAGGATTGAGGAGGCACATGAATGCAAGCTAGGTCCCTCATCAGGGCGGGAAATTAACTTTTTTGTCCGCCAGCCACAGTGGCTGGTGGATGCCCAATTTTACCAGCCACTAATATTTTTTACCAGCCACTTTTTCCGGAATTCAAATTTATAAAAGAAAGTGCACTAGCATATTTTGAATTGCTTCAATCATTTTTTTTTTATTATTAATACAAAATTAATAATAAATCAATAAAAAGTAATGTGAAAAAAGTCACTTTAGTCTTCTTCAGAGTCATCATCATCTTCAGACGCCTCCTTCTCATCTTCAAGTTGGCTCTTCTTGGCTCCTCTTTCCATGAAATCTGGCCTCCTCGCTCTGACACTGGCCTGATGCCACAGCTGTATGGCTGAGTCGGGATCAAAGTCTTTAATGTCAGGGCTGGACAGCTGCACTGTGAGCAGGTCAGATAGTGTGTCCGACCTCAGACCTGACCTCCAGTCACTCTTCACTTGTTTCATCAAATTGAAACCCGTTCACAGTCTGCTGTGGAGGCTGGAGTACACAGTATTACATCAACAAGCTGAAGGACATCAGGACATTGGCCTCCCATTCTCTTATTTATCTCTGGCCAGGTCAGCTGGTCCATGTTCGGATGCTGCTGGTACAAACTGCTCTTGAGGAATGTCCACTGGTCTGGAATCAGATCCAAATCGGCCCCAGAGGAGGCCAATAGTGGACCAAAGTGCTTTATAAGACACTCCACATCTGCATCTCCAAAATCTGCAGACACACACAAGGAAAACTTAAGGTTGCGCAAACAGTAAAAGGTTTCAACTTCAAGATGTAAAATACATGTTATACAATGTTAAATGTGCTTGATAATAACCTTCACATGTATCTGCATCAGGCCAGCTCGTGATATCCACCAGGAAGCATGTAGTACTCCAGAGCTGAAGTCGCAAAATCGTGTCGCCATACTGCTGCAAAATTTGTCTATCAGCTTGTCCTTTGTGGAGTTCACACGAGCCAGGGAGAGGTCATCTCTGGGTGCTGCCAAGGTTACACCCTCAAAGGTGTCTGCTGGATTTTCTAGGCATGCCCTAAGCCTGGGTCCAGGTTTATATTAGGTCCAGGTAGTTATATTAATTATATGCACAATGTTATATTAATTCAAAATATTCAGACAGGTTGCTGAGGTGTGTCAGGCAGTCGTGCATAAAGCAGCTGAACATCACTACACCTGGATCCTTTGCTGTTTGGTAAAAATTGCGTGCCTTGCTTCTCTGCACAGGATTCACCCCCTCCGAATCTGGTGACTGGATCTTTACACACACAATTGCACATTTGAATCAATTACGTTCAACTATTCAATTATTGATTATTAGTACCATTATGTTGAGTTGTCAACTTTAGTCAACTAATTTAAACTAAAATGACCATTATTAGCCTGGACTGAGCCTATACTACTGCTACTACTAATACTACTACCTGCTCAATATGCTGGATTAGGCCCCTATAGCCTCTGAAGAAGTGGTCCAGCGCCCTGAAGAGATGAGTAAGCCACCTGGTACTTCCTACTCTAGTTGGAATGAGTGGCTTCATACCTAACACCTTGAAGCTGTTTTTCAAGTTTGCTCTGTTGAGTGGACTCTTGTGATAGAACATATAGAGGGAAGACAAGAGGTCATTCAACTTTGTATACTGGGGGCAACTCTTCACTGCATCCTTAAATGTCAGCTCTAGCCTATGGGCTATGCAATGGACACCCAGGATATAGGACTTGTCGCCACGTAATCTGCTGACCACTCCACTTCTGGACCCTGTCATCACTGCTGCTCCATCTGTTGCACAAGCAACCACTTTCTCCTGCCAACTCTCATCATGGCTGCTGTGATGGCTCTCATATGATGGCTGCTGTGATGTTCTCTGCATTTGGCTTTTCAACAGCCTGGATTCCAACAAACTGCACCTCGACTTTCCCTGCTTTGCTCACTCTGGTGTACAAAACCTCTTCCTCCAACACTGCACTGTCAGTTGATCCATCTGACATAATTGCCAGATACTTTGAATGACCAATCTTATTTTTAAGCTGCCTCCTCGACACCTCAGCAATATAGTGCATGAAAACCCTGGCCTGCTTCTTGTTCTGATAAGTTTTCCCAATCACCAGTCCTTTCTGCTCATCCACTCTGAAAGAAGTTAGAATGAGAACTGTGACTTTGATAACATTGCATCCATTACAAATATGTAATCCCTTTTTGGCCATTTAACAATATGAGTTATGCTGCACTCAGGCGCTAATTTATGTTTTCCTCAGCGGATGCTCACGGGCGCACGCCCTTTAAAAAAAAAAAAAAAAAAGCACTAAACAGGGCTACCATAATATGTGAGCAACATGTATGTACATGTTTGTATTTTTGAGAGAATTTTATGCATGGTTATTTTACAGTTTATTTTTTAATATTAGTTAAGTCTGTATGACCATAAATGATGGAGTATTTAAATGTATTTTGCTGCTATTTAAAAAAAAAAAACAGCAAAACGCGCCAGCGCGTTTGTCGACCCCAGAGGGTTAACTCAATAATAAAGCCGTAAAGTAGGCTATCTTTCAACTCAGGACAGCACCACTTCTCACAAATACAGATAGGATTGGAGATGAAACGTTTAACTGACACGTAATCGAGCTCCGGAGCACCCACGGTATCGGCTCCTATCCTCGCGGCTGCTAAAACTATCACTAAACTAAAAAAACGCTACCTATCTAGCCATCACAAAACATATTTTCAAGTTAGTAATTTACTTACTTGCAAATCCAAACGTAGTCCCGAAAAGGTCTGCCCTTTTTGCCGATCGCATGGACGTTTCTGAATAGAATTCTCATTCGGTCCAACTGCGCGGATTGCATAGAGCAGATAGCCTTTATTGCCACACTTTGCTCCTGGGGTCCCGTCTTCGCCAGCTGTATGGCAGTGCACTTGATATGAGACTTGGATGACTCGTGCTCTTTTATTGACTCTATTTTAAGGTTAGTTGTTCCTCTAACGAACGAATTGTTTGCATTTTCGGACGACGCATAGGTTCGACAGTAAGTACAGTGCATGGACTGTTCGACGGGAAGGTAGGCTAACCATTCCCTCGTTTTCCCTTCGTCATCAATGCGCCACTTGTTCGAAAAGTACCTTCTGTTTTTATTTACTTTGCCCTCAACAGTTTGTACATTCATAGCTACTGCTGACTCCGCGGCAGGCCTCTTAACACCGGGTATATGTCGCCACATTATTTCATTTTCCTTTCGTCTGTACCTCAGCTCAGCTATATGTGTCACGGTCCGTTCAGTGCCGTGTCCGTGCGCTGGGTCCGTGACGCACAGCGCTGAAAACCAATCAAATTAGTTACTTGACAAAAGTGCATTATTGTTACTTAGCAACAGCATTCTTTGACAAAAGCTGTCCAATCCATTACAAGGAATGTTTTAAGTAGTAACCAATAAAAATATGTTTTACAATCTACCCGCCACTCTGGCTAGTATACAAGGCAAAGTCACCCGCCACTTTGAAAAAGTACCCGCCATTGGCTGGTGGCGGGTGCTAATTTCCCACCCTGTCCCTCATCTCTGAGAGCCAGCAGAGAGGTTGGAGAGCCTGGAATCTACCGGTGGTAGTGAGTTGCAGGGGGTTCTCGGGACAACCACTTTGGAGAGCATTGGGGATGCTTGGGGTCAGAGGGGCAACCCGCAAGAACCTGGTAAACAACATATCAAAGCAGGCAGAGACAGCATCCAGATGGCTGTGGTTAAAGAGGAGCATGCGGTGGCTAAACCAGGCTGGCAGAGGGGGGCGGGGTTCAGAGATGAGTGGTGAAGAGGGAGCAGTTCCAGGACGCTTGTTTCTGCTGTCAAGCCCCATTGAGGTGTCGTGGGCTAGTTGATGAAACACCGGTGAGGTGGGGTGCCCTCAAGAGAAAACCCAGTGAAGTCAACAGGTCTGAATCATGCAGCTCTGCCCTCAGTTGAAGACGTCTGAGGGGAGCGATTTCAATGCTAGCCACCCACATAAGGAGCAGGACGTAACTCTTGCCAATTGCAATGGCTGTGATATACCCTATCGTTTAAAGATATAACATATGATATGATACAGTTAAGCAACATCACACGACCACGAGTGCCGAATACCATCACGATTGAAAATGTCACTGATTTCATATGACAGTTTAATAAACAAGTAATTAATATTAAGTCAATTACATTTTAGAGACAATATTGACTTTTTTTGTTGTATTTGAGGAGCGAAAATAGTTCCAAATAAAGATCACATCAGAACCACAGTGCGTCTTACCAGAACACATAACCGCATTACTGAATGATTCAGCGTTTTGATCGAATCGGTTGAGTCAATTAAACTACTGCCTCATTCTTGAACGATTCAGCCGTTTGAACGAATTGTTTGAATACATGGCTCAATGACTCACTCAGTAAGATGGCCATCTGCCGCCACCTATTGGTGGTATAGTTTCGTGTTTAAAAGTATCATTCTTTCCAATATTTCATATTTGTGTATTCAAAAAATATTTAAAACAATCTCATAAAATTATTTAATTCCATTGTAATTTGTCACTGTAAATTATTTAATTTGATTGGTAGCAGCCATATAGTTGGTGTCTTATTATTCTAATTTAATTTATTGATCAAATTTAATAATTTAAAATGAAAGATGAAGCATATATTTAAAACGATTAATGAAAAATGCTTTTTATAAAGGTTAAAATATCACAAATAGGCCAAATGTCAAAGTTGACTGAACACTGATGAGAATATTGCTTTATTACTACTTTTTTTTCTGGACAATCAATTTTTTTTACTTGGACAAGTGTATGACCGATTTATTTGTTCGAAGGACAAGCACATGAAAAGGCTTAATGTCGAGCCCTGAGTAGGGTAACCAGACGTCCTGAAAAATTCGGGACAGTCCCGCAATCTAAGCTATTGTCCCTAATTGTGGCCCTAATTGTCCCGAAAATTATACTAAAGCAAAATCTTGAGTAGTTATTGTCTGATAAAACATTAAAAACTGTCTGTGAACCCATAATCATTACTATTGTTCACCCTTCACATCTGTCTGTGGGTTTTGCGAATTTTAACAAATTAAACCTATTAAAAAGAGTTTGTGAATAAACGTTGTAACTCCATTGGATCCTCAAACTGTCGGCCAAACCTCATAATTGAGTATTTGAGGCAGACGGACTACTGCGAGAGCTTTCAAGGACATCTGGCCCTGGGGCTACAGTCCCTGTCTGCCTCAAATCCTCCATTATTGTACCTGTGCCTAAAAAGTCAGCTGTCACCAGCCTCAACGACAATCGCCCAGTTGCTCTGACCCCAGTCATTATTAAATGTATTGAGAGGCTTATCCTGCAGCACATTAATAACATTATACATCCTGAACTAGACAGCCACCAGTTTGGTTACAGGGGGAACCGGTCTACAGAGGACACGGTCACACAGCCACTGCTCATACAGGGGGTGGATGTGGAGCGTGTGGATAACATCAAGTTCCTGGGCATCCACATTACAGCAGACCTCACTTGGGCTCCTAACACCTCCCACCTGGTGAAGAAAGCTCAACGAAGACTTTTCTTCCTCAGGAAGTTGAAGCAGGTTGAAGCAGCTATATCCTGCGTGTCTCACTCTCCCTGAAGCACAGTTATTCATCCATGCTGCCTCCAATTCTAGAGCAAGCACAGCTCTGAGAGATCTGCAACTGAAAATTATGTTTCCACCCTGTGGCTATCATATCCCTCTCTAAAGAGCATCTTTCGCTGGCGGTTATTTTACAAATCCGCGCCAGTGAGCATGTCACTTGCCAGGGCTGCGGGCACGCAGTCTTGCCTCGCTGTGCTTGCCTCGCTGTGCCACGGCTCTGCAGCCGCAAGCCACAACTCCGCGAATGGCCCCTCAACGTGAACTTATGGACCTCCCAGCATGAGTCCTGAATACTAACTCTGAGTTTAGAGCCCCGTCTACGAGACGCCTCTACGCCCTTAAGTGGTCAGTTTTCTCCGAGCGGGTCACAACCCTTTCATGCTCAAAGTCTATGTGGCGGCCATAGCAGCATACCCCGCTCCTGTGCACATCCAATCGCTGGGTAGAAGCAACCTGGTTGTTCGCTTCTCTAAAGGGGCAAGGAGGCTCACTCCGTCTCGTCCTCTAACTATACCCTCTTGGGACCTATCGACGGTCCCTAGGGGCCTCAAAATGCCCCCCTTCAAGCCGCTACAGTCGGCCGAGCTATGGCCACTTTCGTTTAAGACCACACTCCTGCTAGCGTTAGCAGCGGCCAAACGAGTGGGAGAATTGCAAGCACTGTCCATCAGTGCATCCTGCCGTAAGTTTAGGCCTAACGACTCCAAGATCGTCCTCAAGCCAAGGCACGGCTACGTGCCCAAAGTGCTCTCTACTCCGTTCCGAGCACAAATTTTTTCGTTATCTGCTCTTCCCGCATCGGAAGACGAGCGACAATTACACTCGCTCTGTCCTGTCCGAGCCTTAAGAGTATATACAGAGCACTCTGCCCAGTTTAGGCAGTCAGAGCAGCTCCTTGTATTCTTCGGTGGCCACATCAAAGGGCTTCGAGTCACGAAGCAGAGATTTTTCCGCTGGATAGAGGACGTGGTCCAGTGGTGTCTTTTGGCAACATCTGTGAGGTGGCCGGCTGGTCCTCGCCGTTCACCTTCACCAGATTTTACAACTTGGAAGTCTCTGTACTGCAGGAATGAATCAGTCCGAATCCCTCTCTGGTCGGGTGTAATTCTGCCTTCTCTTAGCCCTATTGCCCTCAAGGCCCTTATCCAAGTGCCTTAGGCTAGGGTCTATAGGGTCGTTCTGCTGAAACATAGCACAGCTTGATTGAACTGGTTCCCCATGGCATCTAGCAAGATGCAATACCAGTGAACGTTTCAAAAGGGAACGTCTTGATTACTTACGTAACCTCAGACCTCATAGACCTCATAGACGGCCGTGCTGTGGCGCTACACGACTTGGCGTTGTTGATTCAGAGGAATTAATCTGAATCCAATGGCGAGACAAGCAATTTAGGCAGATGCTCCACCCCTCTTGGTGGGCTCTGCGCTCGGTTCATCGGGATGTGCCGCTATTGGCTTGCACATAAGCTGCATCGCCATACGTTCATGTAGTTCCCACTGCTCAGACAATAAGCGTGTAGATCACTGCACTGTTATGGCTGTGCAGTAGCAATGCGTTGTTGAATAAAAGGTTTCAGTAATCGGAGAAAAAGGAATTTTTCCCATAGCGTCTAAGAAGATGCAATACTCATTCCCGTTATCTCAGGAAACTGAGGATACGTTAGTAACCGAGGCGATCCCACCCACCTGTGTCATGCACTGTTTGTTCCACTGCCCTCAGGGTGGAGATAGAGGACTATGAAAACACACATGAACAGACTGAAAAACAGCTGCTTTCCGAGAGCTGTCACCTGCATATACATTTAAACCTTCCGGGTAGTGACTGCGGCCTTGTCCACACGGAGAAGCATTTAGCTGTATACATAAATTCTGTATCATATTGGCCTTTCATCCAGACAGATCTGGTGTTTTGGGAGCCTGAAACCTTTTTTTTTTTTTTAACCTGGTCCCTGCGTCGATAAATCTGAAAACTAGAACCTTGTATTTTAATGTGTATGACCAATCCGTAAATTTTGTGAAACGATGATGTCATCACCCAACGTGTCAGGATTAGTCACACACCACTACATCACACGTAACAGCAACAACAATGGCAGACTACATGCTTGTTTTCGTGCTGCGGAAGCTACTGAGCCTATTAGCTTTACTAAAGCAAAATCTTCTGCTCCTATGCTACTACGGTGAGCAACAAGTGATTATGGACAACAACATACGCCAACATGCTCTTAGGTCCACCGCGGAGGACAACCAGTAGGCCAACCAAGAGAAAATTTTGGGTAAGACCTGGTAGAACCAGCAGTTGGTGGGACAACTTTGTCAATGATGTTGTTGTGGAAGATGAATGGAGGGAGAGCTATTGCATGTCCAAAGCATCCCTTGTTGGCCTGAGCGAAGAACTTAGTCTGTAAATCGAAGACCAAACAACAACCATGAGGGCACCAATTGAGACGCTTAAAAAGGTTGCGTTAATGCTAAATTACTTGAGCGACGAGGTACGGCTATGAAAGACTGCTAACGCCTTTGGTGTGCACAGGTTTTGCTAATTCAAAGCTCAACTTGTACTTTAAGACATGCAAGATCTCTGCTCTGAAAAAAAAAAACAGATTGTGGACAATGTGGAGGCCATACCAAATTTTTTCTTCTTGGTGACCCATCCTACCCTCTGCTGCCTTGATGAAGGAATATACAAACAGTGGCTCCACACCTCAAGAACAGTACTTTGGGCTATGTTTGTGTAGGGCACGGATGGTCATTGAGTGTGCTTTTGGTCGCCTCAAAGCCAGATTTGCTGCACTGAAGAGGCCTATGGACAATAACTTGTAGGACCTGCCCCATGTCATTTACGCCTGCTTTGTTCTCCACAATTTTTGTGAGGACTGTAAGGAGACGGTGGCTGAACACTTTGCGTTGGGAACAATGCAAGGTAATAAAGACTTACAGCCTTCTACACAATGCAACAACTACCTCACAGACTGTAATGAGAGGGAAGAGAGTGAGGAGAGTACCTTGACCTGGCCAACAAGACCGCCTGTTTTTTTAATATTTTTTTTTAAGTATATAGTACATTCTCCAAAGGTAAATTGTATAATACTTATCATTTTGAAAGTGTTGTGTGGAATGTGTGTCCAGTGAAAATAAACAAATGACTGCAACCACGTCCAGAACTTTTTTTATTGGAAAATAAAGCTTTAGGTCAAAGAACAATTATATAAAACTTGTATTTTCAAACTCTACTTTCCCAAAGAAATTTAAGGGGTATCGTACATCTTTTTTTTTAAAGTCTATGGTTTTAGCCATTTGTCAGCAAGCTCCCTGCCATGCTTGCTTAAGGCCTGTCACTTTAATTTTGACTTGCTCAGGATGAGTATTTTGGGTGGAGAATCCCCTCAATGTTCTCTTTTGAACTTGTGACCAGTGTAGTGAGGGGGAACTGCAGTACATGCTTAGAATGAACAGTGTTATCGTTCATTGGTGTGAACGCTAATATAGTTACAATTATAGTTCTTGTTTTTGGTGTCCAGAGGTGGAAAGTAACGAATTACATTTACTCGCGTTACGTAATTGAGTAGTTTTTTTGTGTACTTCTACTTTTTAAAGTAGTTTTTAAAATCTGTACTTTTACTTTTACTTAAGTACGTTTTCTTAGAAGTATTGTACTTCGCTACATTTGAAATCATATCCGTTACTGAGTAAAAAATAATAATACAAGGGGGGAAAAAAAAATCACACACTCCGGAAACTACTGAATTGATTGAAGGGCGGGAGAACAAACGCGCAAAAAAGGTGACGCCCAGCTGAAGCTGAAAGCTAAGCGCAAAGCGAATTATGGCCAGTATGAAAAGTAGAAAAAAAGCGTGGTTGTCCTCGAGGATAGATATCCAATTTGCAAAAAATGTGGACGCAAAGTGGCTGCAAAAAGAGGATATAGGACACCATCCCTCCTGCAGATAAAGGTATGTCCCGATTTACGTGATGCAAAGGGAATCCCGGAATCCAGTCATGAAAATGGAATTCACTTAATGCAGATGTCACGTAAAACATGTAAAATAATGGATGGATGAATACATGGAAAGTAGAACTGTGCAATAAATCCAATCGCGACATGGTCTGTGAATATTTAAGCTAAGCACAAAAATACTGCATGTAAATATATAACCCCATTGTTCTGCTGAGCTGCGTTTGTCTACTACATACTCAAGTACTCGTGACGTTCATGGTGTTTTCAGCGTCTCACAAACAATTTGAGGATATGAATACATGAACATTACCAGAGCTGCTCTGAGAGAACGCCTAATGAGCATTTTCATAATTTTATTTGAGAAAATCCATTGTCAAATACACTTTTAACAGGTCTTCACAACCCGTCAAAATAAAAGTTCGGTGTTACTAGGAGAAATTATGACAGAAATATATTACTATTGTAGGCATACAGTAGAACGTAGCCTACTTCTCAAAATAATAATAATAACAACAATAATAATACATTTTATTTGAACATTATTTAAAGGAATATTGTTTTTTGTTCATGGTTTAATTTAGTAAATCTGTTTTTGCAGCGCTTCCCCAAAAAATAAAAGGACACAAGTTTAAATTTACATTTGATTACCACCGTTTTTGATAATATATTTGGATTAAATCATAAAAAGTAGGGGTGTAACGATACACAAAACTGACGGTTCGGTTTTCCCACGGTTTTGACGTCTCGGTTCGGTTTAGAAAGCTAAAAAAAAAAATTAAACAGTGGTTTAATGAAAAAATGCTGTCTTTGTCTTAAAATTAATTCAATTACAATTAAACGTTTTGCAAGGATTAAAAATCTGCTAATGCTGTATAGGGAGCCGCACATTACTATAACATTAAAGGTTAACAACAGAGCCTAAATTTAGATGCTATTTATTTTTTAGATATAATAATCAACACCCAACGCATTGTATGAAAACATGTAAACTGAACATAAGGCAGTTTTTTCATTAATTTTATTCTAATTTGTTATTGAAATATAATAATTTACACAGTTGCTGTCATTTTCATTAAAGATATTTTAAACGTACTTTAAATAATCAAGATATAATTAACAGGTTAAGTAAAATATAATATATAGGATAATATTGTGCATTTATTTAGTGCAAGAGTTAATTTCTCTAGGAACCAACAAGTTGTGGACACTGAATCACTTGCCTGCTGAGGTAAATATAAGGCTAGTGACAAGCTATGCAGTTTTATTGACGTCTTTGGGCTGCTGAAACACTGATTGAGCGATTACACGAGTTATGATGCCTTTCAGTAAGTATACTGTATTTTTCAGCATACCTTCAGGTGTCCATTCATGTTTATTCTGTAACTGAGGAAGAGATGATCGCGTTTACTCGCGTTTACTCCGCGCTGCCGCTACTGTTACAATCCGTGGTGACAGATAGTTTTAAACTTTGGGTACAGATTGTCAATTTACATCCAAGTGGACAGATTGGTAAACTGTGCCCTGTTTTGTAAAACTGTGCACACCTAGTTTATTTTTCTTCTGTAATGAAGCTTGGCTGTCCATCTAGTGAAAAATGTTGGTACTGCGGCCAAATAAAATCTTACTGAAAGCTCATTTTTTGAGATATCAACCTAAAATTTGGAACACAACTTCTTCAGATTTTTGGCTTACATTTTCTGGCAGTTTTAGAGTAAAATATATTTTGTAATATATATTTTATATAAAATATAAATAATTATATTTTTAAATTGTTCATTTTAATAAACTCAAACTTGTATAACTTTTTTTCTGTTTCACTTTCATAATTTCATAATACTTAACATCAACATTAATCTGGCAAATGTCTCCTTTAAAACAAGACCAACCATAGGTCTATATTCCAAAGCATTCTTGAATTACAACCATTTAAGTTTGAATAGTGATTTTCATGTCTATGCGAAAAAAGGGGGAGTGACAGTTAAAGGGTTAAACGATATTAAACTATTATATCTATATCTATAATATCTAAAATATAATTTATATATAAAAACTCTCCTACAGTCCAGTCACCATCGGTCGCGACTCGCACGTATTTTCATTTAAACGTCACTCACTGACGTTTTCCTAACCAGAAAAAAACCCTATTGCCCTGCTCTGCCTCTGATTGGCTAGTACTCATTGCCATCTGGGTCAGAGCCAATTAGAAGCAGGATGTGGGTGGGAAAAAAACTCTGTGTATAGGGAAAGGGGAGAGACAGAGGGAACAGGCAAGACAAACTCCTACGTTTAAATAACATATAGAAAATATCTGCTTGACAACGAGCTGAGAACAAGCCCAAATAAGCAACTACACTTTAGAAACAAGCCCAAAAAAAAAACGCGACCCGCGACTACCAATATTTGTAAGCGACTTTACAGAAAAACAAGCCCAAAGTCGCTTATAATAAGCGGACTTGGCAACACTGATTCCAGGTCCAATCAATGGGCCGGGCTGGGCGGGGCCGGGGTAGCTTGCAGGGCGGGGCATGTTCGGTACGCCATGAGAGTATCGCCATTCGAATCGTGGGTTCTGTATTGCGGTTCTTCGGTTTGGTTCGAATATCGTTACACCCCTAATAAAAAGAAACATTAATTTAACTGTCATTTTAACTGATGATAATAATAATAATACCCATAATTTAATAATACAGTTTATTTATTTATCAATTGATTAATACTGTAAACCGTGATATTTTCTGAGACGTTACCATACTGTGAAAATCTTATACCATTACAACCCTACACGGGAGGGTCCCCCACCCCACCCCCGCTGTTAAAGTAACTCAGTAACTTTTACTCTGAGTCAATTTTAAATGAGCTACTTTTTACTTTTACTTGAGTAGATTTTTAGACCGGTACTTTTACTTGTACTTAAGTAAAATTTCATTGAAGTAGTAGTACTTTTACTTGAGTAGAATATTTTATTACTCTTTCCACCTCTGTTGGTGTCAATGGGCTTTAAAAGTACTGGGTCTGCATTTACTTTGTGGCTTTTTACAGTGCCTTTCAACTTTCTCTGTTCATGAGCATCTAAAATGAATCAATAACACAAATTAAAGTCAAGTCAAAATTCATTTCTATAGCACATTTAAAAGCAACAGAGTTGCACCAGTGTGCTGTACAATAAAACATTGAGCATATAAAAAGGAAGCATAAAAAGAAACAACTTAAAATATATTAAAAAACAAAACCAATTAAACAATACAAAAATGCGTTAAACTATTAATATTAAGTTTAACATATGTCACAGCTAAGCATTCCTAATTTATCTGTAATCTAAATAAGATACTAAAATTATTTATACAGTGATACTGTCATTCAGTGTAATGGAGGACACTTTGATGTAACAAAGAATTTGCATTACTCTGAATGACAAAACTTTAACTTCAGCTTATATTGCAGGCCATCAACAGGCCACCTATTATCAAACAATCAGCTTGAACAGTAAAGTGAATCACAATTATTCACAACATCTATTTATTCTTCAAAAATACATATATCTAAATATTTCTAACAATATATATGTGTTTTTTGGCATTTTACTGAATGACATGCGTTTTTGTAACTCAGGCTATCACACCATGAAAAGGTGGAATTATCAAGTATTTAAGAGCAATAAAGTCCCTTTTCTGCGCCACGCACCACATGGTCATCAGGGTGCCATTTGATGATGTCACAGACTGTAAAATCGTTTATTATATGATTTGAGAATGGCTTCTTGATCCTGCTACACTGAATGATCTCTGACAAACTGCATTTTCGGGACAAAAGTCCCCTTTTTATTTAAATACTTAATAATAAGACATGGCCCTTTTAATATAACAGCCAACACTTATGTGAACATGCCAATAAAACAAATATATATAACTTGGTATTTTATGTTTATTTAAAGATGTAATGACAAAATCAAAGTCCAGACCATTACTCTGAATGACAATTTTTACAGTTTGGAACATTATTTCCCCCATATGTTGACATTTTATTTTCAAAAAAGTTATTTGAAATATTAAATTAGACACTTAACTTGCATTTAATATGGTTTTTATGTATATAAAATGACTTTTGTCAATTTAATTTGACGCAGACACCAAAATGGTTACATCTCGCTCTATCAGGTTGAGGCCAGTCAAGTTCCTCCACACCAAACTCGCTCATCCATGTCTTTATGGACCTTGTTTGTGCACTGGTGCGCAGTCATGTTGGAACCGGAAGGGGCTATTCCCAGACTGTTCCCACAAAGTTGGGAGCATGAAATTGTCCAAAATGTCTTGGTATGGGGCCAAGCCCAACCCCTGAAAAACAACCCCACACCATAATCTCCCCTCCACCAAACTTTACACGTGGCACAATGCATTCAGACAAGTACCGCTCTCCTGGCAACCGCCAAACCCAGACTCGTCCATCGGATGATTGTCAGTCAGAGAAGCGTGATTCGTCACTCCAGAGAACACGTCTCCACTGCTTTAGAGTCCAGTGGCGACGTGCTTTACACCACTGCATACGACGCTCTGCATTGCACTTGTTGATGTAAGGCTTGGATGCAGCTACTTGGCACTGGAAACACATTCCATGAAGCTTTCTACGCACTGTTCTTCAGCTAATCTGAACGTCACACAAAGTTTGGAGGTCTGTAGCTATTGACTCTTCAGAAAGCATGTGCTGACCCCGCTATGTGATTTCACGAATGGACCTAACACGGTACCACGCTTGAATTCACTGAGGTCCTGAGAGTGACACATTCTTTCACAAATGTTTGTAGAAGATGACTTGTCTTTTAAAACAAAGCAAATGTGTGTGTGATGACTTGATGACTTCTTTCCAGTCTTGCAGTCTCTCATGTTCTTGCTCAGACGTGGACAGACTCTGAGTTCCTGTCAGGTTGGAGTTGGACTTCAGGCTTCGGGTCAAGTCTCGAGCTCAGAGCTCTCAGCAAGTATGTTATTACCTATTCAATACAAAGATTATATGAATAAGTCAACTCATGAATGATTTTTTAGAGCTGATTTAGAACAGAAATTTAATTCTGTTTGCATCACTGATTCTGTTATTTTCCTGTTTATTACCGTGAAGCCGCTTTGAAACAATCTGTATTGTATAAAGCGCTATATAAATGAAGGTGACCTGACTATAACAAGAACATTACAATGAACACAAATTTGAAAATCTCACTACAAATAATCCAGAATTGAAGACAAAAGATAATAATCCTACTCTGTTACACTTCCTCACACCTGAAACTGATCGAGTGAATCTCCTGAACTTCTCCAATCTACTGTAGATCATTACTAATCCATTTATGTTGTAACATCTGCTCTAACGTCGGGCGTTTAGTTGGATCCCGGGCTAGACACTGGCTAATCAGATCCCTGCATTCTGTATGAAATTTAATAAGGAGAGAGCTGGTTAGTCATGACCATGTGACCTGGCATCTATGAAAACAGCATCTAAAACATGATTAATATACTGCAAAATGTGACTTTAAATAAAAAATCTTACATACTTCACCTTTAACTGTTTCTGTACAAAGCCTTTGCTTTATGTGTGTGTTTATCAATGTATCAATATTATTCACTCACTTTTGGATAAGGTGGGGTTCTGAAATGTAACTTTGGCTTGTGTTGTTTTTCTTCTGTTGTGAAAAGGAGAACATCCGTTCACCATCTTGTACAACAACACTCCTAGAGACCAGACATTTGCTGGGACGGCGTGGAATCGAGGTTCTGTCAAGACTTCAGGTGGGCAGTAATCCGGTACTCCTGTAAGCAAGACATTTGCACATTGTTGAGCTTTTTTTTAAACATCAAATAATTAGTAAGTCACTACATTCAGGTTTCCACACTCCCAGAATGCTCACCAATGTAAATGTTGCTCTCGTAGCCATCTCTACTAAACAGCTGACCGCAGCCAAAGTCTATCAGCTTGAGCTGTACCGGGTTTCTCTTCAACAGGAAGTTCTGCGCATGAATGTCATTATGAAAAACCCCATGATGGATGCAGTGTTGCACTGCCAGCACAGCCTGTCGCATGATGAACCGTGCTGTTGGTTCAAACACTTGATGATTACGAGTGATGAAGTCCAGCAAGATGTCGTAGGGTTCAGGATACTCCATAACCAGAGTGAATTCTTCAGGATGTTCAAACCACTCGTATAGTTGTATGACGAAGGGGCTTATGGGTTCTCGCCTCATCATCATCAGCAGCGCCACTTCTGTAACGAGAGGTTCGGGATGCCCAGGCTAGAGAAAAGTGGCAGACAGAAGGTTAGCTGGGTAAAAATCAGAAGAAAACGCATCATCTTTAAATGTACTGTTCTTAAACGTAATCTTATCTAATAGTAATCTGCACTTAAACAACTCAATACATATTCAGGTTTTGGCCAACTTACAATATTAAGATAACGATTGTTGTCAATCTTGCGTATCCGCTTGATGGCAACCTGCAAAAAAAACAACCCAGTTTCAATAACAGTATTCAAGCACCAAGTATTAAACCTTCTGTAAATTGATTTAAATATGTTTTGATGCATGCAAGAGCAAAATGTTTGTACAATTCGGTAAGATTGACCTTTTTGCCATCAAATTTGCGTGTTCCCTGGTACACCCTGCCAAATCCTCCAGATCCAATCATCTTTATAACGTTATAGAGAGACTCAAAGGACTCTGAAAGACAAACAGAAAAATATTAGTTTGCTAGATCTATTGCTTTATTAAAAAATATCAGTGCTGGTTGTGTCGAGAAAATAATATAATAATGGGGGAAATAATATTAATGTTCTCTGAAAACAAGCCTTATTTTTAGTGGAAAACAAGATAATCCTGTTGTAAATAATGTTGTAGAAATAATGAGTGGCGATGTACCATTATTTGTCTTGACGCCGGAGTGATCTGGAGCAGGTGATGATGGATCAGGATCAGGCTCTGGCTCCAGATCTGCTGGAGGAACAAAAGGCTCCACAACATTCACAGCACTACAGTGACAACAGCAGCAGAAAACACACTTCATAGCCTTCCAGAGCCTGAGCAAACAACCAGTTCCTTTCCTCTTCCTACATTCTCGAGCTTTTCCTGAAATGAAGAAAACACAATTGAAAACACAACTATTAGAAACATCTCTGACGTCAAATTAAGCAATAATGACATACTTTACATTTCACTGTTAAATTCCTTTCTGTAATGTAACAAATCCAAAGTAATGAAATATTTCCACGCTACCCGCCTGAATTCTGCTTAATGCCTGCATAAATTAACCAAAATCTTTTTGCACAATATTAATAGTCATTTTAAGTCACAATTATGACGATAATTTAATTTTTTTATCTGATCTTTTATTAAAAAGATTTGACCCATTTGGTCAGTTCTGGTAAATGCATAGCAATGTCTTATTTATATAATAACCGACTCTGTAATGCTCGGTACGACAATTGACAATTTTGCGTGTATTTGACAATTCGAGAGCAATAAGTGTCGAAATAGAATTCTATTCTGGATCGTTTGCTTTCTGTGCGCGTGTTTCTGGTGTGTGTCCGACAGAGCAAGTACCATCGAGTTCATCGCATATTGAGAACGTTTTGCTAACGTTTCCATTAAATTATGAAAATGTTATTTCAAAATGTTCCCTGAAAAAAAAAAGTTTTTCTTGGTTAAAGGAACAATCTATTTTATAATTTTATAAATATAATTTTGCATTATGGGAACGTTACTTTTGAATGTTCTCGGAATGTCCTGAAAAGGTTAGACGAATGTCCAATTAATATATATATATATATTTTTTAAATTTTGCTGATCAACAGTAAATGTGTCTGACATGTTTAAAACTTGTGCATGAAATAGCAAAATGTCTCTCTGTAGACTTGACACTGCCCAGCCTTATTTCAGTCTCACCTGTTGAGCTCTTGTTCACAGGAGAAGCCTCCATGGCACCCTGAGCGGTCCGGCCGTTTGAAGTCTCTGTTGGCTCGACAGGAACTTGCCCGGGCAGCGGAGGGCACAGCAATCCTTCCAGGCTGTCGGACCTGGACAAACAGCAGTTGCTGCAACTGTCCTGTTGGTTTCGGCTCTCCGATCCATCGCCACTCCGCCTCCATTCGACGCTGTACGAGCCTCTGCTGCTCAGACTCAACGACTCTCTCCAGAACCAGCGCCCGACATCGACCTCAGAGAGGGACAAAGCTGATGATGACATGATGCCCGGAGAAGAATCTGTGGAAGCAGTTCTCCCGGATCTGGAGCGGCCTGAGGCTGGAAAATTTCACACATCAAAGACATTTTCTTTTTTTATAAATATATAATATGAATAATCAATGTCTGGTCACACCAAATTGTTACTTTAGTTGGTTCAACTTATTTCAACGACAAATCAGCCATTGAAAATAGAACTAGAAACTGAGCCAGAACTTCTTTATTAAAGCCTATTCTGACCTCTGCGAGAGTGTTTCGATGAAGTGAACGGACGTCCATCATCTGGGCTCTTCTGGCTGCCGCTCTTCCTCGTCCTCCTCCTGTCAGCCTGACCTGTGGACACAGAAACAGACTCAGAAGACAGAGGTGTTAAATATCCAGGAAGATCCTGGCTCTGTGTCTGTGTCGGGTCTGGCAGCGGATCCTGATCACGGTCATCAGAACCGGGTCTCCAAACCTCCTGACCAGCCGTCTGAGAGAAAGCAGCTCTCCTGGATCTGGAGCGGCCTGAGGCTGGAATATTACACACACCACATACTGTAGTTACTAGTGTTTTAATAATAATCAATGTCAGTGGTCAATTACAAATTGGTACTTCAGTTACTCAAATTGAAAGTTTATTTCACATGCAAGGAATCAAATATATGTGATCAAATGGGTTCTTCACATTAATTTAGTCAGTCATTGTACAAAATCATACCATAAACCATAAATAAAAAACTAAAGCACTCACCTCCTCTTTCACCCATCATGTGAGCCATCGATATCCTCCTGTAAACTGCAAACAACAACAACAACAACAATACAAAATACAGCACAAAATACAAATACAATAAAATACAAATCTCCTTAAATAAAAAATAAAACTCCTTCTAAAATAAGAAAAGAACTATAAAATAAGAGTATTTTCAGAAATTATACGACTCTTTCAAATATATAACTATCTAATGTCTTCTCCAATGTCCTCCTAGAATAAAAGTCTCCTCTCAGAAATCCAGAAAACAGCTTCAAAGTCACAAGATTCGCTCAGAAAATTTTCTGCAAAAGTCTGTGAATTCGCATCGTCTCTCTCAACCAACAGACAGCGATCGGTTCGAGTGTAAATATGCATTCAGAATTCATAACACGCGTCGCTATAGCAACTGAAATTCGAATCACTCAATTACGCATGCACGCGCACATGAGCACACATCGAATCTGAACACATTATTGAATAGTTATTTTGACTAGTTGAATAGTTATTCATTTTAACGTTCATTTTGAACGTTTTCTTTAATACATATGGGGTTTATTCTTTCTGAACAGTTTTATTATTAAAATCCTTGTAAATGCGTACAAAAAAAAGGCACAAGTGAGAATAAATGGGACATCATCTTATTATAAACTAAAATGATCAGCCTCTGGATTCTGCTGTTGTGTGATGTCATGCTTGTTTAAGATGTGATAGTGTACTATTTTTTTCATTTTCTGTAAATTGTTAATTTGTGTGCATAGTTTTGATGTTTTCAAAGGTCACTAAAACACCCATCTACTCACTTACGTACTACACACACATTCTTTATCTTGCACTGTTTAATGTGTTATTGTGATATCTTCTTGCAACTGAGAGCACGTCCTGTGTTATATTTTATTATAATTGCTATCTAATATTACCCCTGCAATTTTAATTAAGCTAGGCATGTTATATGAATTTCTTTTAAATTGCTGAGGAAACTAAATTAGTCATTATCATAGTCACCTAACACTGCTTATGTACTATACAGTCTGGAGATGTATAGAATCTATACAGTATGTCAGCACTTAAAAAGAACAGTTTTTTAAAGATTTATACACTCATTATAGATTTCTACTTTTACATGTTATATCAATTATTTGTTATGAGTGCTACATTGCAAGTTCTTTTTATGTTTTTTAATATTTTCCAGGTAAATAATGAATAATGATTTTTTTTTTATCATTCTGCCAAATACATTTGTGCAATGCAATAAACACATGATCACTTTGAACATTTTTTAATCTTTATTTATTTATTGGGGGAAAGTTTTTAAAGCTTCAATCAGTGGTCAAATAAATAAATGATTCAGTTTTTTAACATTAAAACTTTCTAAAGTAGCGAAACTTTGAAACTGATCCATAACATTGTTACGCCACCAGATGGCAACAAGTGACTGTTAAAAAATAGTCATTGAATCATTCATTCAGGAGATTTGTTCAAAAATGCTGATTCATCCAGTAACAAGTGAGTCTTTGAGTGAGTCATTGAATCTTTCATTCAGACCAAGTTTAAAAATATATATAATTCAGATTAATTAAACATTGTAAATAAACTGCAGCAATTGACATTTTGTTATAATTAATGTTTAAAATGGGGAATCATTTTCATCAAGACATCAGTAGCAGTAATGGCCTTTATTCATAAAAAGATGCCATTTAACAAGAATTTAAAATATCATATATTTATATTGTTTCTACAGCATTATAAAATATATCAAAACTAAATTGTGTTTAAGTGCGATTTATTCGTGATTAATCAGAAAAAATGTGTGATTGATGATCTATTTTTTTAAATTGATTGACACTATTTTTTAAGAATTATTATCATTATTATTATTTCACTCTAATGTTAAAACAGTGTAAGACAATTACTACAATTAACAAAATGTAAATGACCCGGTTGTTGGGTTAAATACAGTTTCCACATTCAGCAACTGTTCAAAATTTAACGGTCCAGTGACAGTCAACACACAGAAGCTGCTGCAGCCTGATGACGAAAAGTAAGTCATATCGTAATTTTATATATTACTTATAACATTAACGTTAAGTATCGTGTACTGAAACGTTGTATATATCCCAAAAACTGAATTTTATATATTTTTTAAAATCGAAGTTCCCTTTAGTCCGTTTTAATAATTTCCAGGAAGTGAGATCGATTGGAAATGAATTCTAGCTATCCCAGTTAGCTCGCATGCATAAAGTAATTAAAACATTAACATATATTAGCGAAACCGTTTAGACTGAAATGACTATCTAGCATTACGACTGTTTTACGGTATTCGTGATAGTCTTTCACACCTGAAGCAGCGCTACAGAGACTTTCCGACATCGCTCCCTGTACCCTTAAAATAGGGCGTTATTTGAGGGAACAGCCATTTGTAGCGGTGTCCGAAACCATAGTGGACGTTATTGAGTGCACTTATTCAATCCTACATTGCACAGCAATACCGAGTTTACAGCCGATGTAACGTTACGCTCAACGGCTGTCCGAATTCACTCACTCGTTTTCATTCACTCCTTCAAGTGAACAATATTAGTGACTAACGCAGGGAATAGTGAATCAGGATTTAAGGGCGATTTCGGATTCAGACCCGTTTCGTTCAGGTGTTTCTACAGTTTGTTAAAGGTTGACCAATGAACGATTCATTTATGACAGTTACAATGTTTTCCTGTCCACAAATGACAAGATTTACTGTAGTAACACAAACTACAACTATGGTATTTTGGCAGAAATGTGGTATATTCATAATGCATGTTGTTATATGAATATAGTAATGCATGTAACTGTATTAAATGAATTACAGAGGAGCTGAAACATCCAGTTATAGTATTTTTTTTCTGATGAAGCTATGACAGCTTTTTCCTTTATTTTAAACTGTGTACTAAATTTGTTGTACTTATGTTTTAGACAAATTGATTAATTTGTGAAGCAAAGACTAAAACAATCGAAGCTCTGCCATTTAATTGAAACATTGCTATTGAAGCTAAGCTATTGAAAAAAGTGATACACAAAATAGTTATTTTTAAGGACTAGTTTACGTTTTTCTGTAACTATAATTTTTTGTGCTTCATTCGAACACAGAGGAAGGAGTGGATGAAGGTTTGATGCTGCTGGATGACAGTGGTTCTCGACTCTGGTTCTCGACTATCTCTACTAGTACACATTTTGGATGTTGTCCTTATCTCACACCCATTTCCAGTCTTGCAGTCTATCTACTAACAAACTGGTGAGTTGAATCATGATTAGAGAGACCAAATGTGCAGTGATGGGATTACTACAGAACCAGGTTGTTCGGGAAACTCTGGGGTACATTTAATTATGATTGTTTTTCCAGCTGTCTTCCCTCATTTTAATACGGTATGTTTTAATTTCAATAGAGTCTGAGTTGTCTGATGACTGACAATGATTGAGTGGCAGAAGAACATCGGAAGCCCTCCCAGCCGTGCCGAGGAGTACATGAGACGTACAACACCTCAACAAACTGCAGTGATTTGATCCTCTGGGACAAAAACTATTGAAAAAATCATTAGAGAACTTCCCAGACTTGATGGTTTTCTTGGAATGGTGAGTTTAATGATGTTCAGTGTTGGGAAGGGGTTTCTAATTTTGGAAAAAATTATTTTGGCTGTGTCTAAAACCCCTTTTCCACCAGAGCATTTTGAGAGCCGGTTCGGAGCTGGTGCCTACTCGCGAACCAGTTCTTTGTGTTTCGACAGCCAAAGAACCGGTTCTCAGCCAGCAGAGCCAGGAGAAACATTTGCAGAAACACGATGTAGTCCGCCATTGTAATTGTTAGGCTAGAAGTTAACGCAAGCGTTTCTAGCTTTCTTTTTATTTTATTTTTTTTATTGAAAACATTATGTAAGCAAATAAGAAAACAGTCACAATATAGAACAAATAAACGGAAAGAAAAAAAGACACAAGACAGGCGTACATAACTAATCAGAAAAGATTACATATCAAAGGAAAAGATTAACAGACTTACATATTTCAATTGTTTTTAAAGCCTTCTTGGTACACGAGTTAGAGATAATCCCTAAGTAATGTTGTACTTGCAAGCGCTTCTAGCTAAGACGTATGGCGACGCACACAGTGACGTAACGACGTCGTTCGCTGGGCGCAGTGGAAAAACAAACAGGTTCTGAGAAGGTTCGCAAGTTGAACAAACTCCGAACCAACTTTGAACCAGCACCAGTTCCGAACCAGTTCTTTTTTGGTGGAAAAGGGGTATAAGTGCATATGAAATTAGGTCCACACATGCGTGGTATGGGTGAAAACTTTTATTTATTTTTTCTGTAAACTTGTCTTTCAAAGATGATCATGGACAAATTGCCTTTAAAACCCTTCCTGCTATCCCGCCATCATCGCCATACCTCACAAATGGAAAAATGGTGTGTCCAATATTATGCTGAAATGAAGCGCAGCTTAAATGACATTCATCCTGTAAGTAAAAGAAACACTATCAAATCAGCTTTGATAAATCACACTTCTCTGTGGCTCATGGATCCATTTCTTCTTTCCTTCAGTGATTCTTCTTGTTAATGGGTCATTTTTTGGGTAAATTCTGTCATTAATTACTCACCCTCATGTCGTTCCAAACCTGTAAGTCTTTCGTTCATCTTTGGAACACAAATGAAGATCTTTTTAAATACAGGTCCTTCTCAAAAAATGTCTTTCTGTGTCTTACCCTCTTGCTTGAGGGTGTCAATGATGGCCTTCTGGTCAGCAGTCAGGTCGGCAGTCTTACCCATGACTGCGATTTTGAGTAATGAAACAGGCTGGGAGTTTTTAAAAGCCTCAGGAATCTTTTGCAGGTGTTTAGAGTTAATTCGTTGATTCAGATGATTAGGTTAATAGCTCGTTTAGAGACCCTTTTCATGATATGCTAATTTTTTGAGATAGGAATTTTGGGTTTTCATGAACTGTATGCCAAAATCATCAGTATTAAAACAATAAAAGACCTGAAATATTTCAGTTGGTGTGCAAAGAATCTAAAATATATGAAAGTTTAATTTTTATCATTACATTATGGAAAATAATGAACTTTATCACAATATGCTAATTTTTTGAGAAGGACCTGTAAATAATTATTATTTTTAAATAAATATGAAAACCTTCTGTCTAGGAATGCACCGAAAGAAAAATTCTGGGCCGAAACCAAAACTGAAAATGATACATATAAACAATATATATATATTCATTTCTTATTTTAAATGAGTTTTTTTTGTATAATTGTATTATTATTAAAACTTTAATTAAATTCAATAATTTAATAAAAAAAATCAAGCGAATAAAATAAAATAACCACACTTTTATTTAAAGTAATACAAACATTTGACAAAAAATAGGCCTATATTAAAATATATTAATATCAATATATTATTCTTCATTCAGTTCTTTGCAACAAAATCAGCACAACTACACACACCATATTACAGCACAACTACACACATTACAGCACAACTACACACACCATATTACAGCACGACTACACACCATATTACAGCACGACTACACACCATAATTACAGCACAACTATACACACCATATTACAGCACGACTACACACCATAATTACAGCACAACTATACACACCATATTACAGCACAACTACACACACCATATTACAGCACGACTACACACCCTATTACAGCACGACTACACACCATATTACAGCACGACTACACACCATAATTACAGCACAACTATACACACCATATTACAGCACAACTATACACCATATTACAGCACAACTATACACACCATATTACAGCACAACTATACACCATATTACAGCACAACTATACACACCATATTACAGCACAACTATACACACCATATTACAGCACAACTATACACCATATTACAGCACAACTACACACACCATATTACAGCACAACTATACACACCATATTACAGCACAACTATACACACCATATTACAGCACAACAATACACACCATATTACAGCACAACTATACACACCATATTACAGCACAACTATACACACCATATTACAGCACAACTATACACACCATATTACAGCACAACTATACACACCATAATACAGCACAGCTATACACACCATATTACAGCACAACTATACACACCATATTACAGCACAACTATACACACCATATTACAGCACAACACAACAAGTTTGTGCGAGTGAACGCTGGCACAACCTGCTTCCGCTGCTCGCCGGTAAAACTTGTATCTTCTATTTTTTTGGATTTTTCTGCACTACTGTTGTCTGAGCCTTCACAGTTAACCCACCGTTCTTGTCTGAGCCACATCTTGTGTCTATAATGTGGGCCGCTAGGACATACATCTTGTTTGTCTGTGTTTGGCTCTTTCTACTGCCTGCTCACCTGCTAGTGACGGGTTTACTTCAGTTTTCGGCCGCTGACCTGCTCCGGCTGCGCCCTCACCTGCCTGGACCTGCGCCTGAGGCTCTCCATCTTCATCCGGACATCGCGTTCCAGCCTCGTCCGAGATATATCCACCGAGGGTCCTGCCGGAATTTAAACACAACAGCTCTATAGTTATAAAGACTATATGGTCCAGCTCTCGTCGCCCACCACGCATCACCACCCGGGCTGTCGACCACAGCGTGTTAGCCCGCCTAGCTCGGTCGGCTACCACCACCACCAGCTGTGACAACACCGCACTCAACTTCGCTCTGCTCAACATCCGCTCATTGACAGGCAAGGGACATCTCATCCAGGACCTCATCTCCGACTAGACTTTCTCTGTTTAACCGAGACATGGCAACAGCCCAACGACTTTTCCCAGCTCAATGAATCCACTCCTAGTGGGTTTGTTTACATCTGTAAACCCCGCGGCTCCGGCCGAGGGGGGGGTATTGCGATAATGTATCGCGAGAAGTGGAAAATCTCACCGGTGTCTGCACCTGTCTACAGCACATTCGAATCTGCTGTCTGCAAGTTATCTGGTCCCACCCCAACCATAATTGCAACTGTTAACCGCCCTCCTAAACTAAAGAGTGAATTTTTAAATGATTTTACTGCTTTTCTCACTCACTTATCTTCCCTCTCACCAAATATATTACTGCTGGGCGATTTTAATATCCACATGGACAATGTCAATCTGCCTCTTACTAAAGACTTCACCTCCTGCTTAGAAAGTTTTGGATGCCAACAATTTACTACTTTCCCAACACACAACAAAGGACATACTCTGGATTTAATCTGTTGTTCTGGTGTCACCCCTTCTGACCTTACAGCCGTTGAAATCCCCATATGTGACCATTTTTTCCTCTCATTTACATTGAAACTCACTCTCTCCTTTTCTAAAATTTCCCGTCTTATTTCATTTCGGAATATAAAGAACAGTAATCTTGCCACTCTCACTTCAAGTATTTACTCCTGTTTTCCTGATACTCACAACCTATCCAACCCCGATGCTCTGGTCTTTCACTACAACACTGGACTCCTTAACATTCTTAATTCCCTTGCTCCGTTAAAAAATAGATCTGTTTCCTTTTCCGTCTCCGCCCCTTGGTTCACCCCCGACCTTCGTCTCATGAAAGCCAAAGGTCGGCAACTTGAACGTCTCTACAAGAAAACTGGTCTCACTATTCACAAAGAAATGTACAATAACCACATCTTATGTTACAAGGACTCTATTTCTAAAACCAAATCCCACTACTATTCAAGTATAATCACTGAAAATAAAGGAAACTCCAAGTCATTGTTCTCCCTACTTAACAATATCACCCAACCCAAGAACTTTCTCCCCCATCACCTGTACACAACATCTTTCTGCAACTCTCTCATTTCATTTTTCACTGAAAAAATTAAAAACATCCACCAGCACCTTGGATCTACTCCTCACTTCAGTACCTCTGCCGACTCTCACCCATTCATACATCCATTCTCCTCCTTCCAGCTTCCCACTACCTCAGAAATTATAGAACTCATCAGGAAATCGAAGCCTTCCACCTGTCAACTTGATCCCATTCCCACACAACTTGTTAAAGTCTGCCTTCCCTCCCTTGTTCCCCTCATCTCTGCTATCATCCATTCCCCTCTCACCACTGGAACTGTTCCTTCATCATACAAAACAGCCACCATTACCCCAATTTTGAAAAAATTTTGCGCAGACCCCTCTAACTTAAATAACTTCCGTCCTATATCCAATTTACCATTCATTTCCAAAATTCTTGAAAAAACAGTTGCCTCTCAACTCCATCTTCATCTCTCTGATAATAACCTGTATGAACAGTTCCAGTCTGGCTTCCGTCCCCTTCATAGCACTGAAACAGCACTTATTAAAATCACCAATGACCTCCTCGTGGCAGCTGATTCTGGACTACTTACCATTCTCATCCTCCTTGACCTGAGTGCCGCCTTTGATACCATCTGTCACTCTGTTCTCCTCAACGGGTTATCCTCTATTGGCATCACTCACACTCCGTTAGACTGGTTCACATCCTATCTCTCTTGCCGTACTCAGTTCATTCAACTTAAGTCTTTTAAATCCTCTCCCTTCCCTGTCACTTCAGGTGTGCCCCAGGGCTCTGTCCTCCTTCCCTTGGGCAATATCTTCCGCAAATTTAATATTCAATTCCACTGCTATGCCGATGACACCCAGCTCTACCTCTCGACCAAGCCATCGTCCTCTCTCCCCCCTACCTCATTCACTGACTGTGTCTCGGAAATAAAAACCTGGTTTACAAATAATTTCCTCAAATTAAACAGTGATAAAACTGAGATCCTTCTCATTGGAAGTAAATCCACTTTATTCAAAACTGACAGCTTTTCTCTCATTATTGACAATTCCTCCGTCTCACCCTCCCCCCAGGTTAAGAGTCTGGGAGTCATCCTCGACGGCACTTTATCCTTTCAGTCCCATATCAATAACATTACCCGGTCTGCCTATTTCCATCTACGTAATATCAATCGCCTTTGCCCCTCCCTTACCCCCCACACTGCCGCCATTCTTGTTCACAGTCTAGTCACCTCCCGTTTGGACTATTGCAACTCTCTGCTTTTCGGCCTCCCTCACAAATACCTCCATAAACTTCAACTGGTCCGGAATTCAGCTGCCCGCATCATAACCCGAACACCCTCCATCCACCACATCACTCCTGTTCTCCAACAGCTTCACTGGCTCCCGGTCCTGTCCCGTATCCAATTCAAAATCCTTCTGTTCACATTCAAGGCCATCCACAACCTTCCCCCTTCATACCTATCTGATCTCCTGCACGATCAAACTTCCACCCGCTCCCTTAGATCCTCTTCCTCCATACACCTGTCTGTCCCCCCTGCTCGTCTCGCCACAATGGGGAGCAGAGCATTCAGCCGCTCTGCCCCCCGCCTCTGGAACTCTTTACCACCTCACCTTAGAAACATTGATTCATTCTCTCATTTTAAATCACAACTCAAAACGCATCTGTTTAAAACTGCCTACCACTTGTGATTCAAATGTTGCTTTTATCTTGTTTTAATGTTCTATTGTTTTGGCTTTGCTGCTTTTAACTGTTTTGCATTTCTGTATGGTGTCCTTGAATGCCAAGAAAATAACAAAATTATTATTATTAACTATACACACCATATTACAGCACAACTACACACACCATATTACAGCACAACTACACACACCATATTACAGCACGACTACACACCATATTACAGCACAACTACACACACCATATTACAGCACAACTACACACACCATATTACAGCACAACTATACACACCATATTACAGCACAACTATACACACCATATCACAGCACAACTACACACACCATATTACAGCACAACTACACACACCCTATTACAGCACGACTACACACCATATTACAGCGCGAATACACACCATATTACAGCATAACTATACACACCATATTACAGCACAACTATACACACCATATTACAGCACAACTACACATACCATATTACAGCACAACTACACACATCATATTACAGCACAACTACACAGACCATATTACAGCACAACTACACACACCATATTACAGCACAACTGTACACACCATATTACAGCACAACTATACACACCATATTACAGCACAACTACACACACCATATTACAGCACAACTACACACACCATATTACAGCACAACTATACACACCATATTACAGCACAACTATACACACCATATTACTGCACAACTATACACCATATTACAGCACAACTAAACATACCATATTACAGCACAACTATACACACCATAGCACTGCACAACTATACACACCATATTACTGCACAACTATACACACCATATTACAGCACAACTATACACACCATATTACAGCACAACTATACACACCATATTACTGCACAACTATACACACCATAGCACTGCACAACTATACACACCATATTACAGCACAACTACACACACCATATTACTGCACAACTATACACACCATATTACAGCACAACTATACACACCATATTACTGCACAACTATACACACCATATTACAGCACAACTATACACACCATATTACAGCACAACTACACACATCATATTACAGCACAACTACCGTATACACACCATATTACAGCACAACTACACACACCATATTACAGCACAACTATACAGACCATATTACAGCGTCGTTTCGTGCATCTTCAGAAGCGGGCATCCCTACTTCTGTCCCTCCATTAACAGTCCACGCAACTACCACTTTCAATGCCCAGAAAAAGGTATTAAAGACGTCATGTGACTAGTGAAGTAATCCATGTGACTCCAGTGGTTTAATCTCAATTTTATGAAGTGACATGAGTGCTTTGTGCAAAAAAAAACAAAAAAAATACATAATTGTTGTCTCGCATCGCCAGGGTTCTCTCATGAACATGCGTTGGAGATTAATATTTTGTAAATTATGGTTAAGGGATAGCATATACTCATGTCGCTTCATAAAATTGAGGTTGAAACACTGTCCCTTTTAAGCGTTAACTGAAGAACTTGTCATACTCGCTGACCTGAGCGAGCGCATCAATGCTTGGGCAAGAGCGCTGTAGCGTCATCTCGCTTTTAAATGCATGAAATTTGAGTCAAATATCACGTTAACTTCTTGAATGGTAGTTCATTTAACATGGTTGTACAGTGCGACAGTCCCTCACATTTGCAAAACATTGGTAACATTTTACACCAAAATTTTGTTAACATTAGTTAGCCTATAACTACATTAGTTAAAGGGCACCTATTATGCAAAATTCACTTTTAAATGGTGTTCGAACACAAATGTGTGTTGGCAGTGTGTGTACACAACCACCCTATAATGATCAAAATCCACCCAGTGCTTTTATTTAATTCCCCATAAATCATAAGCAGTGTCTCAGAACAAGCCGTTTGCAGATTTGGGGAAATGTGACTACGTATTAGCGTAGACCCGCCCTGAGTGATCTAAACACAGTCCAACAATGTCTCCTAAGCGATTGAGGTGTTTTGTTGTTGGATGTAAGAATGAACATAGCAGTCTTCATGTACTACCAACATCTGAGCTGCTGAAGACACTGTGGATTACTTTTGATTTTGAAGAAATGCTCCCCCAATCTACCTAAATATACTCATGTCGCTCAGGACAAGCGGTCAGTCCGTGAACGAGACAAGAGCGCGCAAGTCGTTTTTTTCTGAATATCCAGTTCTCCTGTTGTTTCAGTGTAGTATCTACCAGCAGGTAAGGTTGTTTTCGATTCTCTGGTTATTTTCTTGTTTTGCCTTCTCACAAATTTGTATTTTAATTAGACGCGTTCCCACTTTATATAACAGCCGCTCTGAATAATATTGCAGTTTAAATTGTATAGCACTTAAGTGAGCGCTGTCCAACAGCTAGTTTCGATTCCTCTCCCATTATTCGGGTGATTTGCGTTTGCTGTGTTAATTGCTGGGCAGAAACAGCTGTCCTCACTCAGGCGTTAGTACGCATTATATCTATGTAGTGCGCGCGCTGTCGCGGAAGCGCCAGCGGAAGCGCTCAGCCTCCTCGTGTGAAGACCGACTCGGGTAAAGACCATCGACTCTACCTGTGCGACTCCACCGAGCAATGACACCAGCTACGCACTTAAGTATCTTCTTCTCCCTTTCCTTTCCTACTTGTACTCTATTTCCCTTAATCAACATGTGCTTTCAATACATTCCTGTTGTCTCCCGACAACGCACTCTCATCACGCACAGAAGGCAGCGCAATACTGCTAATCTGCGTCCCGTTCTCTCATCCACACACACACCTCTCTCTCTTTCTATGGGTCTATGGAATTGTCAGTCAGCAGTCAATAAAGCTGACTTCATTCCTGCATTTGCATCTCTTTCAACTCTTAATATCTTGGGCTTGACTGAGACCTGGATCCGTCCAGAAGACTCAGCAACCCCTGCTGCTCTCTCTAACAACTTCTCTTTCTCTCACACCCCTCGCCAGTCTGGTAGGGGTGGGGGGACTGGTATTCTCATTTCTAACAATTGGAAATACTCAACTCTCTCCTCTCTATGCAATAACAACTCATTTGAATATCACGCTATTACACTTACAACTCCCTTTAAGATCGAGATTGTAGTCATTTATCGCCACCCAGGTCAACTGGGAAGCTTTGTTGAGGAGCTGGATGTGCTGCTGTCCTCTGAGGACGGCACTCCACTTGTAGTCTTTGGCGATTTCAACATTCATCTAGAGAAGCCATATGCTACAGATTTCATCTCTCTCCTAGCCTCATTCAATCTCAATCGGCTCATCACCACAGGTACTCACAAGTCAGGCAACCAACTGGACCTGGTCTACACACGCAACTGCATCACAGACAACATTTTGGTGAAACCTCTCCATGTTTCAGATCATTTCCTCATTACTTTCAATCTACAACTCACTATCCACACTCCACCAACTCCCCTACCAGTTACTTTCAGACGAAACCTGCGCTCACTTTCTCCCTCCCGTCTTTCCTCTGCTGTGTCATCTTCTCTTCCCTCACCCTCACAATTCTCATCTCTAGATGTGAATACCGCAACGGATACTTTATGCTCCACATTAACTTCTTCTTTAGACACTATCTGCCCTCTCTCCTCCAGGCCAGCACGCGCTACCCCCTCTAACCCCTGGTTATCTGAAGTTCTTCGGGAACACCGGACTAAACTCAGGGCAATGGAGAGGAAATGGCGCAAATCAAAAGATACATCTGACCTGAGTATGTACCAATCTCTGCTCTCTTCCTTTTCTGCTGATGTTCATGCCGCAAAATCTTCATATTTCCACAACAAGATCAACTCCTCCTCTAACACACGAACACTTTTCAAGACATTCAACTCTCTCCTCTGTCCACCTCCACCACCACCCACCTCCTCGCTAACTGCTGATGATTTTGCTAACTTCTTCACTAACAAAACAACAACCATTAGCAGTCAGTTCTCTCCTCCACACACACAGGAACCTAGTCCAACCTCTCCCACAGCCAATAACCTTCTCTCCTCCTTCTCTCCTCGAACCGAGGAAGAAGTATCTAAACTTCTCCTCTCCAGTCATCCTACCACCTGCCCTCTAGACCCCATCCCCTCACACCTTCTTCAAGCCATCTCTCCCACACTTCTACCAGCACTCACACACATCATCAACTCATCCCTGCATACTGGCATTTTTCCTACAGCATTTAAGCAGGCTCGGGTAACCCCACTGCTTAAAAAACCAACTTTAAACACATCACTTCTAGAGAATTACAGACCTGTCTCTCTCCTACCTTTCATTGCAAAAACACTTGAAAGAGTTGCTTTCAACCAAGTATCATCTTTCCTGTCTCTGAATAACCAGCTGGATGTTAACCAATCTGGCTTCAAGAAAGGGCATTCGACCGAGACCGCATTACTTTCAGTCACAGAAGCCCTGCGGATCGCCAAAGCTGCTTCCAAATCATCAGTTCTCATTCTCCTAGACCTGTCTGCTGCCTTCGACACTGTGACTCATCAGATCCTTCTGTCCACCCTCTCATCACTGGGCATCACTGGATCTTCCCTCCACTGGTTTGAGTCCTATCTCACAGGTAGGTCATTCAGGGTCGCATGGAGAGGCGAGGTATCCAAAGTACATCGACTGACCATAGGGTTTCCCCAGGGGTCAGTCCTTGGACCCCTCCTCTTCTCCATTTACACCACATCACTGGGACCCATCATACAGGCACATGGTTTGTCTTACCATTGCTATGCTGATGACACCCAGCTCTACCTCTCATTTCAACCAGACGATCCCACAGTAGCTGCACGTATCTCTAGCTGTCTGGCGGACATCTCGGCATGGATGAAGGAACATCACCTGCAGCTCAATCTGGCAAAGACTGAGCTTCTCGTTCTCCCTGCCAATCCGTCTCTACAGCACGACTTCACTATCCAGTTAGACTCATCCTCAATCACCCCATCAAGGTCAGTCAGAAATCTTGGAGTAATCTTTGATGACCAGCTAACCTTCACAGACCACATTTCAAAGACAGCTCGATCATGCAGGTTTGCAATGCACAACATCAGGAAGATCAGGCCTTTCCTAACTGAGCATGCAACACAACTTCTTGTACAGGCCCTGGTTATTTCTAGGCTTGATTACTGCAATGCTCTTCTAGCTGGTCTTCCATCATGTGCAACTAAACCCTTACAATTGATCCAGAATGCTGCTGCTCGTCTTGTATTCAACAAGCCCAAAAGGGCCCACGTCACTCCGCTGTTCATCTCCCTGCATTGGCTACCACTCGCTGCTCGAATCAAGTTCAAGGCGCTGACACTCGCTTACAGATGGTCCACCGGCTCAGCTCCCTCCTACTTTCACCCGCTCCTACGGGTCTACATCCCTACCAGAAGCCTACGATCGGCCAAGGAGCGACGGCTCGTGGTGCCTTCACAGCGAGGCATAAAATCACTGTCCAGAACATTCTCATTCACGGTTCCATGCTGGTGGAATGACCTACCCACCCTCGTCCGTAATGCAGAATCCCTGACAGCATTCAAAAGACAACTGAAAACTCATCTCTTCCGTGAGCACTTAACATAAAAAAATAAAAAAAACCCTTTCTCTTGAAATCTTCGCTTGTCTGGTTTATGCTACTCCGAGCAATGTTTGAACTTTGTATTCTGAGCACTTCTTGCGTTGTTTTTGCCTCTCCACGATGACTCGCTTGGTTTAATCCTCAAATGTAAGTCGCTTTGGATAAAAGCGTCTGCTAAATGACTAAATGTAAATGTAAATGCGTTTATGTTTGCGCGAATCATTTTACACCAGACATCTTTGTGAACGAGGGTCAGTACAAAGCAGACTTTGCTAAAAGTTGTTACTCTAGGACAGGGCTCTACGCTAATTTTTTTACCAAGGAGTACATGTGCTCCTAAATGAAAAAATTTAGGAGCACACAAAGAAATTTGAGAGCACAGTTTTTTTTTATTATTAGTTTATTAAACAAATGAACATTTCATGCATATACTGCGCATGCAAAATCACACATTGGCCTAGATGCAAAGGATATCGGTCGTCCAGCTTCTTTTATATGTTGGCCGTCTGGAACGCTTAGAGGTCAGCCAGCGGTTCACAGCAGGAATAGGATCGAACTCCTCGACAGAAGGCCTCTCCTCATCAGGTCTTTGGTGGTGGAGACCCCAAGGCAGCTTCTTGCCGAAGTCTTAATGCGATTCTGCGCAGAGAAGCCTCGCTCACACTGGGCGGCTGAAATGGGCAGCACCAGCATAATCTGCACCAACTGCAGTATGTTCTAGAGAAAAGATACTTTTTAATTTCATTTAAACTCTTACCATTAACTTATCAAACCAACCTTAGAAGGATACCATACGCAACCACTCAGTACTGTTGGCCTACCTTGTAATCAAGCCTGTAGGGGTCCTTTGTCAACATGGTCTCCCAAAGGCCACTGTAGGACTTGTCTTTGAAATTGTGGCTGATCAGGGTTTTCAGGCCCTGCCACTCATCCTGGATTGCAGCCAAGTTGCACCCCGGTCTGCAAGTTTGAACAGAGCAATTGAGTTTTCAAATATGCAAACATTACATTGTCTCAATGGCAATGCAGTGGCATAAATTCTTACCTCTCTAGAGGCTCCTTGAAATGCCTCACCAGGTCTGCAACATCATCATCACCAAATGTGAGAAGGCTGACCTGGTCTTCTGGCCATATGTCAGGGTTTAGCACTGGGGTTCATTGGGGTCCACTTGTCTCATCCTTCAGCAAACTACCAAACCTGGCTTTGAGGTCTCCCATTCCGATGTTGATGGCCGCCTCCATGTGCTGCCTCAGCTGGGGATTAGTGAGGTATGTGAAGCCTTTCAGATTCCCCTTCAGTTTTATTCCCTAAAACAGAGGTCACACACAGAGGCAGACAGACAGACACACCAACACACAATGAAATATCTGGCCATTTGTTCGTCTCTATTTTTTTAAAGGCTTCTCCAATCTTCACTGCCTTTCCATCCTTATCCTCTTATTGTTTGTATTGTATTGTGCAACGACAACATTATATAACATTTATAGTCTTAATCATCGATTTCTCTTACATCCTAACAAACTCTCATCCTAACACACCTGGAATTTCCTCGCATCACCCTCCTGCTGAGCGAGAACTTTCTGGATCTTCTCCAGCATGCCTCCTGCCTTTGCCCTACACTTTAGTGCTTCCAGTCTGGTCACTGTCTTCCTCAACTCTGATGTGGCTTGGGGGAGGATTAGGTCATTCCTTTGCAAGGTGAGGCTAAGTAAGGATAGCTCCTCAAACATGTCAGAGAGAAAATGGCAGAATATACAAAAGAGTGCATTCTCCATTTCTCGCTTTATCTGTTAAGTAGTGAGTAAACATGTTAGTTATTTTAAGTTGTTGTTTTTTTATCAGGAAACATCTGTCGATTACTTGATTTTAAAAGTTAATTTGACTTTTGAGCCTATTTTTGTAAATTAGTGGTATTGAATTTACTTAGTAAAACAGACCTTTTTTGCCCGCCCTTGAACTTCTGCTGTTGTTGATGCTACTGCCAGGTGGTCCATGTGCTGCAGAACAATATGAGTACTGGCCTTGGTCATTGGCAAGGTCCTCTTGTCCATGCCGCAAGAATACTTTGAGGGCTCTGTGGACATGGGGGATCCATCGAGTTCCCTTGACGCTAGCTGGTGTACAAATATCCACACCAAGCTCTTGTCCGAGAACATAGAGCTCTCGTTTGGATTTTCCGCTGAAGTGATAAGTCTTCCATATCAGATGTAGAAGATCATATACAACCGACACCTTTGGCTCTTTCTTTTGAACAGTCAGTATCGCCAGCTCTAGCCTGTGAAAGTAAAAAAATAATCTTTCAAACAATTCAAACGAGTCTCTCTCGTGCCAACATAAAACAATAATTTTGTGATATTTTCGGTAACACTTTCTATTAAGATCATGCTTATAATGAATTATAGCCCCATTTATACTTATAAGTATTACTAAATATATATTATAAATACTCATTAAGACTTTTAATTACTGCATTATAGGAACAGTTATAGTTACATTTATATTATCTTTATAAAGACTTATAAGTCGTGCTTAAAAGTACTAAAGCTTTAAAACTCATGCTTAAAGTACTTATAAAAATAATATAAATTGAACTATACCTGTTCTTATAATATAAGTAATGCGTCTTTCTAAATATGTTTATAAAATAGTACTACTTATAAATAATTATAAATGGAGCTATAATACATTATATGCATTGTTTAACATTATCTACAAGCAAATACAAATAAATCATAGAGAAACTTTTTCTTCATTATTTACAAACCTATGTGGCATGCAGTGGATTGGTATTATATGCCTCCCTGCTTCTTTCTGCAGGTGGGCAATCACTCCCCCACGATGGCCCATGTTCACGGAGGCGCCATCTGCCCCAAAGGAGATGCACTTCTTCATCCATGGCCCTCCATCCTCCTCTGGGCAAACAGCACAAAATGCGGCCTTGGTGGCATCCAAAACACCTTGAATGACAACACAAAAAACAATTAAGTTATAAAAGAGTATTTCTGAAAAACTAAATTCTATCTCCATTGCGAATATGATTCAACTTTAGGGCTGCGACTAATGATTATTTTGACTAACGTTAATCTGTTGATTAAGTTATAAAAATAAAGTTGCTTTAAATGAAAGCATAGATTTTGTGTTCGAGTTGATGTTAAGTTACATCATGCAGCGTTTTACATGGCAAAAGCCCACACAGATATGAAGTTGTAACGAAGTGATTGTTCGCAACGTAAATTTACTTAAGTTAATTTACTTTATAACGTTATCCCGCAGACGAAGTTTTATAATTATTGCAGCAATATTCAACTTTACACAAGAATAAAGCCTATAAAGAGAAACAACTTACCTATGGCATGGGAGTGCTCAAGGGTCTGTTGTCCGACCAGGAGATTGACTTTCCATCTTCCAACAAGCGCACATAAACAATCTCACATTCGGTGTTGGATATATCAGTGTCTCCGTCTATTAGAACGGCTAGATACTTCGTGGCTTTCAGCTTCGCTGACAGGCTCTCTCTCATTATGTCAGCAATTTGACCGATCATTTCCGCACATCTTACGTCATTGTCGTATGTGGGATTAATGTCAATTCCGTTTTTGTGGTGGAGTCTGATAAGCGGCCCAAATTTGGCGAACGGTTCCTCTTCTCTCGCAATGAAGTATGCAATGTTTATCTTTATTTTCAGCTGCCTCCTCTTCTCCTCCTCAGATAGCAGCACTTGCCTTTTCAAGGCTGCTGACACTGTGTTCGATGGTTTCTCCTATCTCAACAGGTATAGATCTCGACACAGGATATGCCACCGCGAGATGCTATGTTTCGTTACTCTATCTTTTTTCAAATGTGGTTTTCCTGACACGAACAACGAGTTGCCAGCCTGTTTCTGCCCTCTACAATATTTGCAGAACATGAGGTTGTTCTCGAAATCCAGCCATGGGAAAATATTAAGCCAATTGATATTAAATGTATATGTTCTCCCTTTGCCGGCTCCAGTGGACGTTGAAGCGCTAACGTTAGTCATCATAGGTTCGCCAAAGTTGTTCTCAGCTTGAGGTAAATCTTGTGAAGATACCTCGTTTAAGTTATTTGAACCTTCCAAATCCCCCTCACCTGATTCCTCTTTCTCCTCATCTCTCTTTCGCTTAAAATAAAAACATAAGTTCTTCATTTTTAACTACCAATATTTTCTTTCCCACTGATTGGTTCATTGGTTGCGAATCGTCACTCTCATTTGCATAAAGTTAAGCGCGTCATCATGCTATGTTCACATCGCGCAGTGACCCTGTCACGTCCTCTTGCTTGCTTTCCATGTGAAATCAATGGTATGCTTTGCTTTATCGCGCTGTTGTTCCGTGTATTGAGAACAGCCCCTCACTCGCACACTGTGCTCGTAAATTATTTTTCAAGTTCGCACATAACTATCTTTAGGCACAAATACGAGTGAAATACTCGCACTGTAGAGCCCTGTAGGATAGATCTGTACCAACTGTTCGTGACCCAGCTTACAGTCCCTGGAGTGATAGGCCTAACGTTACTGGTCACGGCAGTAACAACTTTGATATGTTTGGTCTTGTACGGGACTTGCTACTGCCAATACATACACAGACACGCTGCTGTGAGCGAGGAAGACGTGCTGCTGCTGTACAATATAGCGTACATGAATTACCTTTAGCAGATCTATACAGGTGGAGCTGGGGAAGGAGGAGGGTTTCTGAAACTGCGCTGCAAATGCTAACGAAATATTCGAAGGTTGAGCATGCGAGCTCATTGGCTACTGATAGAGCAGGAACCAATCAGCTGTGCCCTAAAGAGAATGATGTGATTGCAAGCAGGATTGAGTTAAGGACCAATCAGTCACCGCCATCTAGAGTTTCATGACAGAACTTTGTATTTTTTTTTGGGTAAATATTCCTATAAGCTTCAAGATTGACCTACATTGTTCTAATAATACAAGAATAGCTTCTTTAACCTAAATAACTAATAGGGGTGTCATGCTCCAAATTATTATTATTATTCTCCACAGGCCCTAGTCACATTTATTGTAGGGCTATCTTTTAGACAGACTCTTAGACAATACACTGAAGTTTGCAACCATGTAGATTTTTATTTACAGTTTTATTTCAGGAAGCACAAAAATAGGCCTTTGCCTTTTCACTTCAAAGGTTTCTCATAACCCGAGACTGTTTAAAAGCATTTCTTTTGTGTTTTTGAAAGCATTTATTCAAAGGGGTCATTCAGATTGGTCATATACAGGGCTGGGTATTGGCAAGGGCCTCACGATTCATACATATAGCGATACATGGGTCACGATACAATATATATCTATATTTTGTGATATGATACATATTGTGATTTATTGCAATACTTAAAAAATATATATATAAAAAATAATAGATCTGAAAATACAACTGTGTACCACCTGAAGTATTCTGGTATTTGTATCACATTATATTGAAAATTCAGCAGAAAAATTTAAACTTCCATTCCAATTAATTAGCAAAGCTATTTGCATTGCAGTGTCACTGAACAGTGAACACACTGAAATGTTTGAAGTGCATATTGTGTCACTGAACACTTTTAACTAAAAATGTAGATGCCACAAAATTTATAAAACTGAAGTAGCATGTTGTAAATAAAAAATGAAGTGCATTAAGTAAACATTCATAAAACTGAAATAGTCACTATGCTTAATATTCAACATATTATATTATATAAAAACTGAACTGGACGATGACATCACTGTTTTCTCCAGAGCTGCTGTATAGAAAAATGAACTAAATTAATACCTAATGATTTTTACTACCTAAATTAATCAAGTACTGAACTTACTTAATATGGACAGTGACACTATTTTGTTCTAGAACTGTAAAGCCTAAAACTTTGTTGCATTATTTCCCTGTAATCACTGTAAAGCTGCTTTACAAAAATCTGTTTAGTAAAAAGTGCTATATAATTAAAGGTGACTTGACTATGGTCTACTATGCTGTAAACATTTTTTTTAATATTTTGATAACTCATCTGAGTCGGGATCACATAGCGCGCATCCATAGTGTTCACCTTATGCCTTAACGGGTTTTCAACCACACTATACGGCCGCAAATCCTTACAAATGAAATGCAGCAGCGACTCCGTTATCCAGTGTAGTTTGCATTGAATCAACAGATTTCGGCTGAGGTCGCAGTGCCTCCATTTCATCTGCGTGGTGTCTTTAGTGATAACACAAGCTGGTTGTGTCCTGAATAATTGAGTGTAATCTGGCAAAATTAACGTACGGCATTTGCTTTATCTAATTCATTATTCCCTGACTTATAATCAATATGAAATGTTAACGTCATTTTAAATCCATTTAAAACATGATCTAAAAAAAATGTTGATATTAGAGGTTGGAATATTGATACACTATCGTGAAAAAAAATATTGCGATTAGTTATATCAATATTTTTGCACAGAGGAGCTATAGAGATAAAGATGACTTGTCTTGACTTCACTTAAAAAACAAAGCAAAAATGTCTTTTAAAACAAAGCAAATGTGTGTGTGATGACTTGATGACTTCTTTCCAGTCTTGCAGTCTCTCATGTTCTTGCTCAGACGTGGACAGACTCTGAGTTCCTGTCAGGTTGGAGTTGGACTTCAGGCTTCGGGTCAAGTCTCGAGCTCAGAGCTCTCAGCAAGTATGTTATTACCTATTCAATACAAAGATTATATGAATAAGTCAACTCATGAATGATTTTTTAGAGCTGTTTGCATCACTGATTCTGTTATTTTCCTGTTTATTACCGTGAAGCCGCTTTTAAACAATCTGTATTGTATAAAGCGCTATATAAATTAAGGTGACTTGACTATAACAAGAACATTACAATAAACACAAATTTAAAAATCTCACTACAAATAATCCAGAATTGAAGACAAAAGATAATAATCCTACTCTGTTACACTTCCTCACACCTGAAACTGATCGAGTGAATCTCCTGAACTTCTCCAATCTACTGTAGATCATTACTAATCCATTTATGTTGTAACATCTGCTCTAACGTCGGGCGTTTAGTTGGATCCCGGGCTAGACACTGGCTAATCAGATCCCTGCATTCTGTATGAAATTTAATAAGGAGAGAGCTGGTTAGTCATGACCATGTGACCTGGCATCTATGAAAACAACATCTAAAACATGATTAATATACTGCAAAATGTGACTTTAAATAAAAAATCTTACATACTTCACCTTTAACTGTTTCTGTACAAAGCCTTTGCTTTATGTGTGTGTTTATCAATGTATCAATATTATTCACTCACTTTTGGATAAGGTGGGGTTCTGAAATGTAACTTTGGCTTGTGTGATTTTTCTTCTGTTGTGAAAAGGAGAACATCCGTTCACCATCTTGTACAACAACACTCCTAGAGACCAGACATTTGCTGGGACGGCGTGGAATCGAGGTTCTGTCAAGACTTCAGGTGGGCAGTAATCCGGTACTCCTGTAAGCAAGACATTTGCACATTGTTGAGCTTTTTTTTCAACATCAAATAATTAGTAAGTCACTACATTCAGGTTTCCACACTCCCAGAATGCTCACCAATGTAAATGTTGCTCTCGTAGCCATCTCTACTAAACAGCTGACCGCAGCCAAAGTCTATCAGCTTGAGCTGTACCGGGTTTCTCTTCAACAGGAAGTTCTGCGCATGAATGTCATTATGAAAAACCCCATGATGGATGCAGTGTTGCACTGCCAGCACAGCCTGTCGCATGATGAACCGTGCTGTTGGTTCAAACACTTGATGATTACGAGTGATGAAGTCCAGCAAGATGTCGTAGGGTTCAGGATACTCCATAACCAGAGTGAATTCTTCAGGATGTTCAAACCACTCGTATAGTTGTATGACGAAGGGGCTTATGGGTTCTCGCCTCATCATCATCAGCAGCGCCACTTCTGTAACGAGAGGTTTGGGATGCCCAGGCTAGAGAAAAGTGGCAGACAGAAGGTTAGCTGGGTAAAAATCAGAAGAAAACGCATCATCTTTAAATGTACGGTTCTTAAACGTAATCTTATCTAATAGTAATCTGCACTTAAACAACTCAATACATATTCAGGTTTTGGCCAACTTACAATATTAAGATAACGATTGTTGTCAATCTTGCGTATCCGCTTGATGGCAACCTGCAAAAAAAACAACCCAGTTTCAATAACAGTATTCAAGCACCAAGTATTGAACCTTCTGTAAATTGATTTAAATATGTTTTGATGCATGGAAGAGCAAAATGTTTGTACAATTCGGTAAGATTGACCTTTTTGCCATCAAATTTGCGTGTTCCCTGGTACACCCTGCCAAATCCTCCAGATCCAATCATCTTTATAACGTTATAGAGAGACTCAAAGGACTCTGAAAAACAAACAGAAAAATATTAGTTTGCTAGATCTATTGCTTTATTAAAAAATATCAGTGCTGGTTGTGTCGAGAAAATAATATAATAATGGGGGAAATAATATTAATGTTCTCTGAAAACAAGCCTTATTTTTAGTTGACAACAAGATAATCCTGTTGTAAATAATGTTGTAGAAATAATGAGTGGCGATGTACCATTATTTGTCTTGACGCCGGAGTGATCTGGAGCAGGTGATGATGGATCAGGATCAGGCTCTGGCTCCAGATCTGCTGGAGGAACAAAAGGCTCCACAACATTCACAGCACTACAGTGACAACAGCAGCAGAAAACACACTTCATAGCCTTCCAGAGCCTGAGCAAACAACCAGTTCCTTTCCTCTTCCTACATTCTCGAGCTTTTCCTGAAATGAAGAAAACACAATTGAAAACACAACTATTAGAAACATCTCTGACGTCAAATTAAGCAATAATGACATACTTTACATTTCACTTTTAAATTCTTTTCTGTAATGTAACAAATCCAAAGTAATGAAATATTTCCACGCTACCCGCCTGAATTCTGCTTAATGCCTGCATAAATTAACCAAAATCTTTTTGCACAATATTAATAGTCATTTTAAGTCACAATTAGGACGATAATTTAATTTTTTTATCTGATCTTTTATTAAAAAGATTTGACCCATTTGGTCAGTTCTGGTAAATGCATAGCAATGTCTTATTTATATAATAACCGACTCTGTAATGCTCGGTACGACAATTGACAATTTTGCGTGTATTTGACAATTCGAGAGCAATAAGTGGCGAAATAGAATTCTATTCTGGATCGTTTGCTTTCTGTGCGCGTGTTTCTGGTGTGTGTCCGACAGAGCAAGTACCATCGAGTTCATCGCATATTGAGAACGTTTTGCTAACGTTTCCATTAAATTATGAAAATGTTATTTCAAAATGTTCCCTGAAAAAAAAAAAGTTTTTCTTAGTTAAAGGAACAATCTATTTTATAATTTTGCATTATGGGAACGTTACTTTTGAATGTTCTCGGAATGTCCTGAAAAGGTTAGACGAATGTCCAATTAATATATATATATATTTTTTTTAAATTTTGCTGAGCAACAGTAAATGTGTCTGACATGTTTAAAACTTGTGCATGAAATAGCAAAATGTCTCTCTGTAGACTTGACACTGCCCAGCCTTATTTCAGTCTCACCTGTTGAGCTCTTGTTCACAGGAGAAGCCTCCATGGCACCCTGAGCGGTCCGGCCGTTTGAAGTCTCTGTTGGCTCGACAGGAACTTGCCCGGGCAGCGGAGGGCACAGCAATCCTTCCAGGCTGTCGGACCTGGACAAACAGCAGTTGCTGCAACTGTCCTGTTGGTTTCGGCTCTCCGATCCATCGCCACTCCGCCTCCATTCGACGCTGTACGAGCCTCTGCTGCTCAGACTCAACGACTCTCTCCAGAACCAGCGCCCGACATCGACCTCAGAGAGGGACAAAGCTGATGATGACATGATGCCCGGAGAAGAATCTGTGGAAGCAGTTCTCCCGGATCTGGAGCGGCCTGAGGCTGGAAAATTTCACACATCAAAGACATTTTTTTTTTATAAATATATAATATGAATAATCAATGTCTGGTCACACCAAATTGTTACTTTAGTTGGTTCAACTTATTTCAACGACAAATCAGCCATTGAAAATAGAACTAGAAACTGAGCCAGAACTTCTTTATTAAAGCCTATTCTGACCTCTGCGAGAGTGTTTCGATGAAGTGAACGGACGTCCATCATCTGGGCTCTTCTGGCTGCCGCTCTTCCTCGTCCTCCTCCTGTCAGCCTGACCTGTGGACACAGAAACAGACTCAGAAGACAGAGGTGTTAAATATCCAGGAAGATCCTGGCTCTGTGTCTGTGTCGGGTCTGGCAGCGGATCCTGATCACGGTCATCAGAACCGGGTCTCCAAACCTCCTGACCAGCCGTCTGAGAGAAAGCAGCTCTCCTGGATCTGGAGCGGCCTGAGGCTGGAATATTACACACACCACATACTGTAGTTACTAATGTTTTAATAATAATCAATGTCAGTGGTCAATTACAAATTGGTACTTCAGTTACTCAAATTGAAAGTTTATTTCACATGCAAGGAATCAAATATATGTGATCAAATGGGTTCTTCACATTAATGTAGTCAGTCATTGTACAAAATCATACCATAAACCATAAATAAAAAACTAAAGCACTCACCTCCTCTTTCACCCATCATGTGAGCCATCGATATCCTCCTGCAAACTGCAAACAACAACAACAACAATACAAAATACAGCACAAAATACAAATACAATAAAATACAAATCTCCTTAAATAAAAAAATAAATAATCCAAAAATAAATTAAATAAAACTCCTTCTAAAATAAGAAAACTATAAGAGTATTTTCAGAAATTATATGACTCTTTCAAATATATAACTAGGCTATGTAATATCTTCTCCGATGTCCTCCTAGAATAAAAGTCTCCTCTCAGAAATCCAGAAAACAGCTTCAAAGTCACAAAATTCGCTCAGAAAATTTTCTGCAAAAGTCTGTGAATTCGCCTCGTCTCTCTCAACCAACAGACAGCGATCGGTTCGAGTTTAAATATGCATTCAGAATTCATAACACGCGTCGCTATAGCAACTGAAATTCGAATCACTCAATTATGCATGCACGCGCACATGAGCACACATCGAATCTGAACTCATTATTGAATAGTTATTTTGACTAGTTGAATAGTTATTCATTTTAACGTTAATTTTGAACGTTTTCTTTAATACATATGGGGTTTATTCTTTCTGAACAGTTTTATTATTAAAATCCTTGTAAATGCGTGCAAAAAAAGGCACAAGTGAGAATAAATGGGACATCATCTTATTATAAACTAAAATGATCAGCCTCTGGATTCTGCTGTTGTGTGATGTCATGCTTGTTTAAGATGTGATAGTGTACTATTTTTTTCATTTACTGTAAATTGTTAATTTGTGTGCATAGTTTTGATGTTTTCAAAGGTCACTAAAACACCCGTCTACTCACTTACGTACTACACACACATTCTTTATCTTGCACTGTTTAATGTGTTATTGTGATATCTTCTTGCAAATGAGAGCACGTCTTGTATTATATTGCATTATAATTGCTATCTAATATTACCCCTGCAATTTTAACTAAGCTAGGCATGTTATATGAATTTCTTTTAAATTGCTGAGGAAACTAAATTAGTCATTATCATAGTCACCTAACACTGCCTATGTACTATACAGTCTGGAGATGTATAGAATCTATACAGTATGTCAGCACTTACAAAGAACAGTTTTTTAAAGATTTATACACTCATTATAGATTTCTCCTTTTACATGTTATATCAATTATTTGTTATGAGTGCTACATTGCAAGTTCTTTGTATGTTTTTTAATATTTTCCAGGTAAATAATGAATAATCTTTTTTTTTATCATTCTGCCAAATACATTTGTGCATTGCAATAAACACATGATCACTTTGAACATTTTTTAATCTTTATTTATTTATTGGGGGAAAGTTTTTAAAGCTTCAATCAGTGGTCAAATAAATAAATGATTCAGTTTTTTAACATTAAAACTCTCTAAAGTAGCGAAACTTTGAAACTGATCCATAACATTGTTACGCCACCAGATGGCAACAAGTGACTGTAAAAAATAGTCATTGAATCATTCATTCAGGAGATTTGTTCAAAAATGCTGATTCATCCAGTAACAAGTGAGTCTTTGAGTGAGTCATTGAATCTTTCATTCAGACCAAGTTTAAAAATATATATAATTCAGATTAATTAAACATTGTAAATAAACTGCAGCAATTGACATTTTGTTATAATTAATGTTTAAAATGGGGAATCATTTTCATCAAGACATCAGTAGCAGTAATGGCCTTTATTCATAAAAGATGCCATTAAACAAGAATTTAAAATATCCTATATTTATATTGTTTCTACAGCATTATAAAATATATCAAAACTAAAGTGTGTTTAAGTGCGTTTTATTCGTGATTAATCAGAAAAAATGTGTGATTGATGATCTATTTTTTTTAAATTGATTGACACTATTTTTTAAGAATTATTATCATTATTATTATTTCACTCTAATGTTAAAACAGTGTAAGACAATTACTACAATTAACAAAATGTAAATGACCCGGTTGTTGGGTTAAATACAGTTTCCACATTCAGCAACTGTTCAAATTTTAACGGTCCAGTGACAGTCAACACACAGAAGCTGCTGCAGCCTGATGACGAAAAGTAAGTCATATCGTAATTTTATATATTACTTATAACATTAACGTTAAGTATCGTGTACTGAAACGTTGTATATATCCCAAAAACTGAATTTTATATATTTTTTAAAATCGAAGTTCCCTTTAGTCCGTTTTAATAATTTCCAGGAAGTGAGATCGATTGGAAATGAATTCTAGCTATCCCAGTTAGCTCGCTAGCATAAAGTAATTAAAACATTAACGTTATATTAGCGAAACTGTTTAGATATGTACTAACGTCACGTAACTACGGTGATAGACCTATTAAAGTTAACGTTAGGCCTAGTCTGAAATGACTATCTAGCATTACGACTGTTTTACGGTATTCGTGATAGTCTTTCACACCTGAAGCAGCGCTACAGAGACTTTCCGACATCGCTCCCTGTACCCTTAAAATATGGCGTTATTTGAGGGAACAGCCATTTGTAGCGGTGTCCGAAACCATAGTGGACGTTATTGAGTGAACTTATTCAATCCTACATTGCACAGCAATACCGAGTTTACAGCCGATGTAACGTTACGCTCAACGGCTGTCCGAATTCACTCACTCGTTTTCATTCACTCCTTCAAGTGAACAATATTAGTGACTAACGCAGGGAATAGTGAATCAGGATTTAAGGGCGATTTCGGATTCAGACCCGTTTCGTTCATGTTTATCTACAGTTTGTTAAAGGTTGACCAATGAACGATTCATTTATGACAGTTACAATGTTTTCCTGTCCACAAATGACAAGATTTACTGTAGTAACACAAACTACAACTATGGTATTTTGGCAGAAATGTGGTATATTCATAATGCATGTTGTTATATGAATATAACTACAGGAGTAGCTGAAACATCCAGTTATAACGTTAGTTTTTTTTTTTCTGATGAAGCTATGACAGCTTTTGCCTTTATGTTAAATTGTGTACTAAATTTGTTGTACTTATGTTTTAGACAAATTGATTAATTTGTGAAGCAAAGACTAAAACAATCGAAGCTCTGCCATTTAATTGAAACATTGCTATTGAAGCTAAGCTATTGAAAAAAGTGATACACAAAATAGTTATTTTTAAGGACTAGTGTAACTTACGTTTCTGTAACTATTATAATTTTTTGTGCTTCATTCGAACACAGAGGAAGGAGTGGATGAAGGTTTGATGCTGCTGGATGACAGTGGTTCTCGACTCTGGTTCTCGACTATCTCCACTAGTACACATTTTGGATGTTGTCCTTATCTCACACCCATTTCTGGTCTCGCAGTCTCTCTATTAACAAACTGGTAATTACTACAGAACCAGGTTGTTCGGGAAACTCTGGGGTACATTTAATTACTTATGTTTGTTTTTCCAGCTGTCTTCCCTAATTTTAATACGGTATGTTTTAATTTCAATAGAGTCTGAGTTGTCTGATGACTGACAATGATTGAGTGGCAGAAGAACATCGGAAGCCCTCCCAGCCGTGCCGAGGAGTACATGAGACGTACAACACCTCAACAAACTGCAGTGATTTGATCCTCTGGGACAAAAACTATTGAAGAAATCATTAGAGAACTTCCCAGACTTGATGGTTTTCTTGGAATGGTGAGTTTAATGATGTTCAGTGTTGGGAAGGGGTTTCTTATTTTGGAAAAAATTATTTTGGCTGTGTCTAAAACCCCTTTTCCACCAGAGCATTTTGAGAGCCGGTTCGGAGCCGGGGCCTACTCGCGAACCAGTTCTTTGTGTTTCGACAGCCAAAGAACCGGTTCTCAGCCAGGAAAACTGGTTCCAAAGCGGCACCGACTCTTTGCTGGACTAGAATCAGAGAACCGTTCTTTTACCTCGTCATGCTTACGTCGGGGGCTGGTTTAGATGTGTTCTAAACATCTTTTCTGACCGCAGAGCCAGGAGAAACATTTACAGAAACACGATGTAGTCCGCCATTGTAATTGTTATGCTAGAAGTTAACGCAAGCGTTTCTAGCTTTCTTTTTATTTTATTTTTTTATTGAAAACATTATGTAAGCAAATAAGAAAACAGTCACAATATAGAACAAATAAACGGAAAGAAAAAAAGACACAAGACAGAGGTACATAACTAATCAGAAAAGATTACATATCAAAGGAAAAGATTAAAAGACTTACATATTTTAATTGTTTTTAAAGCCTTCTTGGTACACGAGTTAGAGATAATCCCTAAGTAATGTTGTACTTGCAAGCGTTTCTAGCTAAGACGTATGGCGACGCACACAGTGACGTAACGACGTCGTTCGCTGGGCGCAGTGGAAAAACAAACAGGTTCTGAGAAGGTTCGCAAGTTGAACCAACTTTGAACCAGCACCAGTTCCGAACCAGTTCTTTTTTGGTGGAAAAGGGGTATAAGTGCATATGAAATTAGGTCCACACACGCGTGGTATGGATGAAAACTTTTATTTATTTTTTCTGTAAACTTGTCTTTCAAAGATGATCATGGACAAATTGCCTTTAAAACCCTTCCTGCTATCCCGCCATCATCGCCATACCTCACAAATGGAAAAATGGTGTGTCCAATATTATGCTGAAATGAAGCGCAGCTTAAATGACATTCATCCTGTAAGTAAAAGCAACACTATCAAATCAGCTTTGATAAATCACACTTCTCTGTGGCTCATGGATCCATTTCTTCTTTCCTTCAGTGATTCTTCTTGTTAATGGGTCATTTTTTGGGTAAATTCTGTCATTAATTACTCACCCTCATGTCGTTCCAAACCTGTAAGTCTTTCGTTCATCTTTGGAACACAAATGAAGATCTTTTTAAATACAGGTCCTTCTAAAAAAATGTCTTTCTGTGTCTTACCCTCTTGCTTGAGGGTGTCAATGATGGCCTTCTGGTCAGCAGTCAGGTCGGCAGTCTTACCCATGACTGCGATTTTGAGTAATGAAACAGGCTGGGAGTTTTTAAAAGCCTCAGGAATCTTTTGCAGGTGTTTAGAGTTAATTCGTTGATTCAGATGATTAGGTTAATAGCTCGTTTAGAGACCCTTTTCATGATATGCTAATTTTTTGAGATAGGAATTTTGGGTTTTCATGAGCTGTATGCCAAAATCATCAGTATTAAAACAATAAAAGACCTGAAATATTTCAGTTGGTGTGCAATGAATCTAAAATATATAAAAATTTAATTTTTATCATTACATTATGGAAAATAATGAACTTTATCACAATATGCTAATTTTTTGAGAAGGACCTGTAAATAATTATTATTTTTAAATAAATATGAAAACCTTCTGTCTAGGAATGCACCGAAAGAAAAATTCTGGGCCGAAACCAAAACTGAAAATGATATATATAAACAATATATATATATATATTCATTTCTTATTTTAAATGAGTTTTGTTTGGTATAATTGTATTATTATTAAAACTTTAATTAAATTCAATAATTTAATGAATCTGAATAAAAAAAAAATCAAGCGAATAAAATAAAATAACCACACTTTTATTTAAAGTAATACAAACATTTGACAAAAAATAGGCCTATATTAAAATATATTCATATCAATATATTATTCTTCATTCAGTTCTTTGCAACAAAATCAGCACAACTACACACACCATATTACAGCACAACTACACACACCATATTACAGCACAACTACACACACCATATTACAGCACAACTATACACACCATATTACAGCACAGCTACACACACCATTTACAGCACTACTATACACACCATATTAAAGCACAACTACACACCATATTACAGCACAACTGTACACACCATATTACTGCACAACTATACACACCATATTACAGCACAACTACACACACCATTTACAGCACTACTATACACACCATATTAAAGCACAACTACACACCATATTACAGCACAACTGTACACACCATATTACTGCACAACTATACACACCATATTACAGCACAACTACACACACCATATTACAGCACGACTACACACACCATATTACAGCACGACTACACACACCATATTACAGCACGACTACACACCATATTACAGCACAGCTATACACACCATATTACTGCACAACTATACACACCATATTACAGCACAACTACACACACCATATTACAGCACAACTACACACACCATATTACAGCACAACTACACACACCATATTACACCATATTACAGCACAACTATACACACCATATTACAGCACAACTATACACACCATATTACAGCACAACTACACACACCATATTACAGCACGACTACACACACCATATTACAGCACGACTACACACCATATTACAGCACAACTGTACACACCATATTACAGCACAACTATACACACCATATTACAGCACAACTATACACACCATATTACAGCACAACTATACACACCATATTACTGTTACGGAAGCAGACGGACAACAAGGTAGGTAGTGATGATAATGTTTAATTCAAACAGCAGAGTTTCAGGATACTTCAACGTGCAGAAATGGGTGAGTAACAGAGTTCAGATATGGATAATACTTGAATGCAGTCCGTGGATGGATAATGGATATTTCCTTTGCAGTAACGTCGGATGGAGATATCCTGAGTGGAGAAGAGGCTAACAGGCTGACGGCACACACTCACGCACCCCTTGACTGGACTGAAAGGCTTACGGCTTGTACACCACGGCAGAGATGATCTGGACAGACTGGGATCGGCACAGAGAACTGGTAAGTAAACACAGGGTAGATAGGTTAGTGATACTCGTAGAGAGAAGCACTATAAGTCCGCTTCGTATGAACGAGCCCGGACAATGAGAGGTGTGTGGTGTGTGCTTATGAAGCAGAGTGGCTAATGGGGTGCAGGTGTCTCTTGTTAAAACTCAGGTGACTGTGATCGTTGGGTGATTGTGGTGGAAGAACCTGGCCAATCCGTGACAATTACTGCACAACTATACACACCATATTACAGCACAACTATACACACCATATTACTGCACAACTATACACACCATATTACAGCGCAACTATACACACCATATTACAGCACACCATATTACAGCGCAACTATACACACCATATTACAGCACAACTATACACACCATATTACAGCACAACTACACACACCATATTACAGCACAACTATACACACCATATTACAGCACAACTACACACACCATATTACAGCACAACTATACACACCATATTACAGCACAACTACACACACCATATTACAGCACAACTATACACACCATATTACTGCACAACTATACACACCATATTACAGCACAACTATACACACCATATTACAGCACAACTACACACACCATATTACTGCACAACTATACACACCATATTACAGCACAACTATACACACCATATTACAGCACAACTATACACACCATATTACTGCACAACTATACACACCATATTACAGAACAACTATACACACCATATTACAGCACAGTAGGGCTATTGCAAACAGAAACAAGTCCAGAGAAATATAATGTCGGCATGTTTTTTAGCGGACTTTGCTTTTCCGGTAGGCGTGAACGGTACATGCGTTTGGGCTGTGAGCGTCTGAGCAGAGCGCGCAACACACACACGAAGCGGAGAGCACAATGCAACACTGAGCAGGCGTTTCGTGCATCTTCAGAAGCGGGCATCCCTACTTCTGTCCCTCCATTAACAGTCCACGCAACTACTACTTTCAATGCCTAGAAAAAGTTATTAAAGACGTCACGGGACTAGTGAAGTAATCCATGTGACTCCAGTGGTTTAATCTCAATTTTATGTAGTGACATGATTGCTTTGTGCAAAAAAAACAAAAACATAATTGTTGTCTCGCATCGCCAGGGTTCTCTCGTGAACATGCGTTGGAGATGAATGTTTTCTAAGTTATGGTTAAGGGATAGATAGATATACTCACGTCGCTTCATAAAATTGAGGTTGAACCACTGTCCCTTTTAAACGGTAACTGAAGAACTTGTCATACTCGCTGACTGGAGCGAGCGCATCAATGCTTGGGCAAGAGCGCTGTAGCGTCATCTCGCTTTTAAATGCATGAAATTTGAGTCAAATATCACGTTAACTTCTTGAATGGTAGTTCATTTAACATGGTTGTACAGTGCGACAGTCCCTCACTTTTGCAAAACATTGGTAACATTTTAAACCAAGATTTTGTTAACATTAGTTAGCCTATAACTACATTAGTTAAAGGGCACCTATTATGCAAAATTCACTTTTAAATGGTGTTTGAACATAAATGTGTGTTGGCAGTGTGTGTACACAACCACCCTATAATGATCAAAATCCACCCAGTGCTTTTATTTAAATCTCCATAAATCATAAGCAGTGTCTCAGAACAAGCCGTTTGCAGATTTGGGGAAATGTGACTACGTATTAGCATAGACCCGCCCTGAGTGAGCTAAACACAGTCCAACAATGTCTCCTAAGCGATTGAGGTGTTTTGTTGTTGGATGTAAGAATGAACATGCGCCCCCAATCTACCTAAATGCGTTTATGTTTGCGTGAATCATTTTACACCTGTCACAACCTCCCCGTCTAGGGTTAGGAATGCCGATGACAAAAAAAAAAAAAAAACTGATTTGAAATATCCCTTCTCCTGTCCCAGATCATACAAAAAGTACCACAAAAAAAAAATAGTGTCAAGATTAAGCTTTTTTATTTACTCAGAAATAGAAAAGCAGAAAGCGTGAATCTTCAGGAGGGGTTCAAGCCAAAATAACAAACCAAAAGGGGATTCTACCTAAAAAGGAATTTAATGTAACTTACATAAAAAATGAAAAATATCCGCAAAGAAAATACAACAACCTTCCCTTACTCCCTAACTAACCAATAAACAAGAGAAAACAATTAATAAAGAAAAGAATGGCAACCTCCTCCCTACGGCTTTCAAAGTAACAATTTAAACATTAGTCTGATGACATAAGTCAGCGACAAAATAAACAGAGAAAAAAATATATTTAAATCAATGAACAAGAAAAGAAAGAAACTTACGACATTCAGATAAAGAGATAATGTGCCTCATAATTACACCGTGAGAATCCCACACAGGGAGAACCCACTAAAAGATCAGCACACCAACGCTACTGATCTAGGTAAAATGTCTGGGGCAGGAGACAAAGGACGACGGAGCTCTACGACGCGCGTGCAAAAGGAGCTCTCTCTCACTGCAGTATTTCTCAGCATTTAAACGCTCCCGCTCCTCATCGTAATCTGCCGCAGCTGAACCCAATCAAGCTCTGCACAGAGAGAGAGAGAGAGGGAGAGAAAGAGAGAGAGAGAGAGAGAGAGAGAGAGAAAGGGACAACAAACTGCACAGCATATAAATGCACAACATCAATAAATCAATAACATAAAAATAAAAAAAAATAACAGTACGTCCTGGGACGTAACACACCAGACATCTTTGTGAATGAGGGTCAGTACAAATCAGACTTTGCTAAAAGTTGTTACTCTAGGATAGATCTGTACCAACTGTTCGTGACCCAGCTTACAGTCTCCGGAGCGATAGGCCTAACGTTACTGGTCACGGTAGTAACAACTTTGATATGTTTGGTCTTGTACGGGACTTGCTACTGCCAATACATACACAGACACGCTGCTGTGAGCGAGGAAGACGTGCTGCTGCTGTAGGAGTGGGCGATATCTCGATATTTAAAATATATCGAGATATTTTTTAAACACGATATGGATTTTGACATATCGTATATATCGATATATTGTTCATATTTAATTCTGATTTCGCCACTTTGCTTGTTTGCCTTCTCTGTACTGTACTGTGCTCGCCCCCGCCTCCTTGCTTTTGTTCCCCCTCCCCTCGCGTGCAGTGTTGCCAACTTAGCACCTTTTTCGCTATTTTAGCGACTTTTCAGACCCCTTTAGCGAATTTTTTTTTCAAAAAAGCGACTAGTGACAAATCTAGCGACTTTTTAGACAAACCTCAGTAACCTCCAGATGTTGCCAGTGCTGTTCTGCGAGCGCAAGCTCTTGCTTTCTCCCTGCCGTCACTCTCTCTAACTGCGTCTACCTTGTTCAGTGAATGGCTGAGACGAGCAGCAGCACATTCATGTGTTGAGCGCGCGCCAGTTTTTTTGTTTTTCCACGGACTTGTCACTTATCTGCTTCTCTTTTGTTTTATATTTAAAGTTTTGTTTGACCATTTTAATTTCCTTTCTTTTGCTTATTACTTGTAATACTCACTATCACATTGCTTTCACCCCGTTCCCAAACTCTCTCAATTCAGTTAATTTTACACATATAAAAAAAATGTAGTCATTCACTATATCATAGCTACTTGTTCTATTGTCTGACAAAAATAATATAGGAAATGAGAACAGCTTTATTGGACATTCAGCGACGGCTATGTTATATTATATTATATTAAAATACAGAATGTGAGCATGAATTTAGAGAGAAAACACATTAGGCAGGCAGAAGCACTTTGTTCCTATATGCACTGCCTACCTTGAGTTGAGTTGTTTCATTTTTGAATGAAAAGAAGGCAATATTTTTTTTTTCTTCCTTTATTTCACAGTTAAATTATTATTTTTGTATGTCGCAGAAGTACTTTATTCCTACATGAACTGTCTACCTCTTTGCACTTCAATAAAAAAAAGACTGTGGTATTTGGCATATTTGTTTTTGCAGTAGTATTTGGGGGGTTATTTTTCCTGTAAATATATCGAGATATATATCGTATATCGAGATCTAGCAAAATATATCGAGATATATTTTTTGCTCCATATCGCCCAGCCCTATGCTGCTGTACAATATAGCGTACATGAATTACCTTTAGCAGATCTATACAGGTGGAGCTGGGGAAGGAGGAGGGTTTCTGAAACTGCTCTGCAAATGCTAACGAAATATTCGAAGGTTGAGCATGCGAGCTCATTGGCTACTGATAGAGCAGGAACCAATCAGCTGTGCCCTAAAGAGAATGATGTGATTGCAAGCAGGATTGAGTTAAGGACCAATCAGTCAGCGCCATCTAGAGTTTCATGACAGAACTTTGTATTTGGGTAAATATTCCTATAAGCTTCAAGATTGACCTACATTGTTCTAATAATACAAGAATAGCTTCTTTAACCTAAATAACTAATAGGGGTGTCATGCTCCAAATTATTATTATTATTGTCCACAGGCCCTAGTCACATTTATTGTAGGGCTATCTTTTAGACAGACTCTTAGACAATACACTGAAGTTTGCAACCATGCAGATTTTTATTTACAGTTTTATTTCAGGAAGCACAAAAATAGGCCTTTGCCTTTTCACTTCAAAGGTTTCTCATAACCCGAGACTGTTTAAAAGCATTTCTTTTGTATTCATTGAAAGCATTTATTCAAAGGGGTCATACAGATTGGTCATATACAGGGCTGGGTATTGGCAAGGGCCTCACGATTCATACATATAGCGATACATGTGTCACAATACGATATATCTCAATATTTTCCGATATGATACATATTGTCATTTATTGCAATACTTTAAAAAAATATATATTAAAAAATAATAGAGCTGAAAATTAGGGCTGCAACTAACGATTATTTTGATAATCGATTAATCGGACGATTATTTTTTCGATTAATCGATTAATCGGATAGAAATTAAATTAGATTTTTTTTTTATTATAACTAAATAAAACCATAAATCAGGGTATTTATGTGTAAAAGTGTACTTTAAAAAGTGCAAAAGCCACACATTGAGTTTTACTAATATCAATATTTGCATTGTTTTTAATGATAATTGCTGATGGCAAGTTGACAAACATGATTATTGTTAAAAAAATGATATCCAACATATTATGTTTTAACACAATTTTTGTTAAAACAAATTTACACAGACATGTTGTTCAGATGTGAATATCTGAACTAAAAACAAACTAAAAACATCTAAAATATATAATTCATTTAATTTTTATTTAAAATTAATTATATATAAGGAATATAAGGATAAAGAATATAATATATATTATATATATAATATATAAAAGAATATAATATAAGGATAAATTGATTAAATAAATATAGAAAGACTGAAAACAATTGTGTGAACGTAGAGCCGCAGTAGATCGCGTTTGAAAAACAATTAAAACTTAGTAGACAAATGCTATAAAAAGAGAACGGAATGGAGGTAACGTTACCCAGCAAGCTAACAGGCTTGAGTAAAGGACAGGAGAAATTATGCATTAGTGCACAAGCATTCGCTGAAAACCACTGAGTACAGTGACTACAATATTTTACTGCTGCTGTTATTAACTGCCTTTGTATTTAATGCTTCACTTTGTAAACACCGTTTTAATTTAACCTATTTCTGCGGTAGCGCTATTTTAATCCATCACTTACGTTGCGAGCGAACTGATTGCACAACCTGATGCTCGAGACAAAATACAGACATCCCGGAAGTCCCGGGAGTCTCCCGCATATTGATTGCGGCTCCCTGATGCCCGCGAATTAGTTCAAACTAATGCTCGAAAATCTAGAGCGCGCAAGCAAGAGCGCGCATGCGAGACAGAAGAGACTGCTCCAAAACGTGTAGCGCGCGCGCTCGGCAGAGAGCCTGAGGGAGAGAGACCTTGCGTGTGTGTGCGTACCAGTAAACGCTCCCCGTGACGTAAGCAGACCAACTAATCGATAATGACATTCGTTGACAACGATTTTCATAATCGATTATAATCGATTTTATCGATTAGTTGTTGCAGCCCTACTGAAAATACAACTGTGTACCACCTGAAGTATTCTGGTATTTGTAAATAAAAAATAAAGTGCATTAAGTAAACATTCATAAAACTGAAATAGTCAGTATGCTTAATATTCAACATATTATATTATATAAAAACTGAGCTGGACGATGACATCACTGTTTTCTCCAGAGCTGCTGTATAGATAAATGAACTAAATTAATACCTAATGATTTTTACTACCTAAATTAATCAAGTACTGAACTTACTTAATATGGACAGTGACACTATTTTGTTCTAGAACTGTAAAGCCTAAAACTTTGTTGCATTATTTCCCTGTAATCACTGTAAAGCTGCTTTACAAAAATCTGTTTAGTAAAAAGTGCTATATAAATAAAGGTGACTTGACTATGGTCTAGTATGCTGTAAACATTTTTTTTAATATTTTGATAACTCATCTGAGTCGGGATCACATAGCGCGCATCCATAGTGTTCACCTTATGCCTTAACGGGTTTTCAACCACACTATACGGCCGCAAATCCTTACAAATGAAATGCAGCAGCGACTCCGTTATCCAGTGTAGTTTGCATTGAATCAACAGATTTCGGCTGAGGTCGCAGTGCCTCCATTTCATCTGCGTGGTGTCTTAAGTGATAAAACAAGCTGGTTGTGTCCTGAATAATTGAGTGTAATCTGGCAAAATTAACGTACGGCATTTGCTTTATCTAATTTATTATTCCCTGACTTATAATCAATATGAAATGTTAACGTCATTTTAAATCCATTTAAAACATGATCTAAACAAAAGTGTTGATATTAGAGGTTGGAATATTGATACACTATCGTGAAAAAAAATATTGCGATTAGTTATATCAATATTTTTGCACAGAGGAGCTATAGAGATAAAGATGACTTGTCTTGACTTAACTTTTAAAAAACAAAGCAAAAATGACTTTTAAAACAAAGCAAATGTGTGTGTGATGACTTGATGACTTCTTTCCAGTCTTGCAGTCTCTCATGTTCTTGCTCAGACGTGGACAGACTCTGAGTTCCTGTCAGGTTGGAGTTGGACTTCAGGCTTCGGGTCAAGTCTCGAGCTCAGAGCTCTCAGCAAGTATGTTATTACCTATTCAATACAAAGATTATATGAATAAGTCAACTCATGAATGATTTTTTAGAGCTGTTTGCATCACTGATTCTGTTATTTTCCTGTTTATTACCGTGAAGCCGCTTTGAAACAATCTGTATTGTATAAAGCGCTATATAAATGAAGGTGACCTGACTATAACAAGAACATTACAATAAACACAAATTTGAAAATCTCACTACAAATAATCCAGAATTGAAGACAAAAGATAATAATCCTACTCTGTTACACTTCCTCACACCTGAAACTGATCGAGTGAATCTCCTGAACTTCTCCAATCTACTGTAGATCATTACTAATCCATTTATGTTGTAACATCTGCTCTAACGTCGGGCGTTTAGTTGGATCCCGGGCTAGACACTGGCTAATCAGATCCCTGCATTCTGTATGAAATTTAATAAGGAGAGAGCTGGTTAGTCATGACCATGTGACCTGGCATCTATGAAAACAACATCTAAAACATGATTAATATACTGCAAAATGTGACTTTAAATAAAAAATCTTACATACTTCACCTTTAACTGTTTCTGTACAAAGCCTTTGCTTTATGTGTGTGTTTATCAATGTATCAATATTATTCACTCACTTTTGGATAAGGTGGGGTTCTGAAATGTAACTTTTGCTTGTGTGATTTTTCTTCTGTTGCGAAAAGGAGAACATCCGTTCACCATCTTGTACAACAACACTCCTAGAGACCAGACATTTGCTGGGACGGCGTGGAATCGAGGTTCTGTCAAGACTTCAGGTGGGCAGTAATCCGGTACTCCTGTAAGCAAGACATTTGCACATTGTTGAGCTTTTTTTTAAACATCAAATAATTAGTAAGTCACTACATTCAGGTTTCCACACTCCCAGAATGCTCACCAATGTAAATGTTGCTCTCGTAGCCATCTCTACTAAACAGCTGACCGCAGCCAAAGTCTATCAGCTTGAGCTCTACCGGGTTTCTCTTCAACAGGAAGTTCTGCGCATGAATGTCATTATGAAAAACCCCATGATGGATGCAGTGTTGCACTGCCAGCACAGCCTGTCGCATGATGAACCGTGCTGTTGGTTCAAACACTTGATGATTACGAGTGATGAAGTCCAGCAAGATGTCGTAGGGTTCAGGATACTCCATAACCAGAGTGAATTCTTCAGGATGTTCAAACCACTCGTATAGTTGTATGACGAAGGGGCTTATGGGTTCTCGCCTCATCATCATCAGCAGCGCCACTTCTGTAACGAGAGGTTTGGGATGCCCAGGCTAGAGAAAAGTGGCAGACAGAAGGTTAGCTGGGTAAAAATCAGAAGAAAACGCATCATCTTTAAATGTACTGTTCTTAAACGTAATCTTATCTAATAGTAATCTGCACTTAAACAACTCAATACATATTCAGGTTTTGGCCAACTTACAATATTAAGATAACGATTGTTGTCAATCTTGCGTATCCGCTTGATGGCAACCTGCAAAAAAAAAAACCCAGTTTCAATAACAGTATTCAAGCACCAAGTATTAAACCTTCTGTAAATTGATTTAAATATGTTTTGATGCATGGAAGAGCAAAATGTTTGTACAATTCGGGTAAGATTGACCTTTTTGCCATCAAATTTGCGTGTTCCCTGGTACACCCTGCCAAATCCTCCAGATCCAATCATCTTTATAACGTTATAGAGAGACTCAAAGGACTCTGAAAAACAAACAGAAAAATATTAGTTTGCTAGATCTATTGCTTTATTAAAAAATATCAGTGCTGGTTGTGTCGAGAAAATAATATTATAATGGGGGAAATAATATTAATGTTCTCTGAAAACAAGCCTTATTTTTAGTGGAAAACAAGATAATCCTGTTGTAAATAATGTTGTAGAAATAATGAGTGGCGATGTACCATTATTTGTCTTGACGCCGGAGTGATCTGGAGCAGGTGATGATGGATCAGGATCAGGCTCTGGCTCCAGATCTGCTGGAGGAACAAAAGGCTCCACAACATTCACAGCACTACAGTGACAACAGCAGCAGAAAACACACTTCATAGCCTTCCAGAGCCTGAGCAAACAACCAGTTCCTTTCCTCTTCCTACATTCTCGAGCTTTTCCTGAAATGAAGAAAACACAATTGAAAACACAACTATTAGAAACATCTCTGACGTCAAATTAAGCAATAATGACATACTTTACATTTCACTTTTAAATTCTTTTCTGTAATGTAACAAATCCAAAGTAATGAAATATTTCCACGCTACCCGCCTGACTTCTGCTTAATGTCTGCATAAATTAACCAAAATCTTTTTGCACAATATTAATAGTCATTTTAAGTCACAATTATGACTATATTTTTCTTTTTCTTATTTTATCTGATCTTTTATTAAAAAGAAAACATACATTTCCAGGCTTCATTTGGTCAGTTCTGGTAATGGCAAAGATCATAATGAGCCATTTCTTAAAATATATTTACATTAGATTAAACATTGACTTTTATTAAATGCATAGCAATGTCTTATTTATGTAATAACCGACTCTGTAATGCTCGGTACGACAGGCATTTTGACAATTTTGCGTGTATTTGACAATTCGAGAGCAATAAGTGTCGAAATAGAATTCTATTCTGGATCGTTTGCTTTCTGTGCGCGTGTTTCTGGTGTGTGTCCGACAGAGCAAGTACCATCGAGTTCATCGCATATTGAGAACGTTTTGCAAACGTTTCCATTAAATTATGAAAATGTTATTTCAAAATGTTCCCTGAAAAAAAAAAGTTTTTCTTGGTTAAAGGAACAATCTATTTTATAATTTTGCATTATGGGAACGTTACTTTTGAATGTTCTCGGAATGTCCTGAAAATGTTAGACGAATGTCCAATTAAAATATATATATATTTTTTTTTAAATTTTGCTGAGCAACAGTAAATGTGTCCGACATGTTTAAAACTTGTGCATGAAATAGCAAAATGTCTCTCTGTAGACTTGACACTGCCCAGCCTTATTTCAGTCTCACCTGTTGAGCTCTTGTTCACAGGAGAAGCCTCCATGGCACCCTGAGCGGTTCGGCCGTTTGAAGTCTCTGTTGGCTCGACAGGAACTTGCCCGGGCAGCGGAGGGCACAGCAATCCTTCCAGGCTGTCGGACCTGGACAAACAGCAGTTGCTGCAACTGTCCTGTTGGTTTCGGCTCTCCGATCCATCGCCACTCCGCCTCCATTCGACGCTGTACGAGCCTCTGCTGCTCAGACTCAACGACTCTCTCCAGAACCAGCGCCCGACATCGACCTCAGAGAGGGACAAAGCTGATGATGACATGATGCCCGGAGAAGAATCTGTGGAAGCAGTTCTCCCGGATCTGGAGCGGCCTGAGGCTGGAAAATTTCACACATCAAAAACATTTTCTTTTTTTATAAATATATAATATGAATAATCAATGTCTGGTCACACCAAATTGTTACTTTAGTTGGTTCAACTTATTTCAACGACAAATCAGCCATTGAAAATAGAACTAGAAACTGAGCCAGAATTTCTTTATTAAAGCCTATTCTGACCTCTGCGAGAGTGTTTCGATGAAGTGAACGGACGTCCATCATCTGGGCTCTTCTGGCTGCCGCTCTTCCTCGTCCTCCTCCTGTCAGCCTGACCTGTGGACACAGAAACAGACTCAGAAGACAGAGGTGTTAAATATCCAGGAAGATCCTGGCTCTGTGTCTGTGTCGGGTCTGGCAGCGGATCCTGATCACGGTCATCAGAACCGGGTCTCCAAACCTCCTGACCAGCCGTCTGAGAGAAAGCAGCTCTCCTGGATCTGGAGCGGCCTGAGGCTGGAATATTACACACACCACATACTGTAGTTACTAATGTTTTAATAATAATCAATGTCAGTGGTCAATTACAAATTGGTACTTCAGTTACTCAAATTGAAAGTTCATTTCACATGCAAGGAATCAAATATATGTGATCAAATGGGTTCTTCACATTAATTTAGTCAGTCATTGTACAAAATCATACCATAAACCATAAATAAAAAACTAAAGCACTCACCTCCTCTTTCACCCATCATGTGAGCCATCGATATCCTCCTGTAAACTGCAAACAACAACAACAATACAAAATACAGCACAAAATACAAATACAATAAAATACAAATCTCCTTAAATAAAAAAATAAATAAAATAAAACTCCTTCTAAAGTAAGAAAACTATAAGAGTATTTTCAGAAATTATACGACTCTTTCAAATATATAACTAGGCTATGTAATATCTTCTCCGATGTCCTCCTAGAATAAAAGTCTCCTCTCAGAAATCCAGAAAACAGCTTCAAAGTCACAAAATTCGCTCAGAAAATTTTCTGCAAAAGTCTGTGAATTCGCATCGTCTCTCTCAACCAACAGACAGCGATCGCTTCGAGTGTAAATATGCATTCAGAATTCATAACACGCGTCGCTATAGCAACTGAAATTCGAATCACTCAATTACGCATGCACGCGCACATGAGCACACATCGAATCTGAACACATTATTGAATAGTTATTTTGACTAGTTGAATAGTTATTCATTTTAACGTTAATTTTGAACGTTTTCTTTAATACATATGGTGTTTATTCTTTCTGAACAGTTTTATTATTAAAATCCTTGTAAATGCGTGCAAAAAAAGGCACAAGTGAGAATAAATGGGACATCATCTTATTATAAACTCTTAAATGATCAGCCTCTGGATTCTGCTGTTGTGTGATGTCATGCTTGTTTTAGATGTGATAGTGTACTATTTTTTTCATTTTCTGTAAATTGTTAATTTGTGTGCATAGTTTTGATGTTTTCAAAGGTCACTAAAACACCCATCTACTCACTTACGTACTACACACACATTCTTTATCTTGCACTGTTTAATGTGTTATTGTGATATCTTCTTGCAAATGAGAGCACGTCCTGTATTATATTGCATTATAATTGCTATCTAATATTACCCCTGCAATTTTAATTAAGCTAGGCATGTTATATGAATTTCTTTTAAATTGCTGAGGAAACTAAATTAGTCATTATCATAGTCACCTAACACTGCCTATGTACTATACAGTCTGGAGATGTATAGAATCTATACAGTATGTCAGCACTTACAAAGAACAGTTTTTTAAAGATTTATACACTCATTATAGATTTCTCCTTTTACATGTTATATCAATTATTTGTTATGAGTGCTACATTGCAAGTTCTTTGTATGTTTTTTATATTTTCCAGGTAGATAATGAAATAATGAATAATGAATTTTTTTTAGCATACTGCCAAATACATTTGTGCATTGCAATAAACACATGATCACTTTGAACATTTTTTAATCTTTATTTATTTATTGGGGGAAAGATTTTAAAGCTTCAATCAGTGGTCAAATAAATAAATGATTCAGTTTTTTAACATTAAAACTCTCTAAAGTAGCGAAACTTTGAAACTGATCCATAACATTGTTACGCCACCAGATGGCAACAAGTGACTGTTAAAAAATAGTCATTGAATCATTCATTCAGGAGATTTGTTCAAAAATGCTGATTCATCCAGTAACAAGTGAGTCTTTGAGTGAGTCATTGAATCTTTCATTCAGACCAAGTTTAAAAATATATATATAATTCAGATTAATTAAACATTGTAAATAAACTGCAGCAATTGACATTTTGTTATAATTAATGTTTAAAATGGGGAATCATTTTCATCAAGACATCAGTAGCAGTAATGGCCTTTATTCATAAAAAGATGCCATTTAACAAGAATTTAAAATATCATATATTTATATTGTTTCTACAGCATTATAAAATATATCAAAACTAAATTGTGTTTAAGTGCGATTTATTCGTGATTAATCAGAAAAAATGTGTGATTGATGATCTATTTTTTTTAAATTGATTGACACTTTTTTAAGAATTATTATCATTATTATTATTTCACTCTAATGTTAAAACAGTGTAAGACAATTACTACAATTATCAAAATGTAAATGACCCGGTTGTTGGGTTAAATACAGTTTCCACATTCAGCAACTGTTCAAATTTTAACGGTCCAGTGACAGTCAACACACAGAAGCTGCTGCAGCCTGATGACGAAAAGTAAGTCATATCGTAATTTTATATATTACTTATAACATTAACGTTAAGTATCGTGTACTGAAACGTTGTATATATCCCAAAAACTGAATTTTATATATTTTTTAAAATCGAAGTTCCCTTTAGTCCGTTTTAATAATTTCCAGGAAGTGAGATCGATTGGAAATGAATTCTAGCTATCCCAGTTAGCTCGCTAGCATAAAGTAATTAAAAATTAACATATATTAGCGAAACCGTTTAGACTGAAATGACTATCTAGCATTACGACTGTTTTACGGTAATCGTGATAGTCTTTCACACCTGAAGCAGCGCTACAGAGACTTTCCGACATCGCTCCCTGTACCCTTAAAATAGGGCGTTATTTGAGGGAACATCCATTTGTAGCGGTGTCCGAAACCATAGTGGACGTTATTGAGTGCACTTATTCAATCCTACATTGCACAGCAATACCGAGTTTACAGCCGATGTAACGTTACGCTCAACGGCTGTCCGAATTCACTCACTCGTTTTCATTCACTCCTTCAAGTGAACAATATTAGTGACTAACGCAGGGAATAGTGAATCAGGATTTAAGGGCGATTTCGGATTCAGACCCGTTTCGTTCAGGTGTTTCTACAGTTTGTTAAAGGTTGACCAATGAACGATTCATTTATGACAGTTACAATGTTTTCCTGTCCACAAATGACAAGATTTACTGTAGTAACACAAACTACAACTATGGTATTTTGGCAGAAATGTGGTATATTCATAATGCATGTTGTTATATGAATATAGTAATGCATGTAACTGTATTAAATGAATTACAGGAGTAGCTGAAACATCCAGTTATAGTATTTTTTTTCTGATGAAGCTATGACAGCTTTTTCCTTTATTTTAAACTGTGTACTAAATTTGTTGTACTTATGTTTTAGACAAATTGATTAATTTGTGAAGCAAAGACTAAACCAATCGAACCTCTGCCATTTAATTGAAACATTGCTATTGAAGCTAAGCTATTGAAAAAAGTGATACACAAAATAGTTATTTTTAAGGACTAGTGTAACTTACGTTTCTGTAACTATTATAATTTTTTGTGCTTCATTCGAACACAGAGGAAGGAGTGGATGAAGGTTTGATGCTGCTGGATGACAGTGGTTCTCGACTCTGGTTCTCGACTATCTCCACTAGTACACATTTTGGGTGTTGTCCTTATCTCACACCCATTTCCAGTCTTGCAGTCTCTCTATTAACAAACTGGTGAGTTGAATCATGATTAGAGAGACCAAATGTGCAGTGATGGGATTACTACAGAACCAGGTTGTTCGGGAAACTCTGGGGTACATTTAATTATGATTGTTTTTCCAGCTGTCTTCCCTCATTTTAATACAGTATGTTTTAATTTCAATAGAGTCTGAGTTTTCTGAAGACTAGTTTTCTTTTGATCCTCTGGGACAAAAACTATTGAAAAAATCATTAGAGAACTTCCCAGACTTGATGGTTTTCTTGGAATGGTGAGTTTAATGATGTTCAGTGTTGGGAAGGGGTTTCTTATTTTGGAAAAAAATAGTTTGGCTGTGTCTAAGTCCATATGAAATTAGGTCCACACATGCGTGGTATGGATGAAAACTTTTTTTTTTTTCTGTAAACTTGTCTTTCAAAGATTATCATGGACAAATTGCCTTTAAAACCCTTCCTGCTATCCCGCCATCATCGCCATACCTCACAAATGGAAAAATGGTGTGTCCAATATTATGCTGAAATGAAGCGCAGCTTAAATGACATTCATCCTGTAAGTAAAAGCAACACTATCAAATCAGCTTTGATAAATCACACTTCTCTGTGGCTCATGGATCCATTTCTTCTTTCCTTCAGTGATTCTTCTTGTTAATGGGTCATTTTTTGGGTAAATTCTGTCATTAATTACTCACCCTCATGTCGTTCCAAACCTGTAAGTCTTTCGTTCATCTTTGGAACACAAATGAAGATCTTTTTAAATACAGGTCCTTCTCAAAAAATGTCTTTCTGTGTCTTACCCTCTTGCTTGAGGGTGTCAATGATGGCCTTCTGGACAGCAGTCAGGTCGGCAGTCTTACCCATGACTGCGAGTTTGAGTAATGAAACAGGCTGGGAGTTTTTAAAAGCCTCAGGAATCTTTTGCAGGTGTTTAGAGTTAATTAGTTGATTCAGATGATTAGGTTAATAGCTCGTTTAGAGACGCTTTTCATGATATGCTAATTTTTTGAGATAGGAATTTTGGGTTTTCATGAGCTGTATGCCAAAATCATCAGTATTAAAACAATAAAAGACCTGGGGCCGTATTCACAAAGAATTTTATCTTACCACTAGGAGTACTCCTAAATGGCACTAAAATATTTTAGCTAGGAGTTTTCTCTTAAAAGTTATTCACAACGCCTTTCAGACCTACTCTTAGTAAGGAAAAATGACAACTCCTAAACTAAGAGTGAGTCTTCGTTGCTATGGGTGACGTCAATTCTCATGCACGAGCTTCCTCGCAATGATCATGGTGATTGGTTGTTAGATGATAGGGCCATCATGCGGAACATAACACAGACGCAACAAATCATGGAATTACGATATCTTAAAATGTCTGTGTCCTACACAAAATAATAATAGTAATGTCATCGAAATGCATATTTAATGACATGTTTGTGCAGGCCCCAGTGTAATTCTAAAAAGGCAGAGAGGGAGAGAAAAGTCGTGAATTAAATTAAATTAAGCCTAATACCCTAATGAAAACCGGCACTTGCCTAATAATGAAAAACGACACTTGCATTAACACTTGCTTGGTTAATTGACATCCTATTAGCCTAAATAGACTACTTAAAGCAAGGAAAATGTTGCTCCTATTGAAGTAATGTAATAGTTGAATGACGGTGGATTATGAACTCGCCAAAACGGAAAAGAAAGCCAAACTGGACGCAGGATCAGTTACTGCTGCTGGCCCAGTTGGTGCTGGAAAAAAAAACATAATAAAAGGGAAATTCGGCACTGGAATATCAAGCAAAACTAAGCGCGAGACATGGGAAAGGATATGTTTGCGGATCAATGCAGCATTCGCGCTTGTGTCGCGGACACCGGACGACTGCGAGAAGCGGTGGTATGCGCTACAATCGCAGTCGAGGGTTGAGATTGCAGCCTTTAAACGGGCAAGCATGGCAACAGGTAGGCCTATACTATTAAATATATAATATCATTATTATTTCATGCAATTCTAAAAACTTCCTGCTTGTCATGAATGTAATGAATTATGAAACAAATATCAAACAATATTCTTACATTAAAGTGTGTTTTTAAGTGTTATGGCAATGCTTTTGAGTTGGTGAAACTTTCCATGTATGTGTTAAGGAGGAGGATTAGCCACTGAGCCACATTGCATCGGTGGTGTATAGTGTCATTGGGTCAGACACCAGCATAACAGGCCTTGAGGGTGCAACTGATCCGGCAATGCAACTGCTAATGGAAATAGAGGGGTAGGCTGTTTATGCAATGATTGCAATACTTGTACATTTTTGGTGATATTTAATGAAGGACATACAATATCATTATGTGCAAACCACCCACCAACACAAAAAAACTATTCACAAATTATAAGATGTTTTATCAGGCTACAATTTATGTTACAGGCCAAATGGAAGCCCAGGTCCTTCAGGTGCAAGTCATCTTCCTCTTCCTGCGCGTCTTCCACCCCTGACTCTTACTGCACCTCTTCCTCTTACTGCACCTCTTCCTCTTCCAGCTCCTCTTCCTCTTACTGCACCTCTTCCTCTTCCAGCTCCTCTTCCTCTTACTGCACCTCTTCCTCTTCCAGCTTCCTCTTCCACAATCCCATCACCTGCCTCTCCCTTCAGTCCTGCTGCTGGTGCAAGGCCATCACCCCTGGAAGAAAAAAAGATGAAAATGGAAATGCGTGTGTTAAAAAGGCAGAAAAGGGTCCTTGATGCAAAAGAGAGGCTAATACAATTAAAGTCTGAATATTACACTGTAAAGATTGCAAAAATGCAAAGGGAATAAACACACTTAAATTGAGCAAAAATGTGTCTTTACTCATTTGTGCATGTGATTATTTACCCAAAGTGTGTATGGACAAAGTGATCCCTGAATGCCAGTCCACATAGTTCCACTTCATCAACAAATTGGTTGTGTTCATTGTCATCATCATCATCATCATCATCATCGTCAAACTCATCACCATCTCCTGTCTGTGGTATGTTCCTTTGCCGGCATAGGTTGTGAAGAAGCGCACACACAGTGATCACTTTACTCGTCTTCTCTGGACTAAGGCGGATTTCACTATGTAAAACGTGGAAACGTCGCTTTAGTTGTCCAATCCCCCTTTCCACCACATTCCGTGTCTTCTTGTGTGCTCTGAAACATACACCAAGGAACAGTAAACATTATTGATTTAACCAACAACACCAAGAGCCACCACTATAATTTGTAATAAGCTTTGACATTGTGGTCATGCTATTGAATTATGGCACCTAAATAATATAGCTAACATGTACACTTACCTATTGTAATTTAACTGTGGTCCCACTTGTGGACGGAGGTAAGGTGTAAGGAGCCACGACTTACAGGGATAGCCACTGTCCCCCACCAAGTGACATCCAGCTGGCACATGACGTCTCTCAAACAGTTGCCTCAGACCACTCTCCATTAATATCCTCGAGTCATGAGTGGATCCGGGCCACTTTGCAACAACATCAAGAATTGTGAAGTTTGCATCGAACACAATCTGGGTATTGATGTAGTGGGTTTTCTTTCTATTCACAAACACGTCCTCATCCTGACGTGGTGCAATTATTTTAATATGTGTCCCGTCTATAGCACCGACCACTCCGGGCACACCGGCAATATCCATAAAGCTGGCTTTGTTTTTTTGGAGTTGGCGAATGTCCAAAGGAAAACTTATGAACTGGCGAATAATATGGGGTCTACAAAGTGCATTGATTGTTTGGTGGATGGATCTGCTTACCGATGGCTGGGATATCACTAAATCGTCGGCATTACATAATTGCATTTTCCCCGTTGCCAAGTAGCGAAGTGTTATCAAACATTTCAATTCGGCACTGGTTGGGTTGTTGCGATTAGTTGGCGCTGTTATTGCATCCCTAACAAGATCCACAACAATCAGTATTCCCTCACGGTTAAGGCGGTATCTTTGTAATAACTCCGTGTCATTAAGTGTCTCCAACACACTGCGTCGCACGGCCATTTTAAGATCCTTTGAGAATAGGTCTTAGTGAGTTAGGAGTCCTCTCGACTTCTTTTAAGCTGTCCCAGACTTAGGTGCTACTTTTAGGGCTAAAATGCTTCGTGAATTACTCTTAGTGAAAAAAATTAGGAGTCCTAAAGTTAGGAGTGACACGCCCATTATTTTTAGGAGTTGCTCCTAAATTCGCCAGTTAGGAGCTACTTTTAGCCTTAAAATTCTTTGTGAATACGGCCCCTGAAATATTTCAGTTGGTGTGCAATGAATCTAAAATATATGAAAGTTTAATTTTTATCATTACATTATGGAAAATAAAGAACTTTATCACAATATGCTAATTTTTTGAGAAGGACCTGTAAATAATTATTATTTTTAAATAAATATGAAAACCTTCTGTCTAGGAATGCACCGAAAGAAAAATTCTGGGCCGAAACCAAAACTGAAAATGATATATACAAACAATATATATATATTCATTTCTTATTTTAAATGAGTTTTTTTTGTATAATTGTATTATTATTAAAACTTTAATTAAATTCAATAATTTAATAAAAAAAATCAAGCGAATAAAATAAAATAACCACACTTTTATTTAAAGTAATACAAACATTTGACAAAAAATAGGCCTATATTAAAATATATTAATATCAATATATTATTCTTCATTCAGTTCTTTGCAACAAAATCAGCACAACTACACACACCATATTACAGCACAACTACACACACCATATTACAGCACAACTACACACACCATATTACAGCACAACTACACACACCATATTACAGCACAACTACACACACCATATTACAGCACGACTACACACCATATTACAGCACGACTACACACCATATTACAGCACAACTATACACACCATATTACAGCACGACTACACACCATAATTACAGCACAACTATACACACCATATTACAGCACGACTACACACCATAATTACAGAACAACTATACACACCATATTACAGCACGACTACACACCATAATTACAGCACAACTATACACACCATATTACAGCACAACTATACACCATATTACAGCACAACTATACACACCATATTACAGCACAACTACACACACCATATTACAGCACAACTATACACACCATATTACAGCACAACTACACACACCATATTACAGCACAACTATACACACCATATTACAGCACAACTACACACACCATATTACAGCACAACTATACACACCATATTACAGCACAACTATAGCACAACTATACACACCATATTACAGCACAACTACACACACCATATTACAGCACAACTATACACACCATATTACAGCACAACTATACACACCATATTACTGCACAACTATACACACCATATTACAGCACAACTAAACACACCATATTACAGCACAACTATACACACCATATTACAGCACAACTATACACACCATAGCATTGCACAACTATACACACCATATTACTGCACAACTATACACACCATATTACAGCACAACTATACACACCATATTAAAGCACAACTACACACACCATATTACTGCACAACTATACACACCATATTACTGCACAACTATACACACCATATTACAGCACAACTATACACACCATATTACAGCACAACACAACAAGTTTGTGCGAGTGAACGCTGGCGCAACCTGCTTCCGCTGCTCGCCGGTAAAACTTGTATCTTCTATTTTTTTGGATTTTTCTGCACTACTGTTGTCTGAGCCTTCACAGTTAACCCACCGTTCTTGTCTGAGCCACATCTTGTGTCTATAATGTGGGCCGCTAGGACATACATCTTGTTTGTCTGTGTTTGGCTCTTTCTACTGCCTGCTCACCTGCTAGTGACGGGTTTACTTCAGTTTTCGGCCGCTGACCTGCTCCGGCTGCGCCCTCACCTGCCTGGACCTGCGCCTGAGGCTCTCCATCTTCATCCGGACATCGCGTTCCAGCCTCGTCCGAGATATATCCACCGAGGGTCCTGCCGGAATTTAAACACAACAGCTCTATAGTTTTAAAGACTATATGGTCCAGCTCTCGTCGCCCACCACGCATCACCACCCGGGCTGTCGACCACAGCGTGTTAGCCCGCCTAGCTCGGTCGGCTACCACCACCACCAGCTGTGACAACACCGCACTCAACTTCGCTCTGCTCAACATCCGCTCATTGACAGGCAAGGGACATCTCATCCAGGACCTCATCTCCGACTAGACTTTCTCTGTTTAACCGAGACATGGCAACAGCCCAACGACTTTTCCCAGCTCAATGAATCCACTCCTAGTGGGTTTGTTTACATCTGTAAACCCCGCGGCTCCGGCCGAGGGGGGGGTATCGCGATAATGTATCGCGAGAAGTGGAAAATCTCGCCGGTGTCTGCACCTGTCTACAGCACATTCGAATCTGCTGTCTGCAAGTTTTCTGGTCCCACCCCAACCATAATTGCAACTGTTTACCGCCCTCCTAAACTAAAGAGTGAATTTTTAAATGATTTTACTGCTTTTCTCACTCACTTATCTTCCCTCTCACCAAATATATTACTGCTGGGCGATTTTAATATCCACATGGACAATGTCAATCTGCCTCTTACTAAAGACTTCACCTCCTGCTTAGAAAGTTTTGGATGCCAACAATTTACTACTTTCCCAACACACAACAAAGGACATACTCTGGATTTAATCTGTTGTTCTGGTGTCACCCCTTCTGACCTTACAGCCGTTGAAATCCGCGACAGCGCGCGCACTACATAGATATAATGCGTACTAACGCCTGAGTGAGGACAGCTGTTTCTGCCCAGCAATTAACACAGCAAACGCAAATCACCCGAATAATGGGAGAGGAATCAAAACTAGCTGTTGGACAGCGCTCACTTAAGTGCTATACAATTTAAACTGCAATATTATTCAGAGCGGCTGTTATATAAAGTGGGAACGCGTCTAATTAAAACTCCTCCTCTAACACACGAACACTTTTCAAGACATTCAACTCTCTCCTCTGTCCACCTCCACCACCACCCACCTCCTCGCTAACTGCTGATGATTTTGCTAACTTCTTCACTAACAAAACAACAACCATTAGCAGTCAGTTCTCTCCTCCACACACACAGGAACCTAGTCCAACCTCTCCCACAGCCAATAACCTTCTCTCCTCCTTCTCTCCTCGAACCGAGGAAGAAGTATCTAAACTTCTCCTCTCCAGTCATCCTACCACCTGCCCTCTAGACCCCATCCCCTCACACCTTCTTCAAGCCATCTCTCCCACACTTCTACCAGCACTCACACACATCATCAACTCATCCCTGCATACTGGCATTTTTCCTACAGCATTTAAGCAGGCTCGGGTAACCCCACTGCTTAAAAAACCAACTTTAAACACATCACTTCTAGAGAATTACAGACCTGTCTCTCTCCTACCTTTCATTGCAAAAACACTTGAAAGAGTTGCTTTCAACCAAGTATCATCTTTCCTGTCTCTGAATAACCAGCTGGATGTTAACCAATCTGGCTTCAAGAAAGGGCATTCGACCGAGACCGCATTACTTTCAGTCACAGAAGCCCTGCGGATCGCCAAAGCTGCTTCCAAATCATCAGTTCTCATTCTCCTAGACCTGTCTGCTGCCTTCGACACTGTGACTCATCAGATCCTTCTGTCCACCCTCTCATCACTGGGCATCACTGGATCTTCCCTCCACTGGTTTGAGTCCTATCTCACAGGTAGGTCATTCAGGGTCGCATGGAGAGGCGAGGTAACCAAAGTACATCGACTGACCACAGGGGTTCCCCAGGGGTCAGTCCTTGGACCCCTCCTCTTCTCCATTTACACCACATCACTGGGACCCATCATACAGGCACATGGTTTGTCTTACCATTGCTATGCTGATGACACCCAGCTCTACCTCTCATTTCAACCAGACGATCCCACAGTAGCTGCACGTATCTCTAGCTGTCTGGCGGACATCTCGGCATGGATGAAGGAACATCACCTGCAGCTCAATCTGGCAAAGACTGAGCTTCTCGTTCTCCCTGCCAATCCGTCTCTACAGCACGACTTCACTATCCAGTTAGACTCATCCTCAATCACCCCATCAAGGTCAGTCAGAAATCTTGGAGTAATCTTTGATGACCAGCTAACCTTCACAGACCACATTTCAAAGACAGCTCGATCATGCAGGTTTGCAATGCACAACATCAGGAAGATCAGGCCTTTCCTAACTGAGCATGCAACACAACTTCTTGTACAGGCCCTGGTTATTTCTAGGCTTGATTACTGCAATGCTCTTCTAGCTGGTCTTCCATCATGTGCAACTAAACCCTTACAATTGATCCAGAATGCTGCTGCTCGTCTTGTATTCAACGAGCCCAAAAGGGCCCACGTCACTCCGCTGTTCATCTCCCTGCATTGGCTACCACTCGCTGCTCGAATCAAGTTCAAGGCGCTGACACTTGCTTACAGATGGTCCACCGGCTCAGCTCCCTCCTACTTTCACCCGCTCCTACGGGTCTACATCCCTACCAGAAGCCTACGATCGGCCAAGGAGCGACGGCTCGTGGTGCCTTCACAGCGAGGCATAAAATCACTGTCCAGAACATTCTCATTCACGGTTCCATGCTGGTGGAATGACCTACCCACCCTCGTCCGTAATGCAGAATCCCTGACAGCATTCAAAAGACAACTGAAAACTCATCTCTTCCGTGAGCACTTAACATAAAAAAAAATAAAAATAAAAAAAACCCTTTCTCTTGAAATCTTCGCTTGTCTGGTTTATGCTACTACGAGCAATGTTTGAACTTTGTATTCTGAGCACTTCTTGCGTTGTTTTTGCCTCTCCACGATGACTCGCTTGGTTTAATCCTCAAATGTAAGTCGCTTTGGATAAAAGCGTCTGCTAAATGACTAAATGTAAATGTAAATGCGTTTATGTTTGCGCGAATCCTTTTACACCAGACATCTTTGTGAACGAGGGTCAGTACAAAGCAGACTTTGCTAAAAGTTGTTTTAGCTCTAGGACAGGGCTCTACGCTAATTTTTTTTACCAAGGAGTACATGTGCTCCTAAATGAAAAAATTTAGGAGCACACAAAGAAATTTGAGAGCACAGTTTTTTTTTATTATTAGTTTATTAAACAAATGAACATTTCATGCATATACTGCGCATGCAAAATCACACATTGGCCTAGATGCAAAGGATATCGGTCGTCCAGCTTCTTTTATATGTTGGCCGTCTGGAACGCTTAGAGGTCAGCCAGCGGTTCACAGCAGGAATAGGATCGAACTCCTCGACAGAAGGCCCCTCCTCATCAGGTCTTCGGTGGTGGAGACCCCAAGGCAGCTTCTTGCCGAAGTCTTAATGCGATTCTGCGCAGAGAAGCCTCGCTCACACTGGGCGGCTGAAATGGGCAGCACCAGCATAATCTGCACCAACTGCAGTATGTTCTAGAGAAAAGATACTTTTTAATTTCATTTAAACTCTTACCATTAACTTATCAAACCAACCTTAGAAGGATACCATACGCAACCACTCAGTACTGTTGGCCTACCTTGTAATCAAGCCTGTAGGGGTCCTTTGTCAACATGGTCTCCCAAAGGCCACTGTAGGACTTGTCTTTGAAATTGTGGCTGATCAGGGTTTTCAGGCCCTGCCACTCATCCTGGATTGCAGCCAAGTTGCACCCCGGTCTGCAAGTTTGAACAGAGCAATTGAGTTTTCAAATATGCAAACATTACATTGTCTCAATGGCAATGCAGTGGCATAAATTCTTACCTCTCTAGAGGCTCCTTGAAATGCCTCACCAGGTCTGCAACATCATCATCACCAAATGTGAGAAGGCTGACCTGGTCTTCTGGCCATATGTCAGGGTTTAGCACTGGGGTTCATTGGGGTCCACTTGTCTCATCCTTCAGCAAACTACCAAACCTGGCTTTGAGGTCTCCCATGCCGATGTTGATGGCCGCCTCCATGTGCTGCCTCAGCTGGGGATTAGTGAGGTATGTGAAGCCTTTCAGATTCCCCTTCAGTTTTATTCCCTAAAACAGAGGTCACACACAGAGGCAGACAGACAGACACACCAACACACAATGAAATATCTGGCCATTTGTTAGTCTCTATTTTTTTAAAGACTTCTCCAATCTTCACTGCCTTTCCATCCTTATCCTCTTATTGTTTGTATTGTATTGTGCAACGAAAACATTATATAACATTTATAGTCTTAATCATCGATTTCTCTTACATCCTAACAAACTCTCATCCTAACACACCTGGAATTTCCTCTCATCACCCTCCTGCTGAGCGAGAACTGTCTGGATCTTCTCCAGCATGCCTCCTGCCTTTGCCCTACACTTTAGTGCTTCCAGTCTGGTCACTGTCTTCCTCAACTCTGATGTGGCTTGGGGGAGGATTAGGTCATTCCTTTGCAAGGTGAGGCTAAGTAAGGATAGCTCCTCAAACATGTCAGAGAGAAAATGGCAGAATACACAAAAGAGTGCATTCTCCATTTCTCGCTTTATCTGTTAAGTAGTGAGTAAACATGTTAGTTATTTTAAGTTGTTGTTTTTTTTATCAGGAAACATCTGTCGATTACTTGATTTTAAAAGTTAATTTGACTTTTGAGCCTATTTTTGTAAATTAGTGGTATTGAATTTACTTAGTAAAACAGACCTTTTTTGCCCGCCCTTGAACTTCTGCTGTTGTTGATGCTACTGCCAGGTTGTCCATGTGCTGCAGAACAATATGAGTACTGGCCTTGGTCATTGGCAAGGTCCTCTTGTCCATGCCGCAAGAATATTTTGAGGGCTCTGTGGACATGGGGGATCCATCGAGTTCCCTTGACGCTAGCTGGTGTACAAATATCCACACCAAGCTCTTGTCCGAGAACATAAGGCTCTCGTTTGGATTTTCCGCTGAAGTGATAAGTCTTCCATATCAGATGTAGAAGATCATATACAACCGACACCTTTGGCTCTTTCTTTTGAACAGTCAGTATCGCCAGCTCTAGCCTGTGAAAGTAAAAAAATAATCTTTCAAACAATTCAAACGAGTCTCTCTCGTGCCAACATAAAACAATAATTTTGTGATATTTTCGGTAACACTTTCTATTAAGATCATGCTTATAATGAATTATAGCCCCATTTATACTTATTTATAAGTATTACTAAATATATATTATAAATACTCATTAAGACTTTTAATTACTGCATTATAGGAACAGTTATAGTTACATTTATATTATCTTTATAAAGACTTATAAGTCGTGCTTAAAAGTACTAAAACTTTAAAACACATGCTTAAAGTACTTATAAAAATAATATAAATTGAACTATACCTGTTCTTATAATATAGGTAATGCGTCTTTCTAAATATGTTTATAAAATAGTACTACTTATAAATAATTATAAATGGAGCTATAATACATTATATGCATTGTTTAACATTATCTACAAGCAAATACAAATAAATCATAGAGAAACTTTTTCTTCATTATTTATAAACCTATGTGGCATGCAGTGGATTGGTATTATATGCCTCCCTGCTTCTTTCTGCAGGTGGGCAATCACTCCCCCACGATGGCCCATGTTCACGGAGGCGCCATCTGCCCCAAAGGAGATGCACTTCTTCATCCATGGCCCTCCATCCTCCTCTGGGCAAACAGCACAAAATGCGGCCTTGGTGGCATCCAAAACACCTTGAATGACAACACAAAAAACAATTAAGTTATAAAAAAGTATTTCTGAAAAACTAAATTCTATCTCCATTGCGAATATGATTCAACTTTAGGGCTGCGACTAATGATTATTTTGACTAACGTTAATCTGTTGATTAAGTTAGAAAAATAAAGTTGCTTTAAATGAAAGCATAGATTTTGTGTTCGAGTTGGTGTTAAGTTACATCATGCAGCGTTTTACATGGCAAAAGCCCACACAGATATGAAGTTGTAACGAAGTGATTGTTCATTGTTACTTAAGTTAATTTACTTTATAACGTTACCCCGCAGACGAAGTTTTATAATTATTGCAGCAATATTCAACTTTACACAAGAATTAAGCCTATAAAGAGAAACAACTTACCTATGGCATGGGAGTGCTCAAGGGTCTGTTGTCCGACCAGGAGATTGACTTTCCATCTTCCAACAAGCGCGCATAAACAATCTCACATTCGGTGTTGGATATATCAGTGTCTCCGTCTATTAGAACGGCTAAATACTTCGCGGCTTTCAGCTTCGCTGACAGGCTCTCTCTCATTATGTCAGCAATTTGACCGATCATCTCCGCACATTTTACGTCATTGTCGTATGTGGGATTAATGTCAATTCCGTTTTTGTGGTGGAGTCGGATAAGCGGCCCAAATTTGACGAACGGTTCCTCTTCTCTCGCAATGAAGTATGCAATGTTTATCTTTATTTTCAGCTGCCTCCTCTTCTCCTCCTCAGATAGCAGCACTTGCCTTTTCAAAGCTGCTGACACTGTGTTCGATGGTTTCTCCTATCTCAACAGGTATAGATCTCGACACTGGATATGCCACCGCGAGATGTTATGTTTCGTTACGCTATCTTTTTTCAAATGTGGATTTCCTGGCACGAACAACGAGTTGCCAGCCTGTTTCTGCCCTCTACAATATTTGCAGAACATGAGGTTGTTCTCGAAATCCAGCCATGGGAAAATATTAAGCCAATTGATATTAAATGTATATGTTCTCCCTTTGCCGGCTCCAGTGGACGTTGAAGCGCTAACGTTAGTCATCATAGGTTCGCTAAAGTTGTTCTCAGCTTGAGGTAAATCTTGTGAAGATACCTCGTTTAAGTTATTTGAACCTTCCAAATCCCCCTCACCTGATTCCTCTTTCTCCTCATCTCTCTTTCGCTTAAAATAAAAACATATGTTCTTCATTTTTAACTACCAATATTTTCTTTCCCACTGATTGGTTCATTGGTTGCGAATCGTCACTCTCATTTGCATAAAGTTAAGCGCGTCATCATGCTATGTTCACATCGCGCAGTGACCCTGTCACGTCCTCTTGTTTGCTTTCCATGTGAAATCAATGGTATGCTTTGCTTTATCGCGCTGTTGTTCCGTGTATTGAGAACAGCCCCTCACTCGCACACTGTGCTCGTAAATTATTTTTCAAGTTCGCACATAACTATCTTTAGGCACAAATACGAGTGAAATACTCGCACTGTAGAGCCCTGTAGGATAGATCTGTACCAACTGTTCGTGACCCAGCTTACAGTCTCTGGAGTGATAGGCCTAACGTTACTGGTCACGGCAGTAACAACTTTGATATGTTTGGTCTTGTTCGGGACTTGCTACTGCCAATACATACACAGACACGCTGCTGTGAGCGAGGAAGACGTGCTGCTGCTGTACAATATAGCGTACATGAATTACCTTTAGCAGATCTAAACAGGTGGAGCTGGGGAAGGAGGAGGGCTTCTGAAACTGCGCTGCAAATGCTAACGAAATATTCGAAGGTTGAGCATGCGAGCTCATTGGCTACTAATAGAGCAGGAACCAATCAGCTGTGCCCTAAAGAGAATGATGTGATTGTAGGCAGGATTGAGTTAAGGACCAATCAGTCAGCGCCATCTAGAGTTTCATGACAGAACTTTGTATTTGTTTTTGGGTAAATATTCCTATAAGCTTCAAGATTGACCTACATTGTTCTAATAATACAAGAATAGCTTCTTTAACCTAAATAACTAATAGGGGTGTCATGCTCCAAATTATTATTATTATTGTCCAAAGGCCCTAGTCACATTTATTGTAGGGCTATCTTTTAGACCAGTGGTTTTCAACCTTTTTTGGCCCAGCGCCCCCTTTCCAAGATCCAGAACCCTGACCGCCCCCCACCACCACCAAAAAAGGGCTAAATGTCTTTATTGAATGTATGCTGATTATCATTCTGTTATAATAATAATAATAAAAACAATAATAATGTGTATGATTGACGTCCTTATTTTCTTCTTAAAATTATAATTATCATTATTATTATTATGAAATCCGTAACTTTAAGTATTTAAATTGTGAAACATTTATGTATTGAGTCAGTATATCCATTTTCAAAACCGTGCTTTTGTCTTATTCTGAATTACTAAAGTACACCTAATAAGTGTACATAAGGGCCGCATCGTTTTCTCCTTTCCACAAGCGCTTGCGCTCCCGTCTGTTGTAGCATGAACTGCGCTCTCCATGACATGATGACGAGGATTCATTGCATTTGATACAAAGGATTGATTGATTTCTAGCCCTTGCATTAGCTTTACTAGTAGATATATTTATGGAGATGAGAAAAAAAAAACCTGCCCTGTACAGCTATGATCAGCTGTCCGGCCGAGCGTTCGATGTTGTTACGGAAAGGCCGAAGCTGATCAGATGGGTTTTGTCATTATGACTTGCTGTGCACTTGCGGCATTCTGAAAAGTTGAGATGTTTTCAACCGAGGCGTCGGTTAACATATTATGTCTTCAGTTAACTAATTTATAGTTATAAACGCAAATAATAATAATTACCATTATTACCATTATTATTATTACATTTGGGCTATGTAGAAGACGCTTTTATCCCAAAAAAAAAGAAGAACAACAAAGCAATTCTTCAAATGTCTCTCACAATACAAGTTAGTAGTTAGTAGTAAGATTATCACAAATAAACACAAGATGTTTACGCATATCCAAGTGTGTGTGCGGAGTGTGGTGCTTGCTGCATGCAGGCACGATCACGTGCATTTTCCTATCAACAGTGGAAACAACTGAAAATACTAGCTATATAATTTCTGGTCATACAAAAAAAAAAAACAACATAATTTGCAACTTTTATTTAAACTCACAATAACAAGAAAATGTGCTTTTGTAAATAAAATCAAACTATCAGGCGCACTTTGATGAACTGGAGCGCGTCTCAAATATGAACAAACAAAATATAGCCTACCTATATTGAAATGTCCACTTTTAAACTAAAATAATCTGATCGAAAGCAAATACCCGTATGAAAGGTGCATTTCTCTCTAAAGGCGCATCCGCTTTACAGCGGAGATGGAGAGGTTTTCAGCCGACAGCGACACTGATTTATAAAACACTAGTTTATTAATAAACAATTAAAATGGGTCAATGTGAAGACACATTTATTATCATATTAACTTATAAAACATCTATAAATCAGTTATGGTTAGAGGCTCTTCTCATTCAGCACTGCGGGAAAAATATAATTTCCAGGTTCTAATTTGGCCTTAGAAATTGTTTCCATATTAATTTGTGAATATTTTAAATGTTTAATAAAGGGGCAAAAAGTCATAAACAAAAATATCAAAATACATTATATATATATATATATATATATATATATATATATTTGCGTAGCATTGTGTAGCCTACATTTCAAATTCAAATTTTGGTATGCAAATTTGCATTTAAAAAAAATAAAACAACCTTTAATTTTTCATTTTTCAATTACAGGTTAAAAAGGAAAAAGGAATGGACACAAAAGTACACGGACCCAATTCTATCAAACTTTTTCTACAAATGCATTATTTGAAATGTTTTAATAATATAAGGTCCTTTTACTTTTACTATCCATTCGTTTTTCCTTTTTAACCCGTAATTGAAAAACGAAAAATTAACGGTTGTTGTATTTTGCTTTTGTTGGTTTTTTGGTTGTTGTATAAAATGCAATTGACATATTTACATATTTTTGTTTGACATTGTGCCCCTTTATTAAACATTTAAAATACTAAATTTAGATTTTACTGTTTTTCTAAGGCCAAATTAGAACCTGGAAATTATATTTTCCCCGCAGTGCTGAATGAGAAGAGCCATGTCTCTGGAACCATACAGAGATCTGATTTATTTACTGGCTAATGATAATAAATGTGTCTGAAAAAATAACGAGTTTGTAATTTTAAATGTATAGTTTATTAGTAAACTAGTGTTTTATAAATTAGTGTTGGCTGCAAGCAAATCTCCATCTCTGCTGTAAAGCGTTTTAGAGAGAAATTTAGAGAGAAATGCACCTTTCATACGGGTTACATCAGACTGTATTAGCTTTCGATTTGAATTTGTTCGTTTAAAAGTGATTTAAATTTTTTTTTTAAATTAACCAATCACATGAACAATAACCTAAATGGCCAATGAAAAGGCAGCGTCGTTCGCGCACTTAATTAGGCAATATATAGGCTTCAAATTTGAATAGCCAAACAGCCAGTTGATTTCAAATGACGAACAAAGAAGACACCAGAACTGAACCAAAGAAAAAAGACAAAGGCATCCAAAACAGTCAACATTAATTACGGTCATTAGTGTGAGCCCTGAGCTTGGTGACTGGCAGCCAACTTTTTCACATCAGGACACAAGGATGTCAGCTTGAGCCGGAGTGCGCCTGAGGTAACCAAATTGAGACGGCTGCGGTACTTGGTCTGCATGTGCAAAGCTTGACTGAACCCCTGCTCGACAAGGTATGACGTCGGAAAAGCAAGGAGCAGAAGACGAATCCTCTTCCACAAAAGAGGGAAACGCTGACCATGCGTGGCCCACATGACGCGCCAGCCACAGGCACGAAAGGTTGCCTTGGCCTCCTCATCATTTTGGAGGTCGATTAGAGTTTCTTGAATTTCGGCCTCACTCCTGGACACATCCCCTTCAAATGGCTCCATCACCCACTCAGGGACATCCAATTGTTCGAGGTCCCTGAAACGGATCTCCATGTCCGCCTTCACTGCCCTCAAGTGATCGGTGTAACGCAGCAGGTGGTTATCGGTCAGCTCATCAACCACCTGAATGTAAGTACAGAAAGGCAGTTAACGTTATTGATTTTATTTTTAGGCTGCCTTTGTAAATTTAAATATAACTAATACTCCTACTACTAATAATAGCTAATAATAGGCTACCTTGGCCAGCTGAGGAAAATTACTGAACTGACGCCTGCTCAAATTTAGTTTGTACAGCTCCAGCTTGGCGAGGAAACTGCAGATGGTGGCTTTTGAATGGACCAGTGTCACGGCATCTCCCTGGAGCTTGAGTGACACTTCATTCATCTTCCCGAAAAAATCTGCCAGGTAAAATATGTCAGCGCGCCACGACCACAGCGTGTCCCTTAGACCTGCGTCGGCACCGGCAAGGAACTCCAGGACACTTGTGAACAACTCACACAGCCTAGCCAGACTGTTGCCCTTGGATAGCCAGCGTACCTCGGTGTGGAGCAGCAAGCGCTGAAACGCTTCATCGTTCTCCCCGCACAGCTGCCTGAAGATCCGGTCGTTCAGAGCATGGGCCTTAATTTTGTTTATGGCCCTGACAGCGATGTTCAGAGACTGGTGGAGAGAAGGACTTAAATTTTTGGCCACTAAATTGTGACGGTGCAACATGCAGTGCACTGTTAACACCTGCGGCACACGCTCCTTTAACAAAGTTGCGAAGCCACGGTACCTGCCAACCATAGCGGGAGCTCCATCTGTGGCACAGGCGAGGATGTTGGCGATGGGAATACAGTTCTCCAGCAGGTAGTCACTCAGAGCCCTGAAGATCGTCTCCCCTCGTGTGTCAGTGGAGAGATATTTGGCAAACAAAACATCCTCGGCCACATCCCTCTCAGACATATAACGCACATATGCCATCAGCAGAACATTATTATCCATGGTCGTGGTTTCATCTAGCTGGATACTGAATGGATGTTCACGTAGTGTGGCACACAACTGCTGCTCAGTATCCAGAGCCATCTCCTTTATTCTCCGAGCCACACTGTCATTGCTGAGTGGGATGGCCTGCATCACTGGCGATGGGTCTCTCTCCATGACAGTGGAGATGGCCTCTTTAATCGCTGGGATAACCAGCTTCTCCCCCGCTGTAAATGGCAACCCGGACTTCGCTATCATAAGAGAGATGTTATAGGAGGCCACTAACCCACTGTCTGTCTGGTTTACCTTCCTAGCGAACATCTTGGAGATGGACTGTTTCGAAAGCTGCTCCTTGATGTTCTGGAAAAACTCAGCATCCTTGGATGCCTTATCCGGGTGAATTTTAGTAAGGTGCTCCTTAAGACGGGACGGTTTCATTGCCTCGTTAGAAAAAACCTGCTGGCAAAGCAGGCACATAGGGAGCTGGATGTTCGTGGGTGAGGGAATAAATCCATATTTAATATACTCGACACTATACTGTCTGCACTTCTTCTTGTTTTCCGCCATGATGTTTAAATGTGTTTTGATGTCAAAATTGTTTTAGTTTACGTGATTGTGTGCATTTTGATTGGACACATTAATCTTAAACCGCGAAGCTTGTGTACATTTTGATTGGACACATTCTTTCTACCACTCTGCCGGCTGCGGCATTTGTTTTTAAGCGTTGCCATGGAGATAATTTGCCGGTAACTAGCAAGGACAAGTCTGAGTGGGCTACTAGCAACATTTAAATATTAATTAATTAACACAGACATAATTTTATTTTACATTAAAACATGGACGCTATGGAATTATGTCGGACAGAGACGCATTCGGAAGGGCATTTTCAAAAGTGCGAATGACTCATTCATTCTTTTTTTTTTCTTTTGCGCAGGTAATGTTTTGAAAGACGATGTCTTGTAACGTTAGCTTACTGATGTAAATAAATAAAAATGTATACAAAGATGTGATGATGTCCTGATTCACTTTCTTTTTTTTTTCTCTTTTTTTTTTTTATTGCATAACAAGAACAATAACATACACATACGGAGGATCACATAGTATTATATCTATTACATTCATAATAGCATCAAAGAAACAATAGACAGAAAGAAAAAAAAAACTATAAGGGGAAACATTACAAAAAATTCCAAAAAGAAAGGGATTCAAAAATAGTATACATCCGTTTCGCTTTTTTATTTCTTACATCTTTTAGGGAGACTTTCACTTTCCGTAACGGACTGAAGTGCGCATCCGAGTGAAGACGACACATTTCAGCGCTAGATCGTCTCTTATTTAACAAACGAATGAAACGAATGCTGCTAGTTAACTGGATATGTTTTATTTGTATTGGTACATACGTGCCGCGAGATGTTTTAAAAGTGTTTCAAAACCGCCCTGTAGGCTAAATGACGCCTAGGCTACTATTTCATATACCGGTAGGCTACATGTTCTACGATATGATATTTTATATTAATATTCTCATAGGAACCTGAGACTCGCGCTTGGGACTGCACGTGCGTATTGGATCGTCTGGCCTGGTGGGACTCCGAATGAAGGTGGAATGGATTTGAGCAGCAGCGTGGAAATCAATGCTGTACCTAAAACGCCCATGCATTCAAATTAACATTGTATGTGTTGTCAGAGGCTTAAAAAAGTTGTGATAATAACAGTGAGTATATAGTGCCACAGTCAGACATAACGCCCCCCATTTGTGCCTGAGCGCCCCCCTCTCAGCTGCCTCGTTCCCAACGCCCCCCGACACTGTCCAAACGCCCCCAAGGGGGCGGTACCGCCCCCGTTGAGAAACGCTATTTTAGACAGACTCTTAGACAATACACTGAAGTTTGCAACCATGTAGATTTTTATTTAAAGTTTTATTTCTGGAAGCACAAAAATAGGCCTTTGCCTTTTCACCTCAAAGGTTTCTCACAACCCGAGACAGTTTAAAAGCATTTCTTTTGTATTCATTCAGAGCATTTATTCAAAGGGGTCATACAGATTGGTCATATACAGGGCTGGGTATTGGCAAGGGCCTCACGATTCATACATATAGCGATACATGTGTCACAATACGATATATCTCAATATATTGTGATATGATACATATTGTCATTTATTGCAATACTTAACAAAAATATATATAAAAAATAATAGATCTGAAAATACAACTGTGTACCACCTGAAGTATTCTGGTATTTGTATCCCATTATATTGAAAATTCAGCAGAAAAAATTAAACTTCCATTCCAATTAATTAGCAAAGCTATTTGCATTGCAGTGTCACTGAACAGTGAACACACTGAAATGTTTGAAGTGCATATTGTGTCACTGAACACTTTTAACTAAAAATGTAGATGCCACAAAATTTATAAAACTGAAGTAGCATGTTGTAAATAAAAAATGAAGTGCATTAAGTAAACATTCATAAAACTGAAATAGTCAGTATGCTTAATATTCAACATATTATATTATATGAAAACTGATCTGAGCTGGACGATGACATCACTGTTTTCTCCAGAGCTGCTGTATAGATAAATGAACTAAATTAATACCTAATGATTTTTACTACCTAAATTAATCAAGTACTGAACTTACTTAATATGGACAGTGACACTATTTTGTTCTAGAACTGTAAAGCCTAAAACTTTGTTGCATTATTTCCCTGTAATCACTGTAAAGCTGCTTTACAAAAATCTGTTTAGTAAAAAGCGCTATATAAATAAAGGTGACTTGACTATGGTCTACTATGCTGTAAACATTTTTTTTAAATATTTTGATAACTCATCTGAGTCGGGATCACATAGCGCGCATCCATAGTGTTCACCTTATTCCTTAACGGGTTTTCAACCACACTATACGGCCGCAAATCCTTACAAATGAAATGCAGCAGCGACTCCGTTATCCAGTGTAGTTTGCATTGAATCAACAGATTTCGGCTGAGGTCGCAGTGCCTCCATTTCATCTGCGTGGTGTCTTAAGTGATAACACAAGCTGGTTGTGTCCTGAACAATTGAGTGTAATCTGGCAAAATTAACGTACGGCATTTGCTTTATCTAATTCATTATTCCCTGACTTATAATCAATATGAAATGTTAACGTCATTTTAAATCCATTTAAAACATGATCTAAAAAAAAATGTTGATATTAGAGGTTGGAATATTGATACACTATCGTGAAAAAAAATATTGCGATTAGTTATATCAATATTTTTGCACAGAGGAGCTATAGAGATAAAGATGACTTGTCTTGACTTAACTTTTAAAAAACAAAGCAAAAATGACTTTTAAAACAAAGCAAATGTGTGTGTGATGACTTGATGACTTCTTTCCAGTCTTGCAGTCTCTCATGTTCTTGCTCAGACGTGGACAGACTCTGAGTTCCTGTCAGGTTGGAGTTGGACTTCAGGCTTCGGGTCAAGTCTCGAGCTCAGAGCTCTCAGCAAGTATGTTATTACCTATTCAATACAAAGATTATATGAATAAGTCAACTCATGAATGATTTTTTAGAGTTGTTTGCATCACTGATTCTGTTATTTTCCTGTTTATTACCGTGAAGCCGCTTTGAAACAATCTGTATTGTATAAAGCGCTATATAAATGAAGGTGACTTGACTATAACAAGAACATTACAATGAACACAAATTTGAAAATCTCACTACAAATAATCCAGAATTGAAGACAAAAGATAATAATCCTACTCTGTTACACTTCCTCACACCTGAAACTGATCGAGTGAATCTCCTGAACTTCTCCAATCTACTGTAGATCATTACTAATCCATTTATGTTGTAACATCTGCTCTAACGTCGGGCGTTTAGTTGGATCCCGGGCTAGACACTGGCTAATCAGATCCCTGCATTCTGTATGAAATTTAATAAGGAGAGAGCTGGTTAGTCATGACCATGTGACCTGGCATCTATTAAAACAGCATCTAAAACATGATTAATATACTGCAAAATGTGACTTATCTTTACTTTAAATAAAAAATCTTACATACTTCACCTTTAACTGTTTCTGTACAAAGCCTTTGCTTTATGTGTGTGTTTATCAATGTATCAATATTATTCACTCACTTTTGGATAAGGTGGGGTTCTGAAATGTAACTTTGGCTTGTGTGATTTTTCTTCTGTTGCGAAAAGGAGAACATCCGTTCACCATCTTGTACAACAACACTCCTAGAGACCAGACATTTGCTGGGACGGCGTGGAATCGAGGTTCTGTCAAGACTTCAGGTGGGCAGTAATCCGGTACTCCTGTAAGCAAGACATTTGCACATTATTGAGCTTTTTTTTAAACATCAAATAATTAGTGAGTCACTACATTCAGGTTTCCACACTCCCAGAATGCTCACCAATGTAAATGTTGCTCTCGTAGCCATCTCTACTAAACAGCTGACCGCAGCCAAAGTCTATCAGCTTGAGCTGTACCGGGTTTCTCTTCAACAGGAAGTTCTGCGCATGAATGTCATTATGAAAAACCCCATGATGGATGCAGTGTTGCACTGCCAGCACAGCCTGTCGCATGATGAACCGTGCTGTTGGTTCAAACACTTGATGATTACGAGTGATGAAGTCCAGCAAGATGTCGTAGGGTTCAGGATACTCCATAACCAGAGTGAATTCTTCAGGATGTTCAAACCACTCGTATAGTTGTATGACGAAGGGGCTTATGGGTTCTCGCCTCATCATCATCAGCAGCGCCACTTCTGTAACGAGAGGTTTGGGATGCCCAGGCTAGAGAAAAGTAGCAGACAGAAGGTTAGCTGGGTAAAAATCGGAAGAAAACGCATCATCTTTAAATGTACTGTTCTTAAACGTAATCTTATCTAATAGCAATCTGCACTTAAACAACTCAATACATATTCAGGTTTTGGCCAACTTACAATATTAAGATAACGATTGTTGTCAATCTTGCGTATCCGCTTGATGGCAACCTGCAAAAAAAACAACCCAGTTTCAATAACAGTATTCAAGCACCAAGTATTGAACCTTCTGTAAATTGATTTAAATATGTTTTGATGCATGCAAGAGCAAAATGTTTGTACAATTCGGTAAGATTGACCTTTTTGCCATCAAATTTGCGTGTTCCCTGGTACACCCTGCCAAATCCTCCAGATCCAATCATCTTTATAACGTTATAGAGAGACTCAAAGGACTCTGAAAAACAAACAGAAAAATATTAGTTTGCTAGATCTATTGCTTTATTAAAAAATATCAGTGCTGGTTGTGTCGAGAAAATAATATAATAATGGGGGAAATAATATTAATGTTCTCTGAAAACAAGCCTTATTTTTAGTGGAAAACAAGATAATCCTGTTGTAAATAATGTTGTAGAAATAATGAGTGGCGATGTACCATTATTTGTCTTGACGCCGGAGTGATCTGGAGCAGGTGATGATGGATCAGGATCAGGCTCTGGCTCCAGATCTGCTGGAGGAACAAAAGGCTCCACAACATTCACAGCACTACAGTGACAACAGCAGCAGAAAACACACTTCATAGCCTTCCAGAGCCTGAGCAAACAACCAGTTCCTTTCCTCTTCCTACATTCTCGAGCTTTTCCTGAAATGAAGAAAACACAATTGAAAACACAACTATTAGAAACATCTCTGACGTCAAATTAAGCAATAATGACATACTTTACATTTCACTGTTAAATTCTTTTCTGTAATGTAACAAATCCAAAGTAATGAAATATTTCCACGCTACCCGCCTGAATTCTGCTTAATGTCTGCATAAATTAACCAAAATCTTTTTGCACAATATTAATAGTCATTTTAAGTCACAATTATGACGATAATTTAATTTTTTTATCTGATCTTTTATTAAAAAGATTTGACCCATTTGGTCAGTTCTGGTAAATGCATAGCAATGTCTTATTTATATAATAACCGACTCTGTAATGCTCGGTACGACAATTGACAATTTTGCGTGTATTTGACAATTCGAGAGCAATAAGTGTCGAAATAGAATTCTATTCTGGATCGTTTGCTTTCTGTGCGCGTGTTTCTGGTGTGTGTCCGACAGAGCAAGTACCATCGAGTTCATCGCATATTGAGAACGTTTTGCTAACGTTTCCATTAAATTATGAAAATGTTATTTCAAAATGTTCCCTGAAAAAAAAAACGTTTTTCTTGGTTAAAGGAACAATCTATTTTATAATTTTGCATTATGGGAACGTTACTTTTGAATGTTCTCGGAATGTCCTGAAAATGTTAGACGAATGTCCAATTAAAAAATATATATATATTATTTTTTTTAAATTTTGCTGAGCAACAGTAAATGTGTCTGACATGTTTAAAACTTGTGCATGAAATAGCAAAATGTCTCTCTGTAGACTTGACACTGCCCAGCCTTATTTCAGTCTCACCTGTTGAGCTCTTGTTCACAGGAGAAGCCTCCATGGCACCCTGAGCGGTCCGGCCGTTTGAAGTCTCTGTTGGCTCGACAGGAACTTGCCCGGGCAGCGGAGGGCACAGCAATCCTTCCAGGCTGTCGGACCTGGACAAACAGCAGTTGCTGCAACTGTCCTGTTGGTTTCGGCTCTCCGATCCATCGCCACTCCGCCTCCATTCGACGCTGTACGAGCCTCTGCTGCTCAGACTCAACGACTCTCTCCAGAACCAGCGCTCGACATCGACCTCAGAGAGGGACAAAGCTGATGATGACATGATGCCCGGAGAAGAATCTGTGGAAGCAGTTCTCCCGGATCTGGAGCGGCCTGAGGCTGGAAAATTTCACACATCAAAAACATTTTTTTTTATTATAAATATATAATTTGAATAATCAATGTCTGGTCACACCAAATTGTTACTTTAGTTGGTTCAACTTATTTCAACGACAAATCAGCCATTGAAAATAGAACTAGAAACTGAGCCAGAACTTCTTTATTAAAGCCTATTCTGACCTCTGCGAGAGTGTTTCGATGAAGTGAACGGACGTCCATCATCTGGGCTCTTCTGGCTGCCGCTCTTCCTCGTCCTCCTCCTGTCAGCCTGACCTGTGGACACAGAAACAGACTCAGAAGACAGAGGTGTTAAATATCCAGGAAGATCCTGGCTCTGTGTCTGTGTCGGGTCTGGCAGCGGATCCTGATCACGGTCATCAGAACCGGGTCTCCAAACCTCCTGACCAGCCGTCTGAGAGAAAGCAGCTCTCCTGGATCTGGAGCGGCCTGAGGCTGGAATATTACACACACCACATACTGTAGTTACTAATGTTTTAATAATAATCAATGTCAGTGGTCAATTACAAATTGGTACTTCAGTTACTCAAATTGAAAGTTCATTTCACATGCAAGGAATCAAATATATGTGATCAAATGGGTTCTTCACATTAATTTAGTCAGTCATTGTACAAAATCATACCATAAACCATAAATAAAAAACTAAAGCACTCACCTCCTCTTTCACCCATCATGTGAGCCATCGATATCCTCCTGTAAACTGCAAACAACAACAACAACAACAATACAAAATACAGCACAAAATACAAATACAATAAAATACAAATCTCCTTAAATAAAAAAATAAATAATCCAAAAATAAATAAAATAAAACTCCTTCTAAAGTAAGAAAACTATAAAATAACAGTATTTTCAGAAATTATATGACTCTTTCAAATATATAACTATCTAATATCTTCTCCGATGTCCTCCTAGAATAAAAGTCTCCTCTCAGAAATCCAGAAAACAGCTTCAAAGTCACAAGATTCGCTCAGAAAATTTTCTGCAAAAGTCTGTGAATTCGCCTCGTGTCTCTCAACCAACAGACAGCGATCGGTTCGAGTGTAAATATGCATTCAGAATTCATAACACGCGTCGCTATAGCAACTGAAATTCGAATCACTCAATTACGCATGCACGCGCACATGAGCACACATCGAATCTGAACTCATTGAATAGTTTTATGACTAGTTGAATAGTTATTCATTTTAACGTTAATTTTGAACGTTTTCTTTAATACATATGGGGTTTATTCTTTCTGAACAGTTTTATTATTAAAATCCTTGTAAATGCGTACAAAAAAAAAGGCACAAGTGAGAATAAATGGGACATCATCTTATTATAAACTAAAATGATCAGCCTCTGGATTCTGCTGTTGTGTGATGTCATGCTTGTTTAAGATGTGATAGTGTACTATTTTTTTCATTTACTGTAAATTGTTAATTTGTGTGCATAGTTTTGATGTTTTCAAAGGTCACTAAAACACCCGTCTACTCACTTACGTACTACACACACATTCTTTATCTTGCACTGTTTAATGTGTTATTGTGATATCTTCTTGCAAATGAGAGCACGTCCTGTATTATATTGCATTATAATTGCTATCTAATATTACCCCTGCAATTTTAACTAAGCTAGGCATGTTATATGAATTTCTTTTAAATTGCTGAGGAAACTAAATTAGTCATTATCATAGTCACCTAACACTGCTTATGTACTATACAGTCGGGAGATGTATAGAATCTATACAGTATGTCAGCACTTACAAAGAACAGTTTTTTAAAGATTTATACACTCATTATAGATTTCTCCTTTTAGATGTTGTATCAATTATTTGTTATGAGTGCTACATTGCAAGTTCTTTGTATGTTTTTTAATATTTTCCAGGTAAATAATGAATAATGATTTTTTTTTTTTTTTATCATTCTGCCAAATACATTTGTGCATTGCAATAAACACATGATCACTTTGAACATTTTTTAATCTTTATTTATTTATTGGGGGAAAGTTTTTAAAGCTTCAATCAGTGGTCAAATAAATAAATGATTCAGTTTTTTAACATTAAAACTCTCTAAAGTAGCGAAACTTTGAAACTGATCCATAACATTGTTACGCCACCAGATGGCAACAAGTGACTGTTAAAAAATAGTCATTGAATCATTCATTCAGGAGATTTGTTCAAAAATGCTGATTCATCCAGTAACAAGTGAGTCTTTGAGTGAGTCATTGAATCTTTCATTCAGACCAAGTTTAAAAATATATATAATTCAGATTAATTAAACATTGTAAATAAACTGCAGCAATTGACATTTTGTTATAATTAATGTTTAAAATGGGGAATCATTTTCATCAAGACATCAGTAGCAGTAATGGCCTTTATTCATAAAAGATGCCATTAAACAAGAATTTAAAATATCCTATATTTATATTGTTTCTACAGCATTATAAAATATATCAAAACTAAATTGTGTTTAAGTGCGATTTATTCGCGATTAATCAGAAAAAATGTGTGATTGATGATCTATTTTTTTTTAAATTGATTGACACTATTTTTTAAGAATTATTATCATTATTATTATTTCACTCTAATGTTAAAACAGTGTAAGACAATTACTACAATTAACAAAATGTAAATGACCCGGTTGTTGGGTTAAATACAGTTTCCACATTCAGCAACTGTTCAAATTTTAACGGTCCAGTGACAGTCAACACACAGAAGCTGCTGCAGCCTGATGACGAAAAGTAAGTCATATCGTAATTTTATATATTACTTATAACATTAACGTTAAGTATCGTGTACTGAAACGTTGTATATATCCCAAAAACTGAATTTTATATATTTTTTAAAATCGAAGTTCCCTTTAGTCCGTTTTAATAATTTCCAGGAAGTGAGATCGATTGGAAATGAATTCTAGCTAGCAGCTATCCCAGTTAGCTCGCTAGCATAAAGTAATTAAAACATTAACATATATTAGCGAAACCGTTTAGACTGAAATGACTATCTAGCATTACGACTGTTTTACGGTATTCGTGAATCGTGATAGTCTTTCACACCTGAAGCAGCGCTACAGAAACTTTCCGACATCGCTCCCTGTACCCTTAAAATATGGCGTTATTTGAGGGAACAGCCATTTGTAGCGGTGTCCGAAACCATAGTGGACGTTATTGAGTGCACTTATTCAATCCTACATTGCACAGCAATACCGGGTTTACAGCCGATGTAACGTTACGCTCAACGGCTGTCCGAATTCACTCACTCGTTTTCATTCACTCCTTCAAGTGAACAATATTAGTGACTAACGCAGGGAATAGTGAATCAGGATTTAAGGGCGATTTCGGATTCAGACCCGTTTCGTTCAGGTGTTTCTACAGTTTGTTAAAGGTTGACCAATGAACGATTCATTTATGACAGTTACAATGTTTTCCTGTCCACAAATGACAAGATTTACTGTAGTAACACAAACTACAACTATGGTATTTTGGCAGAAATGTGGTATATTCATAATGCATGTTGTTATATGAATATAACTACAGGAGTAGCTGAAACATCCAGTTATAACGTTAGTATTTTTTTTTTTCTGATGAAGCTATGACAGCTTTTGCCTTTATGTTAAATTGTGTACTAAATTTGTTGTACTTATGTTTTAGACAAATTGATTAATTTGTGAAGCAAAGACTAAAACAATCGAAGCTCTGCCATTTAATTGAAACATTGCTATTGAAGCTAAGCTATTGAAAAAAGTGATACACAAAATAGTTATTTTTAAGGACTAGTGTAACTTACGTTTCTGTAACTATTATAATTTTTTGTGCTTCATTCGAACACAGAGGAAGGAGTGGATGAAGGTTTGATGCTGCTGGATGACAGTGGTTCTCGACTCTGGTTCTCGACTATCTCCACTAGTACACATTTTGGATGTTGTCCTTATCTCACACCCATTTCCAGTCTTGCAGTCTCTCTATTAACAAACTGGTGAGTTGAATCATGTTTAGAGAGACCAAATGTGCAGTGATGGGATTACTACAGAACCAGGTTGTTCGGGAAACTCTGGGGTACATTTAATTACTTCTGTTTGTTTTTCCAGGTGTCTTCCCTCATTTTAATACGGTATGTTTTAATTTCAATAGAGTCTGAGTTGTCTGATGACTGACAATGATTGAGTGGCAGAAGAACATCGGAAGCCCTCCCAGCCGTGCCGAGGAGTACATGAGACGTACAACACCTCAACAAACTGCAGTGATTTGATCCTCTGGGACAAAAACTATTGAAAAATTCATTAGAGAACTTCCCAGACTTGATGGTTTTCTTGGAATGGTGAGTTTAATGATGTTCAGTGTTGGGAAGGGGTTTCTTATTTTGGAAAAATTATTTTGGCTGTGTCTAATACCCCTTTTCCACCAGAGCATTTTGAGAGCCGGCCCGGAGCCGGGGCCTACTCGCGAACCAGTTCTTTGTGTTTCGACAGCCAAAGAACCGGTTCTCAGCCAGGAAAACTGGTTCCAAAGCGGCACCGACTCTTTGCTGGACTAGAATCAGAGAACCGTTCTTTTACCTCGTCATGCTTACGTCGGGGGCTGGTTTAGATGTGTTCTCAACATCTTTTCTGACCGCAGAGCCAGGAGAAAATTGCAGAAACACGATGTAGTCCGCCATTGTAATTGTTATGCTAGAAGTTAACGCAAGCGTTTCTAGCTTTCTTTTTATTTTATTTTTTTATTGAAAACATTATGTAAGCAAATAAGAAAACAGTCACAATATAGAACAAATAAACGGAAAGAAAAAAAGACACAAGACAGGGGTACATAACTAATCAGAAAAGATTACATATCAAAGGAAAAGATTAAAAGACTTACATATTTCCATTGTTTTTAAAGCCTTCTTGGTACACGAGTTAGAGATAATCCCTAAGTAATGTTGTACTTGCAAGCGCTTCTAGCTAAGACGTATGGCGACGCACACAGTGACGTAACGACGTCGTTCACTGGGCGCAGTGGAAAAACAAACAGGTTCTGAGAAGGTTCGCAAGTTGAACCAACTCCGAACCAACTTTGAACCAGCACCAGTTCCGAACCAGTTCTTTTTTGGTGCAAAAGGGGTATAAGTGCATATGAAATTAGGTCCACACATGCGTGGTATGGATGAAAACTTTTTTTTTTCTGTAAACTTGTCTTTCAATGATGATCATGGACAAATTGCCTTTAAAACCCTTCCTGCTATCCCGCCATCATCGCCATACCTCACAAATGGAAAAATGGTGTGTCCAATATTATGCTGAAATGAAGCGCAGCTTAAATGACATTCATCCTGTAAGTAAAAGCAACACTATCAAATCAGCTTTGATAAATCACACTTCTCTGTGGCTCATGGATCCATTTCTTCTTTCCTTCAGTGATTCTTCTTGTTAATGGGTCATTTTTTGGGTAAATCCTGTCATTAATTACTCACCCTCATGTCGTTCCAAACCTGTAAGTCTTTCGTTCATCTTTGGAACACAAATGAAGATCTTTTTAAATACAGGTCCTTCTCAAAAAATGTCTTTCTGTGTCTTACCCTCTTGCTTGAGGGTGTCAATGATGGCCTTCTGCAGAGGTGGAAAGAGTAATAAAATATTCTACTCAAGTAAAAGTACTACTACTTCAATGAAATTTTACTTAAGTACAAGTAAAAGTACCGGTCTAAAAATCTACTCAAGTAAAAGTAAAAAGTAGCTCATTTAAAATTGACTCAGAGTAAAAGTTACTGAGGTACTTTTTTAACAGCGGGGGTGGGGTGGGGGACCCTCCCGTGTAGTATACACGTAATGTATATAAGATTATACCATTACCAACCGTAATGGTATAAGATTTTCACAGTATGGTAACGTCTCAGAAAATATCACGGTTTACAGTATTAATCAATTGTTAAATAAATAAACTGTATTATTAAATTATGGGTATTATTATTATTATCATCAGTTAAAATGACAGTTAAATTAATGAAAACAGGATTTTTTTTTTGGTTGAACAAATGCTTTTATTATAACAAACTTGAAATAATTTGTTTGTTTATTAAAATTTCAATAAAACATGTCTAATCAATTAAATTTGATAATTAATAATGAATTAGATTAACAACTTATTTTTAACATTAATAATTTATTAAAATGTTTAAGAATAATATTGTCCTATGAAATGTATTTTATTCAGAAAATTAATGTTTCTTTTTATTAGGGGTGTAACGATATTCGAACCAAACCGAAGAACCGCGATACAGAACCCACGATTCGAATGGCGATACTCTCATGGCGTACCGAACACGCCCCGCCCTGCAAGCTACCCCGGCCCCGCCCAGCTCGGCTCATTGATTGGACCTGGAATCAGTGTTGCCAAGTCCGCTTATTATAAGCGACTTTGGGCTTGTTTTTCTGTAAAGTCGCTTACAAATATTGGTAGTCGCGGGTCGCGTTTTTTTTTTGGGCTTGTTTCTAAAGTGTAGTTGCTTATTTGGGCTTGTTCTCAGCTCGTTGTCAAGCAGATATTTTCTATATGTTATTTAAACGTAGGAGTTTGTCTTGCCTGTTCCCTCTGTCTCTCCCCTTTCCCTATACACAGAGTTTTTTCCCCAGCCACATCCTGCTTCTAATTGGCTCTGACCCAGATGGCAATAAGTACTAGCCAATCAGAGGCAGAGCAGGGCAATCGGTTTTTTTTCTGGTTAGGAAAACGTCAGTGAGTGACGTTTAAATGAAAATACGTGCGAGTCGCGACTGTCGCGACTGATGGTGACTGGACTGTAGGAGAGTTTTTATATATAAATTATATTTTAGATATTATAGATATAGATATTATAGTTTAATATTGTTTAACCCTTTAACTGTCACTCCCCCTTTTATCGCATAGACATGAAAATCACTATTCAAACTTAAATGGTTGTAATTCAAGAATGCTTTCGAATATAGACCTATGGTTGGTCTTGTTTTAAAGAAGACATTTGCCAGATTAATGTTGAAATGAAGTATTATGAAGTTATGAAAGTGAAACAGAAAAAAAGTTATACAAGTTTGAGTTTATGAAAATGAACAATGTAAAAATATCATTATTTATATTTTATATAAAATATATATATTACAAAATATATTTTACTCTAAAACTGCCAGAAAATGTAAGCCAAAAATCTGAAGAAGTTGTGTTCCAAATTTTAGGTTGATATCTCAAAAAATGAGCTTTCAGTAAGATTTTATTTGGCCGCAGTACCAACATTTTTCACTAGATGGACAGCCAAGCTTCATTACAGAAGAAAAATAAACTACCGTGTGCACAGTTTTACAAAACTAGGCACAGTTTACCAATCTGTCCAAATGGATGTAAATTGACAATCTGTACCCACAGTTTAAAACTATCTGTCACCACGGATTGTAACAGTAGCGGTAGCGCGGAGTAAACGCGAGTAAACGAGAGTAAACGCGATCATCTCTTCCTCAGTTACAGAATAAACATGAATGGACACCTGAAGATAAGTTGAAAAATACAGTATACTTACTGAAAGGCATCATAACTCGTGTAATCGCTCAATCAGTGTTTCATCAGCGCAAAGACGTCAATAAAACTGCATAGCTTGTCACTAGCATTATATTTACCTCAGCAGGCAAGTGATTCAGTGTCCACAACTTGTTGGTTCCTAGAGAAATGAACTCTTGCACTAAATAAATGCACAATATTATGCTATATATTATATTTTACTTAACCTGTTAATTATATCTTGATTATTTAAAGTATGTTTAAAATATCTTTAATGAAAATGACAGCAACTGTGTAAATTATTATATTTCAATAACAAATTAGAGTAAAGTTAATGCAAAAACTGACAAACACACAATTTTCTCATTAAACCACTGTTTAATTTTTTTTTTTAGCTTTCTAAACCGAACCGAACCGAGACATCAAAACCGTGGGAAAACCGAACCGTCAGTTTTGTGTATCGTTACACCCCTACTTTTTATGATTTAATCCAAATATATTATCAAAAACGGTGGTAGGCTAATCAAATGTAAATTTAAACTTGTGTCCTTTTATTTTTTGGGGAAGCGCTGCAAAAAAAAGATTTACTAAATTAAACCATGGACAAAAAAAAATATTCCTATAAATAATGTTCAAATAAAATGTATTATTATTGTTATTATTATTATTATTTTGAGAAGTAGGCTAGCTTCTACTGTATGCCTACAATAGTAATATATTTCTGTCATAATTTCTCCTAGTAAAACCGAACTTTTATTTTGACGGTTTGTGAAGACCTGTAATAGTGTATTTGACAATGGATTTTCTCAAATAAAATTATGAAAATGCTCATTAGGCGTTCTCTCAGAGCAGCTCTGGAAATGTTCATGTATTCATATCCTCAAATTGTTTGTGAGACGCTGAAAACACCATGAACGTCACGAGTAGCTACTTGAGTATGTAGTAGACAAACGCAGCTCAGCAGAACAAATAGGGTTAACTTATATATTTACTTGCAGTATTTTAGTGCTTAGCTTAATTATCCACAGACCATGTCGCGATTGGGTTTATTGCACAGTTCTACTTTCCATGTATTCATCCATCCATTATTTTGTATGTTTTACGTGACATCTGCATTAAGTGAATTCCATTTTCATGACTGGATTCCGGGATTCCCTTTGCATCACGTAAATCGGGACATACCTTTATCTGCAGGAGGGATGGTGTCCTATATCCTCTTTTTGCAGCCACTTTGCGTCCACATTTTTTGCAAATTGGATATCTATCCTCGAGGACAACCACGCTTTTTTTCTACTTTTCATACTGGCCATAATTCGCTTGGCGCTTAGCTTTCAGCTTCAGCTGGGCGTCACCTTTTTTGCGCGTTTGTTCGGGTTTGTTCTCCCGCCCTTCAATCAATTCAATAGTTTCCGGAGTGTGTGATCCCCCCCCTTGTATTATTATTTTTTACTCAGTAACGGATATGATTTCAAATGTAGCGAAGTACAATACTTCAAAGAAAACGTACTTAAGTAAAAGTAAAAGTACAGATTTTAAAAACTACTTTAAAAAGTAGAAGTACACAAAAAAACTACTCAATTACGTAACGCGAGTAAATGTAATTCGTTACTTTCCACCTCTGGCCTTCTGGACAGCAGTCAGGTCGGCAGTCTTACCCATGACTGCGATTTTGAGTAATGAAACAGGCTGGGAGTTTTTAAAATCCTCAGGAATCTTTTGCAGGTGTTTAGAGTTAATTAGTTGATTCAGATGATTAGGTTAATAGCTCGTTTAGAGACCCTTTTCATGATATGCTAATTTTTTGAGATAGGAATTTTGGGTTTTCATGAGCTGTTTGCCAAAATCCTCAGTATTAAAACAATAAAAGACCTGAAATATTTCAATTTGGTGTGCAATGAATCTAAAATATATAAAAAATTAATTTTTATCATTACATTATGGAAAATAATAAACTTTATCACAATATGCTAATTTTTTGAGAAGGACCTGTAACTAATAATTATTTTTAAATAAATATGAAAACCTTCTGTCTAGAAATGCACCGAAAGAAAAATTCTGGGCCGAAACCAAAACTGAAAATGATATATATAAACAATATATATATATATTCATTTCTTATTTTAAATGAGTTTTGTTTGGTATAATTGTATTATTATTAAAACTTTAATTAAATTAAATAATTTAATGAATCTGAATAAAAAAAAAAATCAAGCGAATAAAATAAAATAACCACACTTTTATTTAAAGTAATACAAACATTTGACAAAAAATAGGCCTATATTAAAATATATTAATATCAATATATTATTCTTCATTCAGTTCTTTGCAACAAAATCAGCACAACTACACACACCATATTACAGCACAACTACACACACCATATTACAGCACAACTACACACACCATATTACAGCACAACTACACACACCATATTACAGCACAACTACACACACCATATTACAGCACAACTATACACACCATATTACAGCACAACTACACACACCATATTACAGCACAACTATACACACCATATTACAGCACAACTATACACACCATATTACTGCACAACTATACACACCATATTACAGCACAACTATACATACCATATTACAGCACGACTATACACCATATTACACATATTACAGCACAACTACACACACCATATTACTGCACAACTATACACACCATATTACAGCACAACTATACACACCATATTACAGCACAACTATACACCATATTACACATATTACAGCACAACTACACACACCATATTACAGCACAACTACACACACCATATTACAGCACAACTACACACACCATACTACAGCACAACTACACACACCATACTACAGCACAACTATACACACCATATTACAGCACAACTATACACACCATATTACAGCACAACTATACACACCATATTACAGCACAACTATACACACCATTTTACAGCGCAACTATACACACCATATTACAGCACAGTAGGGCTATTGCAATCAGAAACAAGTCCAGAGAAATATAATGTCGGCATGTTTTTTAGCGGACTTTGCTTTTCCGGTAGGCGTGAACGGTACATGCGTTTGGGCCGTGAGCGTCTGAGCAGACCGCGCAACACACACACGAAGCGGAGAGCACAAATCAACACTGAGCAGCCGTTTCGTGCATCTTCAGAAGCGGGCATCCCTACTTCTGTCCCTCCATTAACAGTCCACGCAACTACTACTTTCAATGCCTAGAAAAAGTTATTAAAGACGTCATGTGACTAGTGAAGTAATCCATGTGACTCCAGTGGTTTAATCTCAATTTTATGAAGTGACATGAGTGCTTGGTGCAAAAAAAACAAAAACATAATTGTTGTCTCGCATCGCCAGGGTTCTCTCGTGAACATACGTTGGAGATGAATGTTTTCTAAGTTATGGTTAAGGGATAGATAGATATACTCACGTCGCTTCATAAAATTGAGGTTGAACCACTGTCCCTTTTAAACGGTAACTGTAGAACTTGTCATACTCGCTGACCTGAGCGAGCGCATCAATGCTTGGGCAAGAGCGCTGTAGCGTCATCTCGCTTTTAAATGCATGAAATTTGAGTCAAATATCACGTTAACTTCTTGAATGGTAGTTCATTTAACATGGTTGTACAGTGCGACAGTCCCTCACTTTTGCAAAACATTGGTAACATTTTACACCAACATTTTGTTAACATTAGTTAGCCTATAACTACATTAGTTAAAGGGAACCTATTATGCAAAATTCACTTTTAAATGGTGTTTGAACACAAATGTGTGTTGGCAGTGTGTGTACACAACCACCCTATAATGATCAAAATCCACCCAGTGCTTTTATTTAATTCCCCATAAATCATAAGCACTGTCTCAGAACAAGCCGTTTGCAGATTTGGGGCAATTTGTGACTACTTATTAGCGTAGACCCCCCCTGAGTGAGCTAAACACAGTCCAACAATGTCTCCTAAGCGATTGAGGTGTTTTGTTGTTGGATGTAAGAATAAACATGCGCCCCCAATCAATGCGCGAATCATTTTACACCTGTCACGACCTCCCCGTCTAGGGTTAGGAATGCCGATGACAAAAAAAAAAAACACAACTGAATTGAAATATCCCTTCTCCTGTCCCAGATCACACAAAAAGTAGCACAAAACAAAAATAGTGTCAAGATTAAGCTTTTTTATTTACTCAGAAATAGAAAAGCAGAAAGCGTGAATCTTCAGGAGGGGTTCAAGCTAAAAATCACAAACCAAAAGGGGATTCTACCTAAAAAGGAATTAAATGTAACTTACCTAACAAATGAAAAATATCCCCAAAGAAAATACAACAACCTTCCCTTACTCCCTAACTAACCAATAAACAAGAGAGAACAATTAATAAAGAAAAGAATGGCAACCTCCTCCCTACGGCTTTCAAAGTAACAATTTAAACATTAGTCTGATGACATAAGTCAGCGACAAAATAAACAGAGAAAAAAAAATATTTAAATCAATGAACAAGAAAAGAAAGAAACTTACGACATTCAGATAAAGAAATAATGTGCCTCATAATTACACCGTAAGAATCCCACACAGGGAGAACCCACTAAAAGATCAGCACACCAACGCTACTGATCTAGGTAAAATGTCTGGGGCAGGAGACAAAGGACGACGGAGCTCTACGACGCGCGTGCAAAAGGAGCTCTCTCTCACTGCAGTCTTTCTCAGCATTTAAACGCTCCCGCTCCTCATCGTAATCTGCCGCAGCTGAACCCAATCAAGCTCTGCACAGAGAGAGAGAGAGAGAGAGAGAGAGAGAGAGAGAGAGAGAAAGAGAAAAAGGGACAACGAACTGCACAGCATATAATGCATATATATGCATATCAATAAATCAATAACATAAAAATAACAAAAAATTACAGTACGTCCTGGGACGTAACACCCCCACCCTTAGTTACAAAACCTGATATGTAAATGAATTAGGTCATTTACATCAACAATTCACGCCGTTTTTAACGGTCAATTAAGCATTACTAGAATACGCCCTCGACAATGCATCAGCCACGACATTATCTGCACCTTTTTTGTAGCGTATATCCAAGTTATACTCTTGTAAGATGAGTGCCCATCTCATCAAACGCTGGTTAGAATTAGCCATACGCGCCAGAAATATTAGAGGGTTGTGATCTGTGTATGCCACAATGCGATCACCAGAACTCAAATACACCTCAAAGTGTTGGACGGCCAGCAGTAACGCCAGTGCCTCTTTCTCTATGGTGCTATAGTTTTTCTGACACCGGGTAAATTTCTTTGAGAAATAGCTCACTGGATGTTCGATACCAGCGTTATCTGTTTGCATCAGCACAGCACCGGCGCCATGAGCACTCGCGTCCACCTGCAGGCTGAAAGATTGAGTGAAATTCGGGGCAGAAAGCACAGGAGCATTACATGGTAAATCTTTAGCAGAAGAAAAAGCGGATTCACATACTTCGTTCCACACAAATTTTCGCTCAGTACTTAAAAGGTCAGTGAGGGGTGCAACCACTGTGGCAAAATTCCTGCAGAATCCCCTGTAGTACCCAGTCATTCCTAAGAAACGCCTCAACTCGCGTTTATTAGTGGGTGAAGGAAATGTAACAACAGCTTCAACTTTAGCCTGAACAGGCTTAACCTGCCCTTGCCCGACTAGTTTACCAAGATAAGTCACTACTGCTCTGGCAAACTCACACTTGCTTAGGTTAAGTGTTAAGGATGCTTCAGCCAAGCGTTCCATGACTGAACTCAGGGTACATAAGTGATCTTTCCATGTCATGGAATAGATCACTATGTCATCTAGATACACTTCACAATTTTGTACCTCTGATAACACAATCTGCATTAAACGTTGGAATGTGGCAGGTGCGTTACGCATCCCGAAAGCCATTACCGTATATTGCATGAATGCATCAGGCGTGACAAAGGCGGAAATTTCAGAGGCGCGCGATGTCAATGGCACCTGCCAGTATCCCTTTAAAAGATCGAGTTTAGTTACATAACGTGAAGAACCTACACTATCAACACAGTCCTCCATTCTGGGAAGAGGAAAGGAGTCAGCTTTGGTGACATTATTAGCGAAAATCAGTATAGAATCGGAAAGAGCGGTCAGACTTGGGCACAAGTATACAAGGTGAGCTCCATGGACTCTGGCTGGCCACAGCAAAGCCATTATGCACCAGATACTTAGCTTCGTCTTTCATGGCTTGACGTTTGTGCGGGTTAACACGATATGGATGTTGTTTAATTGGTGTGCTTTGACCCACCTCAATATCATGCTTCAATACATTTGTCTGCAAAGGAACATCATTAAATAACACAGGATAGTTGTAAATCAATTCAACAATATCACTACGCTGATTCTCAGACAAATAAGAGAGATGAGACGGCAAGTTGCCCAGAATAGCAGAGTTCGAAAGTCACAAGATGCTTGAGCATCCTTTCCAATTAAACCATCTGTCTCGACCACATAAATGGAAGGCACATCAATAGTATTAACAGACAGGGTTTCAACTACAGGGTTAACTTCAGGCACATCTCTGGAAACATACTCTTTCAGCATATTCACGTGGCAGACTCTGCTTTTACGGTTACGCTGGTTTTGTCATACCTGCACTTCACCTTAAATTGAGACTCAACAAGATGCTGTTTAGCAACCTCCCAAGCGTTGTGAGGTTGTTCACGAAACAAACTCACATATTACTCCAAAATCGGCACGGAAGGAGGATCTTTAGAGTGAAACTGTTCACTTATCAATTTCAAGGGTCCTCGAACTGTATGTCCGAACACAAGTTCGGCTGGACTGAACCCCAAAGACTCTTGCACTGTGCTCCTTATGGCCAACATTAATAAAGGTAGTCCATCCACCCACTCTTTACCCATTTCAACACAATAAGTGCGCAACATTGACTTTAACGTCTGATGGAAGCGCTCGAGCGCACCTTGCGACTCAGGATGGTATGCGCTTGACATCTGATGTTCCACCCCCAGTTCGTTTACCAATTGTTCAAACAGGCGTGAGGTAAAGTTTGTTCCCTGATCTGTTTGAATTACTTTAGGCAACCCGAACATAGAGAAAAACTTCATCAGCTCTTTAACCATGGCTTTTGTTTTAATAGAGCGCAACGGCACGGCTTCCGGGTAGCGAGTGGTTGCACACATTATAGTAAGGAGATACTGATGACCTGACTTAGCCTTCGGCAATGGACCAACACAATCAAGTATGAGTCTTTCAAAAGGCTCTCCTATTACAGGAATGGGTTTAAGTGGCGTTTGAGGAATCTTTTGATTAGACTTGCCAGCAAGTTGACAAACGTGACAGGACCGAACAAACGCAGACACGGACGATTTTAAACTTGGCCAAAAGAAATGTCTAGAAATTCGGTCATATGTTTTTGTAACACCAAGGTGTCCTGAACATAGATGTTCATGAGCTAACTGCATGATTTGACACCGATACCCGGTAGGAAGGACAATCTGATAGACACGGTCACTTTCAGAGTTTGACGGCTTCCAACAGCGCATCAACACTTCCTCATCCCAAAAATAACCTACCGGCACATTTGAAACTTGCGTTTTGTCCACAGCCGCACTGATATATCTGCTCAAGGTTAAATCAGATTTTTGCGCAGCGATTAATTGTTCCCTACCCACTTTTAAAGGAATTTCGTTTGCTTTCAAATACTCATCACTCAGGAGCGGTTGAGGGTTTAACAAGCAATTTGCATTCCACACTCTCTGGCGGTGCAACTAGAAAAGAACTTGAAAGATCCACCACATCCTCAAATTTCTTTTTCTGCGCGCGCGTTACAACACATGCCGGAAAATTAGTGGGAAACTGTGACAGAGCAGGTACTCGAGTGCTAACGTTAGGCTCAGCAGATACGATCGGGTACGGAAACACTTTGTTTCCAGCCAAATCATTACCCAAAATCATACTCACGCCTTCCACAGGTAATCGTGAATGCACACCAACTGTAACCGTGCCGGAGATAAGGTCAGATTTCAGATGAATTGAATGCAACGGCACAGGAGTACAACCCATTTCAATACCGCGAATAAGCACATCGTTGCCTGTATACGACTTAAACGAAAACGGCAGAGCACTTTCTAATATTAAGGATTGTGCAGCTCCTGTATCTTGTAACATTACTATGGACTTTAGCTCAGCGGTATCGGAAAGCGAAACTAAACACGTCTGTAGAAACGACCCAAATGCATCCGATTTTGCCTTTGGTGACAGCTCAGAAATGGAGGTAAATGCTACCCCTTTAGGCTTACCGCCAGCTTTCTGCTGCCAGGCCTTACAGCTTGTGATCAGATGGCCAGGATCAAGACAATAAAAACAAACTCTTTTTTTATCAGGTCGTTTTTGCGCATATGCTTCACCATCGACCCTAAAAGAGTTGTCCCTAAACATTCTTTTATCCTTTCCTACATCCATGACAAAGGAGGGTTTAAGAGCGCGCATAACTGGGAACACAGTTTTATGAGTAAGCGCAAATTCGTCTGCAAATATTGCGGCATCGAAAAGCTTAGATACCTTCTGCTCGTTTAAATGTACTACAATGTTTTCTGGCAAACTATTTTTAAAATCTTCGAGCAAAATCAGTTCTTGCAATTCATCAAAAGTTGTAATTTTGGTAGAGACACACCACTTCTCAAATAGCGATCTCTTTTCACGCGCAAACTCCACAAATGTTTGTTTGGCTGTCTTTGAACAAGCCCTGAAATTTTGCCGGTACGCCTCTGGTACTAATTCATAAGCACGCAGCACAGCCAATTTCACAATGTCATAATTCAGCGAATCATCGATTGGCAAAGCTGCGCAAACCTCTTGGGCTTTGCCAACGAAATTACACTGCAACAACAACACCCACATATCTCTGGGCCATTTCAATTTAGCCGCAACACGTTCAAAAGCCACAAAGAGTCAACTTCAGATTCACGAAATGGAGGTACAGGTTTAATGTACTTACCCACATCAAAGTCAGGTTGCTCCACTTCGGAACTACTGGAAGCAGATCTGGTGCGCGGATACGGAACTGGTCTGTTACGCTGCTGAGCTTCCAAATCTAGCCGACGCAACTTAACATCCCGATCGATCTTTAACTCTAACTCTTTCACTCGGAGTAGTTGCGTATCATGCTCCTGTTTCTTTACCTCCAGATCTAACTCTCTTAAGCGAACAGTTACCATAGGATCTAATCCAGCACCCTTTTTACCGTTTACCTAATCTGCTCTATCATGTGTGGTTTCTCCATCGCTCTCTGACCCAGGAGTAAATCCAGGAAAAATACCAGTCTCAACTAACCTACCATACAGCTCGTCTTTAATGACTTGTTTCCTTGCCTCTTTGGGGACCGTTATATTGTAAAATTCTGCTATTAGAATTAGATCGATTTTTCTACACCTCTCGAATTCTTTTAACGTAGGTGAAAGCGTAAACTTAATTAAATCAAAATCCATATTAAACCATATACTTCCTCCCCCACAAAAAAAAATTCGAAGCAGCCAAGCAAAACTATTTGAACTAGCCAATGAATATTACGACTAAAATAAACGAACGGACGAGCCCCCAATTGTCACAACCTCCCCGTCTAGGGTTAGGAATGCCGATGACAAAAAAAAAAAAAAACTGAATTGAAATATCCCTTCTCCTGTCCCAGATCACACAAAAAGTACCACAAAAAAAAAATAGTGTCAAGATTAAGCTTTTTTATTTACTCAGAAATAGAAAAGCAGAAAGCGTGAATCTTCAGGAGGGGTTCAAGCCAAAATAACAAACCAAAAGGGGATTCTACCTAAAAAGGAATTTAATGTAACTTACATAAAAAATGAAAAATATCCCCAAAGAAAATACAACAACCTTCCCTTACTCCCTAACTAACCAATAAACAAGAGAAAACAATTAATGAAGAAAAGAATGGCAACCTCCTCCCTACGGCTTTCAAAGTAACAATTTAAACATTAGTCTGATGACATAAGTCAGCGACAAAATAAACAGAGAAAAAAATATATTTAAATCAATGAACAAGAAAAGAAAGAAACTTACGACATTCAGATAAAGAAATAATGTGCCTCATAATTACACCGTGAGAATCCCACACAGGGAGAACCCTAGGGATGGCTGACGCGAAACAGTCGTTCCGAAGCTTTGCGAGATCCCGAATCGCAGATGTTTCGAAACACTGATTCGAAGCGTGATTCAAAACACCCATGTCACGTGACTATGGCCAAACAAAGCCTCGAAGTGTTTCACTAAATGTTTCATCAGGTGTGATCCGCCGAATCAGCGTTTGATTGACACGGTCGGAAACAGACCACACAATCGCACATCTGTATAAAAGTGAAATCAACGAATATTGACCTCGTGGGTTTTTGTGAGAGGAGTTTGATTTTGAGATAGCGGATTTTTGGTGATATAGTGACATTTTTAGTGCGATTTGTTTAGTTATATTTAGGCTTACATTTAAATTTACACAACACATTGACTCATAGGCTAGAGACACCAAGACCGAGTATACATATAGTGACACATTAATAGATACATAGATATAAATATATATATAGACAGCTAGATTAATAGATAGATAGATAGATAGATAGATAGATAGATAGATAGATAGATAGATAGATACATATATTGATAGATTAAAGATAGCCTACATATATATAAATACATAGATTATAGATACATTTATAGATACATGTCTAAATACATATATTATAGATACATATTATATATATACATATCTAAATGATAGATTATAGATACATATATCTAATTACATAGATAGATTAGAGATGCATATCTAGATAGATTTGGATAGATAGATAAAATGGAGGCTCCCCAGAAGAGATGCCGTACATCTGTGGTGTGGGAGCATTTCCATTTAGAAACCCCAAATAAAGTGAGATGTGTGTATTGTGATTGGCAGCTCGCCTACTGCTACAATACATCATCCATGATGCGCCATTTGAGGAGCACTCATCCTGCCATTTTGCAGGGTGCAGAGGATGGCATTCCCCCTGTACCTAGGCCTGCTACTGACACTGCTGGGCCATCTAAGCAAGGTATGCATAGATGTATCCATCACCATCAACATCATCACCATCACCATCAACACCAGTAGAAACGCAGGGCATTTTATGGGAACTTTTTGATACTCGTATCCATCAAACCCAGATGATACACAATGCTACAGCTGATGCCACAGTGGAAGTGAAAAAATACATCAATGATGCGTATTTGCCCAGAACTCATGATCCACTAATTTACTTGAAAGAGACAGCAGTAATCTTTCCTCATTTGTATGTCCTAGCTAAAAAATATCTTTGCATGCCAGCAACAAGTGTCCCTTGTGAGAGGATTTTTTCAAAGGCTGGAGAAATTATCTGTAAAAAAAGAAGTAGGCGAAGTCCTTCCACAGCAGAAAAATTAATATTTTTGAATAAAAATATGTAAAAAAGTGAGACATTGTGGCTTGATTTATTTTATTAATATTCATTTTGCAGGACCAAAATAACATTATGCACAGGGAGGAGCCTATAGGTTACAAGATTCACATATTAGAAAAGTACAGTAATAAAAAAAAAACAAATTTTCATGGCTCGTCAAGGTTGTTTCAGATCAACACCTGCAAGTGACCACTAAGTGTCACCGTTGAGACGGGTGTCGGATTGATTCGAAGCCTCGAAACAATATGGACCATTTGGTTCAACTGTTTCATTGCTTCACGAAGCCTCGATCTGCCCATCACTAGTCAATGATGGCAGTCAGGTCGGCAGTCTTACCCATGACTGCGGTTTTGAGTAATGAAACAGGCTGGGAGTTTTTAAAAGCCTCAGGAATCTTTTGCAGGTGTTTAGAGTTAATTAGTTGATTCAGATGATTAGGTTAATAGCTCGTCTAGATACCCTTTTCATGAAATGCTAATTTTTTGAGATAGGAATTTTCGGTTTTCATGAGCTGTATGCCAAAATCATCAGTATTAAAACAATAAAAGACCTGAAATATTTCAGTTGGTGTGCAATGAATCTAAAATATATGAAAGTTTAATTTTTATCATTACATTATGGAAAATAATGAACTTTATCACAATATGCTAATTTTTTTAGAAGGACCTGTAAATAATTATTATTTTTAAATAAATATGAAAACCTTCTGTCTAGGAATGCACCGAAAGAAAAATTCTGGGCCGAAACCAAAACTGAAAATGATATATATAAACAATATATATATATTCATTTCTTATTTTAAATGAGTTTTTTTGTATAATTGTATTAATATTAAAACTTTAATTAAATTCAATAATTTAATGAATCTGAATTAAAAAAAATCAATCGAATAAAATAAAATAACCACACTTTTATTTAAAGTAATACAAACATTTGACAAAAAATAGGCCTATTGTCACGATTCCTGTCTTATGTTTTCCTTGTCTTGTGTTGACTTTTGTTATTTCCTGTCCTGTGCCATGTTTTGTAGTCCTTTGTAGTTTTTCTTGTTTATTAGTCTCTCCAGGTGTTTCTAATTAGCCCCGCCCCCTTGTTATCTTGTTTGCCTGTGTATTTAAACCCCTGTGCTTCAGTTGTGTTTTGTCGGTCGTTGTTTTGATGTTGCTTGTAGCTGTTCCGTGTTCCTGTCCTGAGTCCATTGGATTACCTCTTTGTTTTATTAAAGTGCTTGCATTTGGATTCTCTCTCCGCTTCATTTCTACCACATCGTAACGGAACGACCGACCACAAATATGAATCCAGCAGCACGGATCTCGCCTGATCTACACAGGCTAGACCGGGAGTTCGCTGGACAGATCGCGGCCTTGGCCCTGGAAAGCCTTGATCTGTTCCAGTACACCTATGGGGTTTGTTCCCCTCGCTGCCTCCTGCTCTCTGGGTGATGAGGCGATTAAGATGTGTTACCGGCTGGGGGCTAAGGAGGTCGACCCGAGGGAGCTCCCCGATCTCTCCGGTCTGGACTGGAGAAAGGCACTCTCCAGATGTCTGGAGAGCTTCCTCCCGTGGCACGCCACATCATCACCTGTTCTTCACGTTCACCAAGACATGCTTGAGCTTCACGTCAGCCACGTCCGGCCAGAGCTTCACGTCAGCCACGTCGGGCCAGAGCTTCACGTCAGCCACGTCGGGCCAGAGCTTCACGTCAGCCACGTCCGGCCAGAGCATCACGTCAGCCACGTCCAGCCAGAGCTTCACGTCAGCCACTTCCAGCCAGAGCCTTCACCGCTGGTCCCGTCCAGCACAGAGCCTTCACCGCTGGTCCCGTCCAGCACAGAGCCTTCACCGCTGGTCCCGTCCAGCACAGAGCCTTCACCGCTGGTCCCGTCCAGCACAGAGCCTTCACCGCTGGTCCCGTCCAGCACAGCGCCCTCACCGCTGGTCCCGTCCAGCACAGCGCCCTCACCGCTGGTCCCGTCCAGCACAGCGCCCTCACCGCTGGTCCCGTCCAGCACAGCGCCCTCACCGCTGGTCCCGTCCAGCACAGCGCCCTCACCGCTGGTCCCGTCCAGCACAGCGCCCTCACCGCTGGTCCCGTCCAGCACAGCGCCCTCACCGGTGGTCCCGTCCAGCACAGCGCCCTCACCGCTGGTCCCGTCCAGCACAGCGCCCTCACCGCTGGTCCCGTCCAGCACAGCGCCCTCACCGCTGGTTCCGTCCAGCCCAGCGCCCTCTCGCTCTCGGAGACGGAAGAGGAAGAGGACTTCCCGCGTCCCGCAATGCCTGGAAGTCCTCCCTGTACTTCCTGTCAGCCCAGAGTCCTCGCCGCTGGTCCCGTCCGATCCAGAGACTGTTCAAGTCACGTCTGCCGATCCAGAGACTGTTCAAGTCACGTCTGCCGATCCAGAGACTGTTCAAGTCACGTCTGCCGATCCAGAGACTGTTCAAGTCACGTCTGCCGATCCAGAGACTGTTCAAGTCACGTCTGCCGATCCAGAGACTGTTCAAGTCACGTCTGCCGATCCAGAGACTGTTCAAGTCACGCCTGAACCTGATCGCTCTATGTTTGTTTCTGTGTTTACGTCTGTCCTTGTGGCTGTTTCTGTTCTGGTGTCTGTTCCAGAACCGGAGCCAGTGTCTGTTCCCGAGCCATTCTGTGTGTTGTCTGTTCCCGAGCCAGTGTGTGTGTTGTCTGTTCCCGAGCCAGTGTGTGTGTGCTCTGTTCCCGAGCCCGTGTGTGTGTTGTCTGTTCCCGAGCCAGAGCCAGTGTGTGTGTTGTCTGTTCCCGAGCCAGTGTGTGTGTTGTCTGTTCCCGAGCCAGTGTGTGTGTTGTCTGTTCCTGTGTGTGTTGTCTGTTCCCGAGCCAGTGTGTGTGTGGTCTGTTCCCGAGCCCGAGGGTGTGTTGTCTGTTCCCGAGCCTGTGTGTGTGTTGTCTGTTCCCGAGCCTGTGTGTGTGTTGTCTGTTCCCGAGCCAGAGCCAGTGTGTGTGTTGTCTGTTCCCGAGCCAGTGTGTGTGTTGTCTGTTCCCGAGCCATTCTGTGTGTTGTCTGTTCCCGAGCCAGTGTGTGTGTGGTCTGTTCCCGAGCCCGAGTGTGTGTTGTCTGTTCCCGAGCCCGTGTGTGTGTTGTCTGTTCCCGAGCCAGAGCCAGTGTGTGTGTTGTCTGTTCCTGAGCCAGTGTGTGTGTGGTCTGTTCCCGAGCCATTCTGTGTGTTGTCTGTTCCCGAGCCCGTGTGTGTGTTGTCTGTTCCCGAGCCAGAGCCAGTGTGTGTGTTGTCTGTTCCTGAGCCAGTGTGTGTGTTGTCTGTTCCCGAGCCATTCTGTGTGTTGTCTGTTCCTGAGCCAGTGTGTGTGTTGTCTGTTCCCGAGCCAGTGTGTGTGTGGTCTGTTCCCGAGCCCGTGTGTGTGTTGTCTGTTCCCGAGCCCGTGTGTGTGTTGTCTGTTCCCGAGCCTGTGTGTGTGTTGTCTGTTCCCGAGCCAGAGCCAGTGTGTGTATTGTCTGTTCCCGAGCCAGAGCCAGTGTGTGTGTGGTCTGTTCCCGAGCCCGAGTGTGTGTTGTCTGTTCCCGAGCCCGTGTGTGTGTTGTCTGTTCCCGAGCCAGAGCCAGTGTGTGTGTTGTCTGTTCCTGAGCCAGTGTGTGTGTGGTCTGTTCCCGAGCCCGAGTGTGTGTTGTCTGTTCCCGAGCCTGTGTGTGTGTTGTCTGTTCCCGAGCCAGAGCCAGTGTGTGTGTTGTCTGTTCCCGTGCCAGTGTGTGTGTTGTCTGTTCCTGAGCCCCGTAACTACCCTTAAGAAATGTTTTGGGGGGGGTAGTAGGTCCTCGCCATGGCAACTTAGGGGCCCACGGCCACCAGAAAGATCCTCACCGCCATGGCCACCCGAAGGGTCTTCTCCGCCCTGGCCGCCCGAAGGGTCTTCACCGCCCTTGCCGCCCGAAGGGTCTTCACCGCCCTGGCCGCCCGAAGGGTCTTCACCGCCCTGGCCGCCCGAAGGGTCTTCACCGCCCTGGCCGCCCGAGGGGTCTTCACCGCCCTGGCCGCCCGATGGGTCTTCACCGCCCTGGCCGCCCGATGGGTCGTCTGCTTCGCCCTGGCCGCCCGATGGGTCGTCTGCTTCGCCCTGGCCGCCCGATGGGTCGTCTGCTTCGCCCTGGCCGCCTGAACTGCCTGCTCCACCCTGGCTGCCTGCACATCATGCTCCACCCTGGCCTTCCGTCCTGCCGCAGTCTCCAGGTCCTCTTCCGCTCCATGGGCCTGGCCCTCCATCCCGCCCCCGGGTCCGCCTCTGCTCCACCTCCCTCCTGGACTGTTCATGAGGAGCGTCTGGAATCCGCTCCTTAAGTGGGGGGCTATGTCACGATTCCTGTCTTATGTTTTCCTTGTCTTGTGTTGACTTTTGTTATTTCCTGTCCTGTGCCATGTTTTGTAGGCCTTTGTAGTTTTTCTTGTTTATTAGTCTCTCCAAGTGTTTCTAATTAGCCCCGCCCCCTTGTTATCTTGTTTGCCTGTGTATTTAAACCCCTGTGCTTCAGTTGTGTTTTGTCGGTCGTTGTTTTGATGTTGCTTGTAGCTGTTCCGTGTTCCTGTCCTGAGTCCATTGGATTACCTGTTTGTTTTATTAAAGTGCTTGCATTTGGATTCTCTCTCCGCTTCATTTCTACCACATTGTAACACCTATATTAAAATATATTAATATCAATATATTATTCTTCATTCAGTTCTTTGCAACAAAATCAGCACAACTACACACACCATATTACAGCACAACTACACACACCATATTACAGCACAACTATACACACCATATTAGAGCACAACTATACACACCATATTACAGCACGACTACACACACCATATTACAGCACGACTACACACCATATTACAGCACAACTATACACACCATATTACAGCACAGCTATACACACCATATTACTGCACAACTATACACACCATATGACAGCACAACTACACACACCATATTACAGCACAACTATACACACCATATTACAGCACAACTACACACACCATATTATAGCACAACTATACACACCATATTACAGCACAACTATACACACCATATTACAGCACAACTATACACACCATATTACTGTTACGGAAGCAGACGGACAACAAGGTAGGTAGTGATGATAATGTTTAATTCAAACAGCAGAGTTTCAGGATACTTCAACGTGCAGAAATGGGTGAGTAACAGAGTTCAGATATGGATAATACTTGAATGCAGTCCGTGGATGGATAATGGATATTTCCTTTGCAGGAACGTCGGATGGAGATATCCTGAGTGGAGAAGAGGCTAACAGGCTGACGGCACACACTCACGCACCCCTTGACTGGACTGAAAGGCTTACGGCTTGTACACCACGGCAGAGATGATCTGGACAGACTGGGATCGGCACAGAGAACTGGTAAGTAAACACAGGGTAGATAGGTTAGTGATACTCGTAGAGAGAAGCACTATAAGTCCGCTTCGTATGAACGAGCCCGGACAATGAGAGGTGTGTGGTGTGTGCTTATGAAGCAGAGTGGCTAATGGGGTGCAGGTGTCTCTTGTTAAAACTCAGGTGACTGTGATCGTTGGGTGATTGTGGTGGAAGAACCTGGCCAATCCGTGACAATTACTGCCCAACTATACACACCATATTACAGCACAACTATACACACCATATTTCTGCACAACTATACACACCATATTACAGCGCAACTATACACACCATATTACAGCACAACTACACACACCATATTACAGCACACCATATTACAGCACAACTACACACACCATATTACTGCACAACTACACACCATATTACAGCACAACTATACACACCATATTACAGCACAACTACACACACCATATTACAGCACAACTATACACACCATATTACAGCACAGCTATACACACCATATTACAGCACAACTACACACACCATATTACAGCACAACTATACACACCATATTACAGCACAACTACACACACCATATTACAGCACAACTATACACACCATATTACAGCACAACTACACACACCATATTACAGCACAACTATACACACCATATTACTGCACAACTATACACACCATATTACAGCACAACTATACACACCATATTACAGCACAACTACACACACCATATTACTGCACAACTATACACACCAAATTCAGCACAACTATACACACCATATTGCAGCACAACTATACACACCATATTACAGCGCACCTATACACACCATATTACAGCACAACCATACACACCATATTACAGCACAACTATACACCATGTTACAGCACAGTAGGGCTATTGCATACAGAAACAAGTCCAGAGAAATATAATGTCGGCATGTTTTTTAGCGGACTTTGCTTTTCCGGTAGGCGTGAACGGTACATGCGTTTGGGCCGTGAGCGTCTGAGCAGAGCGCGCAACACACACACGAAGCGGAGAGCACAATGCAACACTGAGCAGCCGTTTCATGCATCTTCAGAAGCGGGCATCCCTACTTCTGTGCCTCCATTAACAGTCCACGCAACTACTACTTTCAATGCCTAGAAAAAGTTATTAAAGACGTCACGGGACTAGTGAAGTAATCCATGTGACTCCAGTGGTTTAATCTCAATTTTATGTAGTGACATGAGTGCTTTGTGCAAAAAAAACAAAAACATAATTGTTGTCTCGCATCGCCAGGGTTCTCTCGTGAACATGCGTTGGAGATGAATATTTTCTAAGTTATGGTTAAGGGATAGCATTGTTATGATGAGGTGGAAGCAAGGAGGAAGCAGGATCCAATTGCAGCACACTTTATTTAATAAACTCAAACTACATAAAGACTCTGGCTAGGGCACAAGACTCAGGAACAGAACCACCAACATCAAGGTACAACAACAAGAACTCACAAAGACTGGACTGAAACACAGGGCTTAAATACAAGGCCAAACAAGCTAAACAAGATAACAAGGGGGCGTGGTATACATGAACACAAACGAGGAGCGGGAAAACTGAACAGGACTGAACCAAAAGCACAAAGGCCGGGGGAACACAGACAGACATTACAACATAGCCCCCCCTCTATGGGCGGCTCCCGACGCCCATCAAAACTAGAGACATAGTTCGGGAGGGTGGTGGAGCGGAGGCGGTCCCGGGGGAGGGATGGCGGGCCAGGTCCGTGCAGGGAACGGGACCGGGGTCTTGCGATGGCGGACCTGGGCCATGGAACATGGGCGGAGCTGGACGAACAGACTGCCAGGGCGGAGCAGGCTGTGGGCGTGTCCACGACGGAGCAGGCTGGGGGCGAGGCCACGGCGGAGCAGGCTGAGGGCGAGGCCACGGCGGAGCAGGCTGAGGGCGTGACCAGGGCGGAGCAGGCTGTGGACCCTCGGGCATCCAGGGCGAAGCTGTCGGACCCTCGGGCGTCCGGGGCGGAGCTGTCGGACCCTCGGGCGTCCAGGGCGGAGCTGTCGGACCCTCGGGCGTCCAGCGCGGAGCTGTCGGACCCTCGGGCGTCCAGGGCGGTGAAGACCCCTCGGGCGGCCACGGCGGTGAAGACCCCTCGGGCGGCCACGGCGGTGAAGACCCTTCGGGCGGCCACGGCGGTGAAGACCCCTCGGGCGGCCACGGCGGTGAAGACCCTTCGGGCGGCCACGGCGGTGAAGACCCTTCGGGCGGCCACGGCGGTGAAGACCCTTCGGGCGGCCATGCTGGAGAGGACCCTTCGGGTGGCCATGGTGGTGGCCTACTGCCCCCCCCAAAAAAATTCTTGGGGGTAGCTACGGGGTCGTAGCCTGGAGAAGGCACCGGCTCAGGAGAAAAAGGCAGAACCAGCGGTGAAGAGGGCTTTAGGCTGGGCAGGACCAGCGGTGAAGGAAACTTGCGGCTGAACAGGACTGGCGCAGGATCAGCGGGCTCTGGCGCAGGATCAGCGGGCTCTGGCGCAGGATCAGCGGGCTCTGGCGCAGGATCAGCGGGCTCTGGCGCAGGATCAGCGGACACCGGCTCAAGTGTGTGCGTAGCCCACACACACCACATGGCTGTGCCCATAATGGCCAGTGTTGCGTTCACTGAGGGCTCAGGCGGCGCATGCGTGGCGTGATCAGTCTCTGACTGGGAAGACGTGACGAGAACAGTCTCTGGCTGGACGGTCTCTGGCTGGACGGTCTCTGGCTGGACAGGCGGGACGTGGATAGGCTCCAGGGATACTGTGAACTGGCAGGGTGCTTCATCAGCCAAGCCCACCGTAGATGCCGAACCCCCCAAGTAAAGGGCCAGGTCAATATATCCCTCTAGGGTCCAACCGGTATAATCATCCGGCATCAGTTGCGCGATATCCGCATCCAGCCCGCTCCAGAACAGGTCCATGAGCTCAATGTCATTAAGCGATCCCAGATGGCAGCAGTTCAAAAAGTCCCTCACATACTTCTCGATCAGCTGGCCATCCTGAAACATAGAGGCTAGAAATCTTCTTAGTACCTGGTTGTGGACAACTGCTGGATCCATAGTTTGGTGAGTTCTTCTGTTATGATGAGGTGGAAGCAAGGAGGAAGCAGGATCCAATTGCAGCACACTTTATTTAATAAACTCAAACTACATAAAGACTCTGGCTAGGGCACAAGACTCAGGAACAGAACCACCAACATCAAGGTACAACAACAAGAACTCACAAGGACTGGACTGAAACACAGGGCTTAAATACAAGGCCAAACAAGCTAAACAAGATAACAAGGGGGCGTGGTATACATGAACACAAACGAGGAGCGGGAAAACTGAACAGGACTGAACCAAAAGCATAAAGACCGGGGGAACACAGACAGACATTACAACAAGCATATACTCATGTCGCTTCCTAAAATTGAGGTTGAACCACTGTCCCTTTTAAACGGTAACTGAAGAACTTGTCATACTCGCTGACTGGAGCGAGCGCATCAATGCTTGGGCAAGAGCGCTGTAGCGTCATCTCGCTTTTAAATGCATGAAATTTGAGTCAAATGTCACGTTAACTTCTTGAATGGTAGTTCATTTAACATGGTTGTACAGTGCGACTGTCCCTCACTTTTGCAAAACATTGGTAACATTTTAAACCAAGATTTTGTTAACATTAGTTAGCCTATAACTACATTAGTTAAAGGGCACCTATTATGCAAAATTCACTTTTAAATGGTGTTTGAACATAAATGTGTGTTGGCAGTGTGTGTACACAACCACCCTATAATGATCAAAATCCACCCAGTGCTTTTATTTAATTCCCCATAAATCATAAGCAGTGTCTCAGAACAAGCCGTTTGCAGATTTGGGGCAATGTGACTACGTATTAGCGTAGACCCGCCCTGAGTGAGCTAAACACAGTCCAACAATGTCTCCTAAGCGATTGAGGTGTTTTGTTGTTGGATGTAAGAATGAACATGCGCCCCCAATCTACCTAAATGCGTTTATGTTTCTTCGAATCATTTTAAACCTGTCACGACCTCCCCGTCTAGGGTTAGGAATGCCGATGACCAAAAAAAAACAACTGAATTGAAATATCCCTTCTCCTGTCCCAGATCACACAAAAAGTACCACAAAACAAAAATAGTGTCAATATTAAGCTTTTTTATTTACTCAGAAATAGAAAAGCAGAAAGCGTGAATCTTCAGGAGGGGTTCAAGCCAAAAATCACAAACCAAAAGGGGATTCTACCTAAAAAGGAATTAAATGTAACTTACCTAACAAATGAAAAATATCCCCAAAGAAAATACAACAACCTTCCCTTACTCCCTAACTAACCAATAAACAAGAGAAAACAATTAATAAAGAAAAGAATGGCAACCTCCTCCCTACGGCTTTCAAAGTAACAATTTAAACATTAGTCTGATGACATAAGTCAGCGACAAAATAAACAGAGAAAAAAATATATTTAAATCAATGAACAAGAAAAGAAAGAAACTTGTCCTCATAATTACACCGTGAGAATCCCACACAGGGAGAACCCACTAAAAGATCAGCACACCAACGCTACTGATCTAGGCAAAATGTCTGGGGCAGGAGACAAAGGACGACGGAGCTCTACGACGCGCGTGCAAAAGGAGCTCTCTCTCACTGCAGTCTTTCTCAGCATTTAAACGCTCCCGCTCCTCATCGTAATCTGCCGCAGCTTAACCCAATCAAGCTCTGGACAGAGAGAGAGAGAGAGAGAGAGAGAGAGAAAGAGAAAAAGGGACAACGAACTGCACAGCATATAAATGCACATCAATAAATCAATAACATAAATATAAAAAATAACAGTACGTCCTGGGACGTAACACCCCCACCCTTAGTTACAAAACCTGATATGTAAATGAATTAGGTCATTTACATCAACAATTCATCAACAATTCACGCCGTTTTTAAAGGTCAATTAAGCAATCACTAGAATACGCCCTCGACAATGCATCAGCCACGACGTTATCTGCACCTTTTTTGTAGCGTATATCCAAGTAATACTCTTGTAAGATGAGTGCCCATCTCATCAAACGCTGGTTAGAATTAGCCATACGCGCCAGAAATATTAGAGGGTTGTGATCTCTGTATGCCACAATGCGATCACCAGAACTCAAATACACCTCAAAGTGTTGGACGGCCAGCAGTAACGCCAGTGCCTCTTTCTCTATGGTGCTATAGTTTTTCTGACACCGGGTAAATTTCTTTGAGAAATAGCTCACTGGATGTTCGATACCAGCGTTATCTGTTTGCATCAGCACAGCACCGGCGCCATGAGCACTCGCGTCCACCTGCAGGCTGAAAGATTGAGTGAAATTCGGGGCAGAAAGCACAGGAGCATTACATGGTAAATCTTTAGCAGAAGAAAAAGCGGATTCACATACTTCGTTCCACACAAATGTTCGCTCAGTACTTAAAAGGTCAGTGAGGAGTGCAACCACTGTGGCAAAATTCCTGCAGAATCCCCTGTAGTACCCAGTCATTCCTAAGAAACGCCTCAACTCGCGTTTATTAGTGGGTGAAGGAAATGTAACAACAGCTTCAACTTTAGCCTGAACAGGCTTAACCTGCCCTTGCCCGACTAGTTTACCAAGATAAGTCACTACTGCTCTGGCAAACTCACACTTGCTGAGGTTAAGTGTTAAGGATGCTTCAGCCAAGCGTTCCATGACTGAACTCAGGGTACATAAGTGATCTTTCCATGTCATGGAATAGATCACTATTTCATCTAGATACACTTCACAATTTTGTACCTCTGATAACACAATCTGCATTAAACGTTGGAATGTGGCAGGTGCGTTACGCATCCCGAAAGCCATTACCGTATATTGCATGAATGTATCAGGCGTGACAAAGGCGGAAATTTCAGAGGGGCGCGATGTCAATGGCACCTGCCAGTATCCCTTTAAAAGATCGAGTTTAGTTACATAACGTGAAGAACCTACACTATCAACACAGTCCTCCATTCTGGGAAGAGGAAAGGAGTCAGCTTTGGTGACATTATTAACGAAAATCAGTACAGAATCGGAAAGAGCGGTCAGACTTGGGCACAAGTATACAAGGTGAGCTCCATGGACTCTGGCTGGCCACAGCAAAGCCATTATGCACCAGATACTTAACTTCGTCTTTCATGGCTTGACGTTTGTGCGGGTTAACACGATATGGATGTTGTTTAATTGGTGTGCTTTGACCCACCTCAATATCATGCTTCAGTACATTTGTCTGCAAAGGAACATCATTAAATAACATAGGATAGTTGTAAATCAATTCAACAATATCACTACGCTGATTCTCAGACAAATAAGAGAGATGAGACGGCAAGTTGGCCAGAATAGCAGAGTTCGAAAGTTTTCCACAAGAGGCTTGAGCATCCTTTCCAATTAAACCATCTGTCTCGACCACATAAATGGAAAGCACATCAATAGTATTAACAGACAGGGTTTCAACTACAGGATTAACTTCAGGCAGATCTCTGGAAACATACGCATTCAGCATATTCACGTGGCAGACTCTGCTTTCAAGACGTCGATCAGGAGTTAAAACTATGTAGTTGGTATCACTACGTTTTTTTCTCTATTTTATATGGACCAGCAAACCGAGCACACATGGGAGAGTTAGGTACAGGCAGAAACACAAGCACAGAGTCACCTGGTTTAAAATTACAGACTACGCTGGTTTTGTCATACCTGCACTTCACCTTAAATTGAGACTCAACAAGATGCTGTTTAGCAACCTCCCAAGCGTTGTGAAGTTGTTCACGAAACAAACTCACATTACTCCAAAATCGGCACGGAGGGAGGATCTTTAGAGTGAAACTTTTCACTTATCAATTTCAAATGTCCTCGAACTATATGTCCGAACACAAGTTCGGCTGGACTGAACCCCAAAGACTCTTGCACTGTGCTCCTTATGGCCAACATTAATAAAGGTAGTCCATCCACCCACTCTTTACCCATTTCAACACAATAAGTGCGCAACATTGACTTTAACGTCTGATGGAAGCGCTCGAGCGCACCTTACGACTCAGGATGGTATGCGCTTGACATCTGATGTTCCACCCCCAGTTCATTTACCAATTGTTCAAACAGGCGTGAGGTAAAGTTTGTTCCCTGATCTGTTTGAATTACTTTAGGCAACCCGAACATAGAGAAAAACTTCATCAGCTCTTTAACCATGGCTTTTGTTTTAATAGAGCGCAACGGCACGGCTTCCGGGTAGCGAGTGGTTGCACACATTATAGTAAGGAGATACTGATGACCTGACTTAGCCTTCGGCAATGGACCAACACAATCAAGTATGAGTCTTTCAAAAGGCTCTCCTATTACAGGAATGGGTTTAAGTGGTGCTTGAGGAATCTTTTGATTAGGCTTGCCAGCAAGTTGACAAACGTGACGGGACCGAACAAACGCAGACACGTACGATTTTAAACTTGGCCAAAAGAAATGTCTAGAAATTCGTCATATATTTTTGTAACACCAAGGTGTCTTGAACATAGATGTTCATGAGCTAACTGCATGATTTGATACCGATACCCGGTAGGAAGGACAATCTGATAGACACGGTCTCTTTCAGAGTTTGACGGCTTCCAACAGCGCATCAACACTTCCTCATCCCAAAAATAACCTACCGGCACATTTGAAACTTGCGTTTTGTCCACAGCCGCACTGATATATCTGCTCAAGGTTAAATCAGATTTTTGCGCCGCGATTAATTGTTCCCTACCCACTTTTAAAGGAATTTCGTTTGCTTTCAAATACTCATCACTCAGGAGCGGTTGAGGGTTTAACAAGCAATTTGCATTCCACACTCTCTGGCGGTGCAACTAGAAAAGAACTTGAAAGATCCACCACATCCTCAAATTTCTTTTTCTGCGCGCGCGTTACAACACATGCCGGAAAAGTAGTGGGAAACTGTGACAGAGCAGGTACTCGAGTGCTAACATTCGGCTCAGCAGATACGATCGGGTACGGAAACACTTTGTTTCCAGCCAAATCATTACCCAAAATCATACTCACGCCTTCCACAGGTAATCTTGAATGCACACCAACTGTAACCGTGCCGGAGATAAGGTCAGATTTCAGCTGAATGGTATGCAACGGCACAGGAGTACAACCCATTTCAATACCGCGAATAAGCACATCGTTGCCTGTATACGACTTAAACGAAAACGGCAGAGCACTTTCTAATATTAAGGATTATGCAGCTCCTGTATCTTGTAACTTTACTATGGACTTTACCTCAGCGGTATCGGAAAGCGAAACTAAACACGTCTGTAGAAACGACCCAAATGGATCCGATTTTGCCTTTGGTGACAGCTCAGAAATGGAGGTAAATGCTACCCCTTTAGGCTTACCGCCAGCTTTCTGCTGCCAGGCCTTACAGCTTGTGATCAGATGGCCAGGATCAAGACAATAAAAACAAACTCTTTTTTTATCAGGTCAACTTAACATCCCGATCGATCTTTAAACTCTAACTCTTTCACTCGGAGTAGTTGCGTTTCATGCTCCTGTTTCTTTACCTCCAGATCTAACTCTCTTAAGCGAACAGTTACCATAGGATCTAATCCAGCACCCTTTTTACCTCCACCTGTCCTCCAATTTATGCTTCCCTGTGTGAGCCAGGTTCCGAATGAAAACACGATCTCCTTTTTCCAGCATCTGCGGTTTCACTCTCTTGTCATAATGTTGTTTATTCCTTTGATGATTTTTCAAAGAAGTCTCCTCTGCTAATTGGTAAGCTTCTCGAAGTTCATGTCTCATTCTTTCCACATACTGCTGATATGCTACTTCATTATCTCCATCAGGTGAAGTACCAAAGCAAAGATCCACAGGTAGACGAGCCTCCCGTCCAAACAAGAGGTAGTACGGCGAGTAACCCGTTGCTTCGTTCTTGGTACAATTATAAGCATGTACCAGCTGGCTAATATGTTGGCTCCAATTCGCTTTCTTTGCAGGATCAAGGGTACCCAGCATTGAAAGAAAGGTGCGATTGAATCGCTCAGGTTGAGGGTCACCCTGCGGATGGTAAGGTGAGGTTCGAGATTTTCTGATCCCCAACATCCCCAGAAGCTCCTTAATGAGACGGCTCTCAAAGTCTCTGCCTTGATCAGTATGTATTCGTGCGGGCAACCCATAGTGCACAAAAAATTTCTCGCACAAAACCTTGGCCACGGTTACAGCTCTTTGATCCTTTGTGGGAAAGACTTGAGCATAACGTGTAAAATGATCCGTTATGACCAGAACATTTGCAATCCCTTTTGAATCAGGTTCTATGGAGAGGAAATCCATACATACAAGGTCTAAAGGCCCACTGCTAGTGATGCGATTCAGCGGGGATGACCTCTGTGGTAAAGTTTTCCTGGCCACACACCTTCCACATAACTTAACATACCGCTCAATGTCCTGATTCATTTTAGGCCAGTAGAACCTATCTCTTAGCAGTTCAACTGTCCGCTCCACCCCCAAGTGTCCCGCATCATCATGGACAGATTTCATTACCTGAAGATGGAACTTCTCAGGTAAAACCATTTGCCATCTTTCTTTTCCATCTTGGTCTGTGGTTACTCTGTGGAGAAGATTGTCTCTGATGGTTAATTTTTGGCTTTGTCGTTGTAATAGCGCCACAGCTGGATTTGAGCTTTTGGGCATTGTAAGCACTCTGTTTAAAGCCACTTCTTTTTTTACTGGAGCAATGTTAGGGTCTTGCTCCTGAGCTGACCGTAGATCTTCATTAGTCCACCACTCCATTTGACCAGTTTCCAGCTGAGCAGGACAAGCATACATCGTTGGGATACTTCGGGGAGAGACACAGAGTCGGTCTATCAACCTTGAAGGAGACTCATCACCTATGGACGAGCTGGTTAGATGACATACAGCCTTTACTGCTGTTTGAGGTATCTCTGCCCACTCATCAGACTCCTTGTTGGAAGGATATCGAGACAGTACATCCGCATCCACATTTTGTTTGCCTGGCTTGTATTGCAAGCTAAAATCATAAGTGGCTAATGCAGCTAGCCATCGATGTCCAGTGGGATTCAACTTGGCACTCGTCAAGATGTAAGTGAGTGGATTATTATCAGTTCTCACAACAAACTTGACGCCATACAAGTAGTCATGGAATTTATCAACTACTGCCCACTTGAGAGCCAGGAACTCCAGTTGATGTGTCGGATAACGCTGCTCAGTTGAACTCAACTTTCGGCTTGCATAAGCCACTGGACGTAACCCCTCCGGGTATTCTTGATTCAGGACTGCACCCAAGCCATTCAAACTGGCGTCAACATGAAGCACATAGGGCTTAGTAGAATCCGCAAAAGCCAAGACTGGGGCATTAGTAAGGCAGTGAACAATGTTCCTGAATGCCTCTGCACATGCTTGATTCAGGCGTTCACCAAAGGGTTCAGCCTCCTTGAAATACTTCCCTGTTGAAGCGGTGTCTCTTTTCCCTTTCACAGGTGGATAACCTTTGGTGAGGTCTGTCAGTGGTCTCACAATTGCGGAATAATTCTTAATAAAGCGCCGGTAAAACCCGCAAAATCCTAAGAAAGACCGCAAGGACTTGAGATCAGTCGGCATTTTCCAGCGGGTGACTGCTTCCACTTTCTCTGGGTCTGGGGCAATTCCAGAAGCAGAAACAATATGTCCCACGTACTTGACTTCCTCTTGACAGAACTGGCATTTGTCGATGGAGACTTTCAACCCAAACTCCTCAAGACGGTCAAGCACTTTGAATAGTCTCTCTTCGTGTTCTTCCAGCGTACGACCGAACACAATCAAATCATCCAGGTAAACAATAACCTGCAGTAAATGATTGTCTCCTACTACCTTTTCCATTAGCCGCTGGAACGTAGCAGGAGCTCCAGTAACTCCCTGTGGCATGCGCTCAAATTGATAAAACCACAAAGGACTTATGAATGCAGTTTTGTCCTTGCTCTCCTCTGCCATCTCGACCTGATAGTAACCACTTCGCAAGTCTAACACTGTAAACCATCTGCTACCAGACAAGCAATCCAACACTTCATCTATTCTCGGGGTTGTATACTGGTCAGGGGTAGTTCGACTGTTGAGTGTTCGATAGTCAATGCACATCCTCACACTTCCATTTTTCTTTCTAACAATCACAATGGGGGAGGCGTAAGGACTTCGAGACTCCTTTATTATGCCCGCTGCCAGCAGGTCCTTTATGTGTCGACGCACATCATCAATGTCGGCAGGAGTTATACGACGGGATCTCTCCATGGTCTGGGGTCATTTAATTGAATGTGATGTTTCACACCCTTTGCCAATCCAACGTCCCACTCCTCAAGCGAGAACACATTGATCCTTTCCGACAGCTTTTGGCGTAACTTTTTTTCCCATTCAACAGGAATGACAGACGTGCCAAAGTTAAACAAGTCTGGGTCGATCTTCTTTGATATGCTTCTCTCTCTACAAGTCTCAGTGACCGTATCAGTTGGAAACATGTGAGCAAGGACAGTGCCAGGAGGTACAGCAACCTCTTTGGATGTTTCATTATGCACAGGCAGCTGAAAGGTGTCCATGTTTATAGCTGAGAAAGGCAGCACCACAGGGAGAATGAATAGTCCCGCAGGTAATTGGTCGTCAGCCGTGGCTTCAACTACAAAAATGTCCTTCTTCAACGGTTTTTTCATACTCCATCTTACAGTCTGCATATACCTCACCTCTCGGAGGAAACAATAAGAGCACGGGGCCCCACCCAGTTGACTCTTGCCTCTGGCTTTTCAGTTAAGCAAACATCAGGGTAGTTGGACTGGATCCTTAAGGCATGCAACACATGAGGAGTATTAGGGTCTCCACTCAATGCAGCCAATCTTCCAAAAAAAACTGGAATTCGTCCCAATTATCACAGGGACTTGCTGAAACCCCTGGGGCTCAGGACAAACCAAGGCTAGAATGGAGATCGACTCTTCTACTCCAGTAAACGAAGCAGGAAATGACGCATCAATCACTATGTACCCCTTGTACGGGTAGCTTGAGGAGCTCAATCCCCAAATAGAGAGTCCATGAAGAGGCTGTAAAGGCACCTCAGATAGGTATTTGGAGTACCATGAGTCAAAAACGATTGTTACCTGAGACCCACTGTCTAGCAGCGCTTTGCACAGATGTCCATTTATCTTCACTGAAACAGTGGATGAGGGACCCACCAGTCCTTTTGGAAGACAGTTTGCTCCTGAGACATCAACATGACTTCTTGCAGAATAACAATCATGATTCCCAGCTTTAGAACTGTCTCCTGAGGCATCATTCCTTCCACTCTTCGCCTTCCTTAGCGAACGGACCAATTTCTGAATAACCAAAGTAAGATTCTCATGATTTTTTACATTTTGTGGCGATGTGCCCATCTTCCCCACACCGGTAACAGAAGAAGTCTTCCCTATCGGTGGAGGATCTGTTCCTTGACTGAGCAGAAACGGGTTTGTGTTGCGGTTGTTGAGCATGGTCCAATGGCAAACCATAGCCTACCTTCATTACTCCTATCTTCTGCTGCAACTGTTGTATTTGTTGTTTTAGGGCTTCGACTTCATCCTGTGGTGTCTCCACACTTTTCTTAGTGGGCTTAGATTTTGACTCCAGCATCCTGGGAGCATTGGAAGGTTTGGTAGATTCATCCCCTAATCGGGTTTTTAAGGCTTGGATTTCTGCTCTTAACTCGCTTACAACTGCAAAGCTGAGTTTTTGTTCCTTACTCTGGACTGTCTTTACTGTAGTTCTGATTTTCTGTCTGGCGGCTTCACTCTCTTCTGCTTCTCGGATCTCATTTAACAGAGCTAAGAAGGTAGGTGGTTGCATTTTTCTCTCTCGCAGCCTTAACTGTAGAAGCATCAGGTCTGACTCAACTGCTCCTCTAATCAATTGTCTACTCTCACTCTATCCACCATCTGTGGAGACAGTCCACCTCTTTGTACCACTTTGGTTAATGATTTCTCTACTCTGCGGAAGAAATCAGACAGTGCTTCACCAGGACACTGGCGGAGAAGACGGAAAGCAAAGTATAAATCTTCGCCTGATTCAGAAGTTCCGAAAGTATTTTCTAAAGCTTCTAGATACTGTAGAGCATCAGCTTCAGGACTAGAAAATCTCACGGCTTTGACAATATCAAGGGCAGGCCCCTTTAAGCTCTCCACAATTCTTCTTCTCTTCTCTTTCTCAGAACACTCGCACTCTGTGATCATCATGCGAGCTTGGTCCATCCAATTCTCCATATTTTCCTCTCCTGTCGGTGTTGGAACAGAACCAGAAAAAGTACGTAACCGTCTATATGCACTACTATCAGTGGTTTGTCTGCCCGTCTTGTCCAACAGGTCCCCCACAGCCCGAATTATCGACTCAGGAGAACCAGCACTGTGACTGGACGGAGAAACTAAGGATTGCAAATCCTGCATGGACTTCCCTTCGTTAGCGAGGAACATTGCCAGCTTTTCTGCAAACTTTGCAGGAGATGTGTCACACTCCTGAACTATTATCACCCTCCAGGGGTCTCCCCCCTCATCAGGCAGCAATACTGGTGGGACGGTCAATGGGTTAACAGCTTCCCGACACTCACATAATACTTTTAAAGTATCTGGGCTAACACCTACTTTGGTAGCTCTTACACGTACCCTTCCCCAAGCTTTCACTGTTTGAGCTACATCCTCAATATAGGCCACGTCAGCTTCAGCAGGAACCCCTACCAGCAAAATGGCATGCGTTTCATCCACCACAGCGTCTTTGCGCCATGAGGTCAGTTCTGCTCGAAGCTCAGGGTTTTCGCTCAAATCCATCACGACAAGCAGGGTTAGAACAGAACTAGGTTAATATAATAAGGGAGTTTCTGGGTTATCTATTAAACTAGGGTGAAAGAAAAACAAAATCCCCGTACGGGCCACCACTTTATGTAGCACCCTCTACCCTCTCAGAAATTATGTACCTGAGCTCTTAGGGCGGGTACTCGGTTTCAAACTTTGCAGTCTCTCGACTAATTATAAGGGGAACTCTCTTAACACCCTTTAACACAATACCCAATTTCCTCTGTCAAGCTATATCCATGATTTTATGGGAATGTGAATTAACACATTAGAAATATTCAGGTTAATCTTCAAACAAACCAATTAATAAACTTGATGAAATCACTTCAAGTAAACAATTACAGTGTTTATTAAAACAAATATGAATTTAAATGAAATGGGAAAAATGAAACTAAAAAGCTTGATAAATAAACGGTAAACTACAATTAACTGTCTATTTTAAAGTTATGTCACAGAAGGGCAGTTAAGATATTTTAGTATTACCCAATCTCTATGATTAAATGTACTTTCAGAATTGTATGACAACCCACAGATGAATATGAATATAGACAGTTGAGTATAACTCTTTTCAACCCAAGATAAATCAAATGCCTCTCAATGTAGTTTTAGCACTGTTTTAAGTGCACCATAAAATCTATATACATGTAGATGCACTGCCTTTTACAGAAAAGGAATAACAATAAATCAAACCCCTCTTAGGAAAATGCTATGGCAGTTATAAAATAATAGGTAGACACATTAACTCACGTGGGCCCACTCACACACACACACACACACACACACAAACCCCCTCGTTGCAGGCCTGTACCGTTGCTCGCGTGCGTTGAGGCCACGAAACAAAAAGATAATTGACCGCTTCACTCCGAAGAGCCAAATAAACATAAAATGGGATACCTTCAATCCGTAGTGCTGAGTCCTCCCGGGTTAGGAAACTCTAATCGATCAGTTTGTCCCTTATATGCGCGGCCAGGCCTCTTTACAATCCCTCGTTGCCAGGGGAACCCTGAACTCCTCGGCGATTCAGGGCGCTACCTGGATGCTATTGGGATGTCCAGACGTGCAGTTCCTCCTTATCACCGTTATTCACGTTGATAAAGTCCACTTTATTTAGATACTCATTCACTATTTTGTTTGCAGTTAGCTTTAACTCGTCTGGAACTCATACAAGTGTATCGAGTCTATCGACAAACTAAGATGACTCGGCTCTCCACTTACAGCCAGTGAATGCTTACTAAAACAAAATATAGTTCTGCTGAATAAACTATTTCAACACTTTTTGTTAATGAAAGAAATAAAATTAACCAATCCTGGTCGGATTAATCACAATTCTCTCACAGAGCGGTGCACTTACACCTCGCTGCGTTCGCCCCCTCTCTCTCTCTCTTTTTTTCCACTTCCCCCTGGACCCTCAGAACCAATCATACATCACATCGATTAGGTATCAGGCGGGCTTAGTACATTATGATCCAATGAATAAAGGACAAACCCTAACTTGCTTGTAAAACCCACGTTTTGCACATGTAAATTTCAACCAAACTCTTTCACAAAACGATGCTCTTAAAGGGGCAGATCCTATATACACATTGTAACGAAATAAGAACTTGTTACCCAAGAAACATTATTATAAAGGGTCTTAAATAACTCCCACTTAACTTTTAGGGGAAAATCACCAGGGTTACATTCACATTTACCTTGACACCTTTTATGCAATGCTTAGTTTAAGTTATTTACAATTCTGGGAGAGAAAAAAAAATCTACCTGCTGTGCCCAAAACACAGATTTCATGCGCTTTCCAAGTCTCTCCAGGAACTTCATGCATCAACAAAGCTGCCTTCTGTTTACCAGGGTCAGTATAAGGTGGCCACAGAGTTATGGAGGGGTCCTCATTAAGCCATTTGCTGCTCACAATCCCTACTGAGTAATCTGGGAACTCAACAATGCTGTACAGGGCCATCTCGCTGGTGAGGTGGTTCGCTGGTGGAGGGTGGCTCACTGGTTGAAGGTGACTCGCTGGTGGAAGGTGACTCGCTGGTTGAAGGTGACTCGCTAGTGGAAGGTGACTTGCTGGTGGAAGGTGACTCGCTGGTGGAAGGTGACTCGCTGGTTGAAGGTAGCTCGCTGGTTGAAGGTGACTCGCTGGTTGAAGGTGACTCGCTGGTTGAAGGTGACTCGCTGGTTGAAGGTGACTCGCTGGTTGAAGGTAGCTCGCTGGTTGAAGGTGACTCGCTGGTTGAAGGTGACTCGCTGGTTGAAGGTGACTCGCTGGTTGAAGGTGACTCGCTGGTTGAAGGTGACTCGCTGGTTGAAGGTGGCTCGCTGGTTGAGGCGACTCGCTGGTTGAAGGTGACTCGCTGGTTGAAGGTGACTCGCTGGTTGAAGGTGACTCGCTTGTTGAAGGTGACTCGCTGGTTGAAGGTGGCTCGCTGGTTGAAGAAGACTCGCTGGTTGAAGGTGACTCGCTGGTTGAAGGTGACTCGCTGGTTGAAGGTGGCTCGCTGGTGGAAGGTGACTCGCTGGTTGAAGGTGACTCGCTGGTTGAAGGTGACTCGCTGGTTGAAGGTGGCTCGCTGGTTGAAGAAGACTTGCTGGTGGAAGACATTTACATTTACAAAAAAGAAAGAAAGAAGAAAAAACCCTCAGTAGCAATGGAGAAATGGAATGGCTGCCCATTCTGTGTCTGTGTGGATCAAATCATATTTTCTTGTTATATCTGACAGGTAGTTTATTTGGTCTGTACTTTCTAGATGACTTGCTTTATAAACACCTATGTCTTTTGAATCTAGAGGACTGGAATAAAGGGAATCTAGCTTTGAAAACCTCTTGAAAATTATGTACTTTGTATTGGTCTTTTCATCACATAGTATGTTCTGTACCAGTCCCAATTTCCCTTGAGCCATCACACAGTTGTCCCCAGTAATTGTGGCAACGCAGAACTGTTGAAAGATTGCCTTTTTATACTGGGTGCAGTGAGGCAGGTTAGGTATTGATGGACCACATGAGTGTCTCATTTTCAGCAAAGGTGTCTTGCTGTCTGTCTTCTTTGCTTTTTTTGATGTAATAAATGTCCTTTCAAGTGTAATTTGGTTAAATATTTGTTTAAGAACAAACTGTGGTTTCCGGGAAGCTTTTTTCAGTTTCCTCATGTAGTTTTCAAATGGAAAAGCTGACACTCCATCTAAAGCTCCATACCTCCTAACATCATCAGCCAAATGAGTCGAACTGTGCACATTATACACCAATTCATCAGCACCATACAACTGCTCAAATTCGCTTAAGAAATGTTTCATGAGAGCATCAGCGTAGTCACAGTAATAATTACACAAGGCAGGACAGAGCATCAAGTACATGGCAATGGAGAGATTCATGAAATTTCTGTAGTGAGAAGAGGAAAGGATGTCTTGTAAAACAATTGGGCCCGTATAAGTAAGAACTGGCGGAATTGAGTGGCTTTCCACCGGTCAATGTGTGCTAATCTTCTTGGCTTTCTCTGAAACTCAATTGGCATATGCTGCCTTAGCTGCTGCAATCTCACAGAGATAGCCATCACTGCATGCGAGCCCAACCTACAAGAAAAATCTCCCTTCATCCAAAAGCGTATCAATTTTCGAGTCACTCCCAGGCAAACTAGAGCTCTTGTACAAGGGCAACCCATCAACATTAATTTGGAGGCCAATAGAGTTGCTATCTTCGTTGATGAGAGTTGAAATTGTCCGCAGGTGAGTGAGAATGCCGAAATGTATATATTCACCCCCTTTGATGTTTTTAACATTGGCTGCTATTTGTGCTGTTTGTAGCAGGGTGCGAGCTACACATGAACAGACTGAAAAACAGCGGCTTTCCGAGAGCTGTTACCTGCATATACATTTACACCTTCCGGGTAGTGACTGCGGCCTTGTCCACACGGAGAAGCATTTAGCTGTATACATAAATTCTGTATCATATTGGCCTTTCATCCAGACAGATCTGGTGTTTTGGGAGCCTGAAACCTTTTTTTTTTTTTAACCGGGTCCCTGAGTCGATGAATCTGAAAACTACAACCTTGCATTTTAATGTGTATGACCAATCCGTAAATTTTGTGAAACGATGATGTCATCACCCCACGTGTCAGGATTAGTCACACACCACTACATCACACGTAACAGCAACAACAATGGCAGACTACATGCTTGTTTTCGTGCTGCGGAAGCTACTGAGCCTATTAGCTTTACTAAAGCAAAATCTTCTGCTCCTATGCTACTACGGTGAGCAACAAGTGATTATGGACAACAACATACGCCAACATGCTCTTAGGTCCACCGCGGAGGACAACCAGTAGGCCAACCAAGAGAACATTTTGGGTAAGACCTGGTAGAACCAGCAGTTGGTGGGACAACTTTGTCAATGATGTTGTTGTGGAAGATGAATGGAGGGAGAGCTATTGCATGTCCAAAGCATCCCTTGTTGCCCTGAGCGAAGAACTTAGTCTGTATATCGAAGACCAAACAACAACCATGAGGGCACCAATTGAGACGCTTAAAAAGGTTGCGTTAATGCTATATTACTTGAGCGACGAGGTACGGCTATGAAAGACTGCTAACGCCTTTGGTGTGCACAGGTTTTGCTAATTCAAAGCTCAACTTGTACTTTAAGACCTGCAAGATCTCTGCTCTGAAAAAAAAAAACAGATTGTGGACAATGTGGAGGCCATACCAAATTTTTTCTTCTTGGTGACCCATCCTACCCTCTGCTGCCTTGATGAAGGAATATACAAACAGTGGCTCCACACCTCAAGAACAGTACTTTGGGCTATGTTTGTGTAGGGCACGGATGGTCATTGCGTGTGCTTTTGGTCGCCTAAAGCCAGATTTGCTGCACTGAAGAGGCCTATGGACAATAACTTGTAGGACCTGCCCCATGTCATTTACGCCTGCTTTGTTCTCCACAATTTTTGTGAGGACTGTAAGGAGACGGTGGCTGAACACTTTGCATTGGGAACAATGCAAGGTAATAAAGACTTACAGCCTTCTACACAATGCAACAACTACCTCACAGACTGTAATGAGAGGGAAGAGAGTGAGGAGAGTACCTTGACCTGGCCAACAAGACCGCCTGTTTTTTTAATATATTTTTTTATAAGTATTTAGTACATTCTCCAAAGGTAAATTGTATAATACTTATCATTTTGAAAGTGTTGTGTGGAATGTGTGTCCAGTGAAAATAAACAAATGACTGCAACCACGTCCAGAACTTTTTTTATTGGAAAATAAAGCTTTAGGTCAAAGGACAATTATATAAAACTTGTATTTTCAAACTCTACTTTCCCAAAGAAATTTAAGGGGTGACGTACATCTTTTTTTTAAAGTCTATGGTTTTAGCCATTTGTCAGCAAGCTCCCTGCCATGCTTGCTTAGCCTGTCACTTTAATTTTGACTTGCTCAGGATGAGTATTTTGGGTGGAGAATCCCCTCAATGTTCTCTTTTGAACTTGTGACCAGTGTAGTGAGGGGGAACTGCAGTACATGCTTAGAATGAACAGTGTTATCGTTCATTGGTGTGAACGCTAATATAGTTACAGTTATAGTTCTTGTTTTTGGTGTCAATGGGCTTTAAAAGTACTGGGTCTGCATTTACTTTGTGGCTTTTTACAGTGCCTTTCAACTTTCTCTGTTCATGAGCATCTAAAATGAATCAATAACACAAATTAAAGTCAAGTCAAAATTCATTTCTATAGCACATTTAAAAGCAACAGAGTTGCACCAGTGTGCTGTACAATAAAACATTGAGCATATAAAAAGGAAGCATAAAAAGAAACAACTTAAAATATATTAAAAAACAAAACCAATTAAACGATACAAAAATGCGTTAAACTATTCATATTAAGTTTAACATATGTCACAGCTAAGCATTCCTTATTTATCTGTAATCTAAATAAGATACTAAAATTATTTATACAGTGATACTGTCATTCAGTGTAATGGATGACACTTTGATGTAACAAAGAATTTGCATTACTCTGAATGACAAAACTTTAACTTCAGCTTATATTGCAGGCCATCAACAGGCCACCTATTATCAAACAATCAGCTTGAACAGTAAAGTGAATCACAATTATTCACAACATCTATTTATTCTTCAAAAATACATATATCTAAATATTTCTAACAATATATATGTGTTTTTTGGCATTTTACTGAATGACATGCGTTTTTGTAACTCAGGCTATCACACCATGAAAAGGTGGAATTATCAAGTATTTAAGAGCAATAAAGTCCCTTTTCTGCGCCACGCACCACATGGTCATCAGGGTGCCATTTGATGATGTCACAGACTGTAAAATCGTTTTTTATATGATTTGAGAATGGCTTCTTGATCCTGCTACACTGAATAATCTCTGACAAACTGCATTTTCGGGACAAAAGTCCCCTTTTTATTTAAATACTTAATAATAAGACATGGCCGTTTTAATATAACAGCCAACACTTATGTGAACATGCCAATAAAACAAATATATATAACTTGGTATTTTATGTTTATTTAAAGATGTAATGACAAAATCAAAGTCCAGACCATTACGCTGAATGACAATTTTACAGTTTGGAACATTATTTCCCCCATTGGTTGACATTTTATTTTCAAAAAAGTTATTTGAAATATTAAATTAGACACTTAACTTGCATTTAACATGGTTTTTATGTATATAAAATGACTTTTGTCAATTTAATTTGACGCAGACACCAAAATGGTTACATCTCGCTCTATCAGGTTGAGGCCAGTCAAGTTCCTCCACACCAAACTCGCTCATCCATGTCTTTATGGACCTTGTTTGTGCACTTGTGCGCAGTCATGTTGGAACCGGAAGGGGCTATTCCCAGACTGTTCCCACAAAGTTGGGAGCATGAAATTGTCCAAAATGTCTTGGTATGGGGCCAAGCCCAACCCCTGAAAAACAACCCCACACCATAATCTCCCCTCCACCAAACTTTACACGTGGCACAATGCATTCAGACAAGTACGCTCTCCTGGCAACCGCCAAACCCAGACTCGTCCATCGGATGATTGTCAGTCAGAGAAGCGTGATTCGTCACTCCAGAGAACACGTCTCCACTGCTTTAGAGTCCAGTGGCGACGTGCTTTACACCACTGCATACGACGCTCTGCATTGCACTTGTTGATGTAAGGCTTGGATGCAGCTACTTGGCACTGGAAACCCATTCCATGAAGCTTTCTACACACTGTTCTTCAGCTAATCTGAACGTCACACAAAGTTTGGAGGTCTGTAGCTATTGACTCTTCAGAAAGCATGTGCTGACCCCGCTATGTGATTTTACGTGGCCTACCACTTTGTGGCTGAGTTGCTGTTGTTCCCACTTGCTTCCTCTTTGTTATAATACCACTAACAGTTGACCGTGGAATATTTAGTAGTGAGGAAATTTCACGAATGGACCTAACACGGTACCACGCTTGAATTCACTGAGGTCCTGAGAGTGACACATTCTTTCACAAATGTTTGTAGAAGATGACTTGTCTTTTAAAACAAAGCAAATGTGTGTGTGATGACTTGATGACTTCTTTCCAGTCTTGCAGTCTCTCATGTTCTTGCTCAGACGTGGACAGACTCTGAGTTCCTGTCAGGTTGGAGTTGGACTTCAGGCTTCGGGTCAAGTCTCGAGCTCAGAGCTCTCAGCAAGTATGTTATTACCTATTCAATACAAAGATTATATGAATAAGTCAACTCATGAATGATTTTTTAGAGCTGATTTAGAACAGAAATTTAATTCTGTTTGCATCACTGATTCTGTTATTTTCCTGTTTATTACCGTGAAGCCGCTTTGAAACAATCTGTATTGTATAAAGCGCTATATAAATGAAGGTGACTTCACTATAACAAGAACATTACAATGAACACAAATTTGAAAATCTCACTACAAATAATCCAGAATTGAAGACAAAAGATAATAATCCTACTCTGTTACACTTCCTCACACCTGAAACTGATCGAGTGAATCTCCTGAACTTCTCCAATCTACTGTAGATCATTACTAATCCATTTATGTTGTAACATCTGCTCTAATGTCGGACGTTTAGTTGGATCCCGGGCTAGACACTGGCTAATCAGATCCCTGCATTCTGTATGAAATTTAATAAGGAGAGAGCTGGTTAGTCATGACCATGTGACCTGGCATCTATGAAAACAGCATCTAAAACATGATTAATATACTGCAAAATGTGACTTTAAATAAAAAATCTTACATCACCTGTAACTGTTTCTGTACAAAGCCTTTGCTTTATGTGTGTGTTTATCAATGTATCAATATTATTCACTCACTTTTGGATAAGGTGGGGTTCTGAAATGTAACTTTGGCTTGTGTGATTTTTCTTCTGTTGTGAAAAGGAGAACATCCGTTCACCATCTTGTACAACAACACTCCTAGAGACCAGACATTTGCTGGGACGGCGTGGAATCGAGGTTCTGTCAAGACTTCAGGTGGGCAGTAATCCGGTACTCCTGTAAGCAAGACATTTGCACATTGTTGAGCTTTTTTTTCAACATCAAATAATTAGTAAGTCACTACATTCAGGTTTCCACACTCCCAGAATGCTCACCAATGTAAATGTTGCTCTCGTAGCCATCTCTACTAAACAGCTGACCGCAGCCAAAGTCTATCAGCTTGAGCTGTACTGGGTTTCTCTTCAACAGGAAGTTCTGCGCATGAATGTCATTATGAAAACCCCATGATGGATGCAGTGTTGCACTGCCAGCACAGCCTGTCGCATGATGAACATGATGTTGGTTCAAACACTTGATGATTACGAGTGATGAAGTCCAGCAAGATGTCGTAGGGTTCAGGATACTCCATAACCAGAGTGAATTCTTCAGGATGTTCAAACCACTCGTATAGTTGTATGACGAAGGGGCTTATGGGTTCTCGCCTCATCATCATCAGCAGCGCCACTTCTGTAAGGAGAGGTTCGGGATGCCCAGGCTAGAGAAAAGTAGCAGACAGAAGGTTAGCTGGGTAAAATTCGGAAGAAAACGCATCATCTTTATATGTTCTGTTCTTAAAAGTAATTTTATCTAATAATAATCTGCACTTAAACAACTCAATACATATTCAGGTTTTGGCCAACTTACAATATTAAGATAACGATTGTTGTCAATCTTGCGTATCCGCTTGATGGCAACCTGCAAAAAAAACAACCCAGTTTCAATAACAGTATTCAAGCACGAAGTATTGAACCTTCTGTAAATTGATTTAAATATGTTTTGATGCATGCAAGAGCAAAATGTTTGTACAATTCGGTAAGATTGACCTTTTTGCCATCAAATTTGCGTGTTCCCTGGTACACCCTGCCAAATCCTCCAGATCCAATCATCTTTATAACGTTATAGAGAGACTCAAAGGACTCTGAAAAACAAACAGAAAAATATTAGTTTGCTAGATCTATTGCTTTATTAAAAAATATCAGTGCTGGTTGTGTCGAGAAAATAATATAATAATGGGGGAAATAATATTAATGTTCTCTGAAAACAAGCCTTATTTTTAGTTGACAACAAGATAATCCTCTTGTAAATAATTTTGTAGAAATAATGAGTGGCGATGTACCATTATTTGTCTTGACGCCAGAGTGATCTGGAGCAGGTGATGATGGATCAGGATCAGGCTCTGGCTCCAGATCTGCTGGAGGAACAAAAGGCTCCACAACATTCACAGCACTACAGTGACAACAGCAGCAGAAAACACACTTCCTAGCCTTCCAGAGCCTGAGCAAACAACCAGTTCCTTTCCTCTTCCTACATTCTCTAGCTTTTCCTGAAATGAAGAAAACACAATTGAAAACACAACTATTAGAAACTAAAATTCGAATCACTCATATGAGCACACATCCAATCTGAACACATTTATTGAAATAGTTACAAATTCAGTTGGGATTTTTTCTTTAATACATATAAGGTTTATTCTTTCTGAACCGTTTTATTATTAAAATCTTTGGAAAATGCATGCAAAAGGCACAAGGGAGAATAAATCGGACATCATCGCATACACAGGTTTCTGTGCAATGTCATTACATAGATGCGCGCGCATCTAAGAGGCAGAAAACGTCTCAGGTTATGACTGTAACCCTTGTTCCCCGAGAAGGGTACGAGACACTGCGTCGTCGTGGCGACACTTTGGGGAATGCCCCCAGCGTAGCGTATCTGAAGCATGAATGAAATCTGTCCAATCCTGATTGCGGGGGGCCGGCACACACACACATTAGCTCTTTTGCGATGAAGCAAGTGCTCTGCCCGTAATAGGTGTGGCGACGAGACGCAGTGTCTCGTTCCCTTCTCGGGGAACAAGGGTTACAGTCGTAACCCGAGACGTTCCCCTTCGAGGGAACTCGCACTGCGTCGTCATCGTGACGACACTTTGGGGAACGTAATGCCCACTATGCCACACCGTAATCACGCCCGCCCTAGTGTGAAGTTGGGAGACCAGGCAAAATAATGACTAAAAGTAAGTCTTTGAGAACGGGTTTCTCAAGCCAGGTGGCGCATTAGACCAGGGGCTCATCTCCTGTTTCCAAAATGCATCACAAACTGCTTGAGAAAGCTGTTCTACTATGATAATTGGTGAAGAAAATAAATCATGTTCAATCAGATGTACTTGTTTTTACTAACTGATAGAACTGTGCTGACAGGCTTGCCTCGGTTGCACTCAAACAGTAGTTTGACGACGACTCTTCCCCTGCGCTACATCAGTCCTTGGCCCGGAATCTACCGCATTAGCTAAGGGATGCTTTGCGTTTAGGTGGTACTTGAGACTGTCAGCTGAATGTGTGGAACGCTTTTCAGAGAAGATAAGGTAACTTATTTTAGCACAATTCACACCCAGCGGTAATTCAGGAAAACAAAATCTCTGAATGCTCCACATGAAACTTTGGTCTTCCGACCTTTTAACATCGTGTCGATTTATTTTGGTTAATATGTGTGAGAGAGAGAGAGCAAGACAGCTTAGTGTGGAGGTGAAGTCGTCTGGCTCCGAAGTGAGAGAGTGCGCGCGCGCGACCGGGTCTCTCTCTCTCTCTCTCTCTCTCTCTCTCTCTCTGCTCGTTCTTTCAGTTAAACATGTGCCCTGTCACAAGTGCAGCAGTTCATCTATTATCTACTCACCGATCAAATAAGACTTTGGCGGGACAAAAATTCGCTTTGGCGGGCGATAAAAAAAAGTCAATGCAGGAAAAACCCTGTTATTGCAAAAAGGAAACAGCATAATTTGTCTCGTTTAGTAAAATAAAGCCAAGCTTTAGATAGTCTTTTCCACTCCATGTTTACCTCCTCTGCTCAAATCGCTTTGACATCATGAATGACGCACAGATACGTATAGGACGTCGCGCTATGGTGCCCGATAAAGGACAAAAGGGAAAGATGGGAGTTCATGGTCTGTATATTATGGCTGGGACTCGGAGAAGGAGCATCAATTACGTCGTTATTGATGCGTCGAGGGCATACAATATCGATGGTTCGTAAAACTTCTCGAGTGGAACCGGTTTTCAATTCCCATCCCTACCCCCTACAGTGCAATTCGGCTAGGTATACATCCGTGCTAAAATATCAAGGTGAAAGTCATCATAGCTTGCGTATTATAGACCCAGCTCCCAGCCCAACTTTGAGAATACATTAACGGCGATATTTTTTATCGCCCGATAAGAGTCTCACGTTAACGCAGCACGTTAACCCCGATAATGGCCCACCACTAGTTTGTATACAAGAAATCTGTGTATTACAAACTCATAAATTATCAGCCTCTGGATTCTGCTGTAGTATAATGTCATGCTTGTTTAAGCTGCGATAATGTACTCTTTTTTTTCATTTATTGAAATTTACTGATTTTTCATTTAAATTGTTAATTTGTGTGCATAGTTTTGATATTTTTCAAAGGTCACTAAAACACCCATCTACTCACTACGGAAGAACACTGGGGTGTCCAGCCCGCAGGGTGGAATGTTTCAACCCCAGGGGTGGCAAGTTGGCTTGCCAAGGCAAAGACACATGCTCAGAGAAGCTTACAGTGGAAATACACAAGTGGGGGATGCACAGAGGCGGAACCATGCACTGAGGGGCACCTAGCCAACGCACAGGCGGAGACACTGGCGTCGACATCAGCAGTTCTGGAGGAACTCTGGGCTTTCCGGAAGCTCAACTGAGGAAATATCGCACGTATCCAGTCCGTGGAGTGGAATGGCGAGCAAGCCAAGACACCTGAGCAGATCCTAGTACCGGCTGGTTGAAGCGAGTACATGAGAGGACACTGGCTCCACTCAGAGATTGTAGAATCTCGCGAATGTGTTGGGTGTCGCCCAGCCTGCAGCTCTGCAGATGTCTGTTAGTGAGGCGCCATGCGCTAGAGCCCAAGAGGAAGCCACACTCCGGGTGGAGTGGGCTTTCACACCAAGACGGCACGGTCGACCTTGCTGCTGGTATGCCAAAGCAATGGCGTCCACTATCCAGTGAGACAACCTTTGCTTGGAGAGAGCCTTTCCCTTCAGCTTCCTACCATAACAGACAAAGGGCTGCTCTGAGGTCCTGAAACACTGTGTTCTGTCTGCGTAGGCACGGAGAGAGCGCGTACTGGACAGAGCAGTGCCAAGGCTTGGTCTGCATCCTCCAGGGGCAGTGCTTGCAGGTTCACCACCTGATCTCGGAAGGGAGTGGTGGGAACCTTGGGCACATATCCAGGCCAGGGTCTCATTTCAAGCGCGATTTGTGTGAAAATGCATGCAGGTCCCCTACCCTCTTGATGGAGGCCAATGCAACCAGGTGGGCTGTCTTAATTGACAGGAACTTAAGCTCCACTGATTGCAGAGGCTCAAAGGGAGCACCACTTAGGCAGTTAGAACCACTGAGAGGTCACAAGAGGAAACGAGAGGAGGGTAGGGAGGATTGAGTCTCCTCGCTCCTCTCCTCTCGTGCTTTCCCACGGACTTACCTTCGACTGCGTCGTGATGTGCGGCAATTGCGGCAACATACACTTTCAGGGTGGAGGGAACCTTCGCTCCAACCCATCTTGCAGGAAGGAAAGCACGACACTGATCGGGCATTTCCTGGGGTCTTCTCGGTGAGAAGAGCACCAGTTGATGAAGAGGTTCCACTTCAACGTGTAGGCATGTCTCGTGGACAATGATCTAGCGCAGCGGTTCCCAAACTTTTTTCCTGCGAACCCCCTTCTATGTCCCAACCAGGTTGGCGCACCCCCAATCCCCACTTAAAAAAAAACAACAAACCAGCATCAAAGCTTTGTTTTATCGCCATATAAAGACTCATGTTTAATCATGTGCAAATAACCAGAACACGTTTGTTTTGTATTGTTTCTCTGACAATAACAACATTGTGAGAAAGTGAACCTCACTTCTCACTGTTACGCACTCCCGCATTGACTGTGAATGGCGTTACACGCGAGAGTGGGAGAGACTCTGGACAGTTGCATACACATTTGCACACACATAGACCCGCACGCTCCTTTATAAAAATGATGCCTTGAATTGAAAGATTGGCCAGGTTTGCAAAATCTGTAGACTCGTCTACTTGCAGAGAGTAAAACTCCCTTTTCTTCACACGGCTGACTAGTGTAGCCAGGATGTCTTCAGACATGGCATCAATTCGGCGCAACACAGTGTTATTGGACACAGGAATCATGTCCAACTTTTTTGCCTCTTTCTCTCCAATCACACACTCCACCATCTCTTTGGCCGCTGGCAAACACACGTCTTCGGCAATTGTGTGCGGCAGACCCTTTCTCCCTACTCTGTAACTGAGCAGATATGAAGCCCATAATGCGTCTTTCGTAGACCCAACGCATTAATGAAACTGCATTTTTTTTGCTTTTCTGCAACTCCTCCAACTTTGCTTTAAAAAATGTAAGGGGCTTTTGACTTAAATTGCCATGTTTCGTGAGCAGGTGATGACGGAGATAAGACGGCTTCAGACAGCTGTTTGCTAAAACTTCACTGCACAACACGCACTGAGGCTTCGGCAATCTGTATCGCCGATCCAAGTGAAGCCCAGACCCAGATAATTGTCATCATATTTCCTTCTTTTTTTCCCATCTGGTGCTCACCTTCATCAGCTCTTTTTTGCCATCTCCTTCCCTCCTCTTCGGTTTCCTCCGGCGCATCTTCGGACTCCCGCTTATTTTCTTTCTCTATTCTCTCCGTCTCTGTTGCCTCCAAATCCTCACTTACTCTTGGTCCCTCTCCTCCTTTGTGACCAACAACTTTATCATAAGACGTCCCACTTGACAGTTTCCCTGATTTCAGCCAGTTTAGCATATTTATAATATATATAGTATTAGTATGAAATGAATGAATGAAATGAGTTGGCACGCATATAGTGGCTGCAGTGCATAAAAGACGAGCAGTGCGTAGAAGAAGACAGCAGCTGTCTTCTATGTTTCTATCCAAAAACTAATAAATTATAGTTTTTTTTATTTAAAATAAAAGCAATTACAAAGAAAATGTTTACTGTTCATGTTTTTTTTTATTTTATTGTATGGAAAAATCCCACTTAAAAAAAAAGACCGCCATTACATTTTTCCTCTCGCGCACTCCCTGGTGGCAGCTCGCGTACCACACTTTGGGAATCCCTGCTCTAGCGGAAGTGATGGTAGCCACTACCACTGGTGGTAGGGTACTCAAACCTACCTCGTCCCGTCCAGGAGCCACACGTGGAGGTCGGGAAGGGGGTCCCATAGGGTACCCCGTCTCTGAGAGAGAAGGTCCTTCCTAAGAGCAGTGTAGACCACCTTTTCGGTTGATGTACGCTGTCTGAGCGGACTAGTATGTGTTAACCCTAGAGCAGCGCAAGAAAGAGTTGCAGAGTAAGGCGTACTGCCAGCAACTCAGGGCAATTGACAGGCCATAAGGCGCAGGGGTCCTGTCCAGGAGCCCGGGGCAGCATGTCCATTGCGCATGGCATCCCAGCCCCTGGTGGAGGCATCTGTTGAGACAACAACATGCCTGGAAACTCATTCTAAGGACACTCCGGCCAGTAGAAGCTGAGGTTCGACCACGGGGAGAAGGTCTGACGGAAGGTCGGAGTAACTGGTACTACGAGCATGCCATGTTGCCATGTCCACCTCGGGATTCGGTCGCGAAGCCAGAGCTGAAGCGGTCTCATATGAAGCAATCTGAGCGGTGTTGCTGCGGCTGTGGATGCCATATGCCCCAGGAGCCTCTGAAATAACTTCAGTGGAACCCGCATTCTTGCCCTCGAACTGTCTCAGGCAAGTCAGCAGCAGAGGTGGAAAGTAACGAATTACATTTACTCGCGTTACGTAATTGAGTAGTTTTTTTGTGTACTTCTACTTTTTAAAGTAGTTTTTAAAATCTGTACTTTTACTTTTACTTAAGTACGTTTTCTTTGAAGTATTGTACTTCGCTACATTTGAAATCATATCCGTTACTGAGTAAAAAATAATAATACAAGGGGGGGGATCACACACTCCGGAAACTATTGAATTGATTGAAGGGCGGGAGAACAAACCCGAACAAACGCGCAAAAAAGGTGACGCCCAGCTGAAGCTGAAAGCTAAGCGCCAAGCGAATTATGGCCAGTATGAAAAGTAGAAAAAAAGCGTGGTTGTCCTCGAGGATAGATATCCAATTTGCAAAAAATGTGGACGCAAAGTGGCTGCAAAAAGAGGATATAGGACACCATCCCTCCTGCAGATAAAGGTATGTCCCGATTTACGTGATGCAAAGGGAATCCCGGAATCCAGTCATGAAAATGGAATTCACTTAATGCAGATGTCACGTAAAACATACAAAATAATGGATGGATGAATACATGGAAAGTAGAACTGTGCAATAAACCCAATCGCGACATGGTCTGTGGATAATTAAGCTAAGCACTAAAATACTGCAAGTAAATATATAAGTTAACCCTATTTGTTCTGCTGAGCTGCGTTTGTCTACTACATACTCAAGTAGCTACTCGTGACGTTCATGGTGTTTTCAGCGTCTCACAAACAATTTGAGGATATGAATACATGAACATTTCCAGAGCTGCTCTGAGAGAACGCCTAATGAGCATTTTCATAATTTTATTTGAGAAAATCCATTGTCAAATACACTATTACAGGTCTTCACAAACCGTCAAAATAAAAGTTCGGTTTTACTAGGAGAAATTATGACAGAAATATATTACTATTGTAGGCATACAGTAGAAGCTAGCCTACTTCTCAAAATAATAATAATAATAACAATAATAATACATTTTATTTGAACATTATTTATAGGAATATTTTTTTTTGTCCATGGTTTAATTTAGTAAATCTTTTTTTTGCAGCGCTTCCCCAAAAAATAAAAGGACACAAGTTTAAATTTACATTTGATTAGCCTACCACCGTTTTTGATAATATATTTGGATTAAATCATAAAAAGTAGGGGTGTAACGATACACAAAACTGACGGTTCGGTTTTCCCACGGTTTTGATGTCTCGGTTCGGTTCGGTTTAGAAAGCTAAAAAAAAAAATTAAACAGTGGTTTAATGAGAAAATTGTGTGTTTGTCAGTTTTTGCATTAACTTTACTCTAATTTGTTATTGAAATATAATAATTTACACAGTTGCTGTCATTTTCATTAAAGATATTTTAAACATACTTTAAATAATCAAGATATAATTAACAGGTTAAGTAAAATATAATATATAGGATAATATTGTGCATTTATTTAGTGCAAGAGTTCATTTCTCTAGGAACCAACAAGTTGTGGACACTGAATCACTTGCCTGCTGAGGTAAATATAATGCTAGTGACAAGCTATGCAGTTTTATTGACGTCTTTGCGCTGATGAAACACTGATTGAGCGATTACACGAGTTATGATGCCTTTCAGTAAGTATACTGTATTTTTCAACTTATCTTCAGGTGTCCATTCATGTTTATTCTGTAACTGAGGAAGAGATGATCGCGTTTACTCTCGTTTACTCGCGTTTACTCCGCGCTACCGCTACTGTTACAATCCGTGGTGACAGATAGTTTTAAACTGTGGGTACAGATTGTCAATTTACATCCATTTGGACAGATTGGTAAACTGTGCCTAGTTTTGTAAAACTGTGCACACGGTAGTTTATTTTTCTTCTGTAATGAAGCTTGGCTGTCCATCTAGTGAAAAATGTTGGTACTGCGGCCAAATAAAATCTTACTGAAAGCTCATTTTTTGAGATATCAACCTAAAATTTGGAACACAACTTCTTCAGATTTTTGGCTTACATTTTCTGGCAGTTTTAGAGTAAAATATATTTTGTAATATATATATTTTATATAAAATATAAATAATGATATTTTTACATTGTTCATTTTCATAAACTCAAACTTGTATAACTTTTTTTCTGTTTCACTTTCATAACTTCATAATACTTCATTTCAACATTAATCTGGCAAATGTCTTCTTTAAAACAAGACCAACCATAGGTCTATATTCGAAAGCATTCTTGAATTACAACCATTTAAGTTTGAATAGTGATTTTCATGTCTATGCGATAAAAGGGGGAGTGACAGTTAAAGGGTTAAACAATATTAAACTATAATATCTATATCTATAATATCTAAAATATAATTTATATATAAAAACTCTCCTACAGTCCAGTCACCATCAGTCGCGACAGTCGCGACTCGCACGTATTTTCATTTAAACGTCACTCACTGACGTTTTCCTAACCAGAAAAAAAAACGATTGCCCTGCTCTGCCTCTGATTGGCTAGTACTTATTGCCATCTGGGTCAGAGCCAATTAGAAGCAGGATGTGGGTGGGGAAAAAACTCTGTGTATAGGGAAAGGGGAGAGACAGAGGGAACAGGCAAGACAAACTCCTACGTTTAAATAACATATAGAAAATATCTGCTTGACAACGAGCTGAGAACAAGCCCAAATAAGCAACTACACTTTAGAAACAAGCCCAAAAAAAAAACGCGACCCGCGACTACCAATATTTGTAAGCGACTTTACAGAAAGACAAGCCCAAAGTCGCTTATAATAAGCGGACTTGGCAACACTGATTCCAGGTCCAATCAATGAGCCGGGCTGGGCGGGGCCGGGGTAGCTTGCAGGGCGGGGCGTGTTCGGTACGCCATGAGAGTATCGCCATTCGAATCGTGGGTTCTGTATCGCGGTTCTTCGGTTTGGTTCGAATATCGTTACACCCCTAATAAAAAGAAACATTAATTTTCTGAATAAAATACATTTCATAGGACAATATTATTCTTAAACATTTTAATAAATTATTAATGTTAAAAATAAGTTGTTAATCTAATTCATTATTAATTATCAAATTTAATTGATTAGACATGTTTTATTGAAATTTTAATAAACAAACAAATTATTTCAAGTTTGTTATAATAAAAGCATTTGTTCAACCAAAAAAAAAATCCTGTTTTCATTAATTTAACTGTCATTTTAACTGATGATAATAATAATAATACCCATAATTTAATAATACAGTTTATTTATTTAACAATTGATTAATACTGTAAACCGTGATATTTTCTGAGACGTTACCATACTGTGAAAATCTTATACCATTACGGTTGGTAATGGTATAATCTTATATACATTACGTGTATACTACACGGGAGGGTCCCCCACCCCACCCCCGCTGTTAAAAAAGTACCTCAGTAACTTTTACTCTGAGTCAATTTTAAATGAGCTACTTTTTACTTTTACTTGAGTAGATTTTTAGACCGGTACTTTTACTTGTACTTAAGTAAAATTTCATTGAAGTAGTAGTACTTTTACTTGAGTAGAATATTTTATTACTCTTTCCACCTCTGGTCAGCAGTGACTGCATAGTTTACTCTTCTCCTAGTTGACCTGAAGGCCCAGACAAGCTAGGTGCCGGAGCACTCGGTCCCTGTGTTCGCAAACCTGGTCTCGAGAGTGAGCTAGGATTGGCCAGTCGTCGAGATAGTTGAGGATGAGAGCCCCGTGTTCCCGTAGTTGAACAAGGGCTGCTTCGATGACCTTTGTGAAGAAGCGAGGAGACAGGGCTAGCCCGAATGGGAGAACCATGTACTGATATGAGTGTCCCTCGAGAGCAAACCGAAGAAACGGTCTGTGTCGAGGAAGAATGGAGACATGAAAGTAGGCGTCCTTCAGATCGATCGCTGAAAACCAATCCTGCGGCCGCTGGCATTCGAAAATACGTTTGGCCGTGAGCATCCTGAACGGCAGCCCGAGAAGGGAGTGGTTCAAGACGTGCAGGTCCAGGATTGGCCGTAACCCACCGGAATTCTTCTGAACAATGGTAAATGGACTGCATTTATATAGCGCTTTAACAGACCCATCACCACCAAAGCGCTTTACATATTGCCTCACATCCACCCATTCACTCACTCATTCATACACCAACGGCAGTGTCAGCCATGCAAGGTGCCATCCAGCTCGTCGGGAGCAGCTGGGGTTAGGTGTCTTGCTTATGGACACCACGACACTTGGTCAGGTGAAACCAAGGATAGAACCACCAACCATCCGGTTTGAAGACAACCTACATGAATCACTGAGCCACTGCCCCTAATGAAGTAGGGGCTGTAAAACCCGGACCTCATTTCATTAATATGTTGTGGATTATAGTATGATGGATAAGGATAATCGCCATGACTTTGTTTAATTTGCAAACTTTTATTGAGAATCCAACTGTGGAGCAATTCGAAAGATGTAGGAAGGATGAATTACTATCCGTTGCGGGTCATTTCCATATTCTGGTAGCGAGACAGGGTCTTAAGAGGGAGATTAAACGTGTTGTGTGGAATCGTCTAGTGGAATAAAAGGTATTGGTAGGACCTGTTACAGAGGCAGAGTTCAATGGTGCAGAAGGGTTTTCTCCTAATCCCGATTTAACGGATCGAGACAATGCACGAAGTGAGTTATCTGAACCTGTACATGAAACAGAGAGGAGGGCAGGTTTATCGCCGATTGATCCATTTTCACCTGTTTCTTCGGGGTCCAAGGAGGATACGAAGTTAAAAGTGCGTTTAGCTCGTTTACAGATGGAAGCTCAAGACAAAGCTCATACTCGACAGGCAGAGTTGGACTTGCGTCTTAAAATACGCACCCTTGAGATTGAGGTGGAGAAGCAAGTGAAGATGTACTTAGAAGATTCTAACTTAGAGTTAGAAGCTATGAAAATTGTTGGCGGTACAGCCTTGCAGCCCGTTCCTTCTGAAGTTACGAGTGTTCCTTCTAAAGTCATGAGTGCTACTTCGATTGCAAGTTCAAGTTCGGCAACGAACACATTTGATGTAGGTAAATATATGTCGTTAGTACCTCATTTCAGGGAAACCGAGATTGATTCTTATTTTTGCGCCTTTTAGCGTATTGCGACCTCGCTCGCTTGGCCAAAAGAAGTGTGGACCGTATTACTTCAATGTAGATTGGTAGGGAAGGCACAAGAGGTGTTTTCAAATTTACCTATAGAAGAGAGTTTAAAATACGAGACTGTAAAGCTTGCAATTCTCCGTGCGTATGAGTTGGTTCCTGAAGCCTATAGGCAGAAGTTTCGAAATCATAAAAGAAATTTCTACTTTTGTAGAGTTCGCTCGAGAGAAAAGTAATTTGCTTGATAAATGGTGTCACGCAAGTAAAACTGATGACTTTGCGTCACTGAGAGAGCTAATCTAGCTTGAGGATTTCAAGGGTTGTCTACCAGAACGCGTTGTGTAGTATTTGAACGAACGAAAGGTATTGTCCTTGTCACAAGCTGCTGTTTTGGCAGACGAATTTGTCCTTACGCAAAAGACTGTGTTTTGTCCATGTATAGACAAGAGCGCAGCATTTGAGCAGTCTCCCCGAACGAAATTCGGTCCTTCATCATCGAAAGAAGTTCGGGAGTGTTTCTATTGCCATAAGCAAGGTCATTTAATTGCCGACCGTAACGTTTTAAAACGAACACCACCCCAACAAACTTCCCTACTAATCTGCAAGCTTCTCAGTCTCGAAAACAACAGACAGTTCAGACAAAAAGTGTTGGCTTGGTAAACGCTGTAGGCCTACCTCATACTGGATTATTTAATTTACCACAGTAGGATAATATCCCTGATGTGAGTTATAAACCTTTTGTGACAACCGGGTGTATTTCGTTATCTGATGATGAAAATGAACAAAAAGAAATCAATATCTTGAGAGATACTGGAGCAAGTCACTCTTTTGTCTTGGCAGATGTATTACCTTTGTCAGCTGAAACATATAGTGGTTTGAGTGTTTTTGTGCAAGGTATAAAATTGGCGTGGTTAAGGTCCCATTGCATAGGGTGTACCTAAAGAGTGCGCTTTTTACAGGGTTTGTTCAGGTTGGAGTACGTCCTTCGCTGCCTGTGAAAGGAATAACTTTCATTTTAGGGAATGACTTGGCAGGTGGTAAGGTCATGCCTATGCTAGAAGTAGCAGATGCACCAAATATGTGTTTCCCTTCTAACGAGTTATCTCGAGATTATCCGGAGGTGTTTTCGGCGTGCGTAATTACTCACGCGCAGTCAATGAAAAAGCTCACTGATGTTGATTTGGCAGGTATTTATATGGTACAAGATCTGACTGGTGAAGAAATAACGAAAGCTACTTTGGAGAAAAAGTCTAGTTTGAAAGGTCTAGAGAGTGTGGTCGATGATCATACATTTTTTAAATTGCCTGTAACGCGCGAGAGGATTATTGTGGCACAATGGAAGGATCAGTCCTTAAATAAATGTTTCTCTAATGTTGTTCAATCTGAGACTGTGCGAATGGAAACAGCCACAGTAACACAGCCTATTTTGTAGATGCTGGACTGCTGATGCATAAATGGAGCTCTGTGGCTGACACTGATTCGGACTGGAATGTTGTCTATTAAATTGTCATCCCTAGTGAGCATCGTCAATATATTTTATCCTTGGCGCATGAACATGCATTATCTGGTCATCTGGGATTGACGAAGACATACCATCGCATTCTTAGACATTTCTTTTGGCCAGGATTAAAGAGAGATGTGGCTAGATTTTGTAGAACGTGGCACGTTTGTCAGTTAACAGTAAAACCGAACCAGTTGATTAAACCTGCTCCTCTTTTACCTATTCCTGTAGTGGGTGAAGCGTTTGAACGGGTGCTTGTTGACTGTGTCGGACTGTTACCTAAAACAAAGTCCGGTAATCAGTTTTTGTGCACGATCGTGTGTAGAGCTAGAGGAAATGTTGGAAGTTGATTCTGGGTCAGAGTTTCATATTTTGGATATTTTGCATATTTTGTTCATATTTTGTTTTTGGAAACGACTACATTATGCAGGCATGTGATTGGCTAAGGACAAAAAAGCAGGAAAATATACTGACTGTACGTTCACACCGCCGCCGACTTGAGCGTCAAAGAAGCTCTGGCCGCTCTGTCAAGGACGCTTGTCAAAAAGCACGGGGAAGCTCGTTGACGCTTTGGACGCTCTGACGTAGCAGGGAGAAGAGAAGTGTCACAACATGAAATGTAATAAACAGAAAAAAACAAGCAATACATTGAAGAAACCTTTTATAATGACAGCATTTTTATAACTGTTTTGGTCACTTTTGGTCGGGGAAAAAAATAATAATTAGCTATTATTATTATTATTATTTGCATTAGGCTATTATTTGCATTAGTGCAATTGGTCAAATCTTTGTCACCGTGAGCAAATGAATTGCATTCCCATGCCTCGTTCTTTTGTAACTGGTCCCTGTAAGCAAACAACGTCATATCATATATGTTAGGAAACCCAGCAACAGCGATTATCAGCTTCTCCTCCATTTTCTCGGAACTAATGTTTTGGTAGGAACGAAAGTTCACATCGTATGTTTCTCCGGAATCAGCCAGAGTGAAGGACGTCTTTATTCTGATTGGTTTCTGGCGTTTTGCCGCTGCTTGCCGCTGAACCGCGTCATAGCTCATTACCATAAAGTTGAGCTTCTTTCAACTTTCTGATTGACGCTCAAAACGCCCAAAACGCGACGCCGAGGGATTTGACGCTCCTTGCAGCTGAGAGAAGCCAGCTTCCATTGAAAATGAATGACTTCCGGCCGCTTTGGAAGCTCAAGTCGGCGGCGGTGTGAACGCACCTTGAGACACCCCCCCCACACGCCGAACAAGCTGGTGGCGGATCTATATGGATAGTAAAGCAGGACCCATAACAACTTATTTGAACAAAAAAATATAATTTAATTTGTTTTACAGCTAGATGTGCAACATGCAAATTTTTTTGTACAGTATGACAAATGACAACTTATTTGGTGGATGTGTCGCAGTGGAAATCAAAGCCAAGTGTCTAATCCACTGCGCCATCAACACCATTCTATAATAATAGTAGTAATAATAATTATAACAACAACAATTGAGTAAAGAGTACTACCATAATACTCCCCCACCATTCTGCCACCCGCTGAGACCTTCGTTCATCTTCGGAACACGAATTAAGATATTTTTGATTAAATCTGAGAGCTGGATCACTCCTCCATAGGCTTCTGAGGGATTGAAACTTGCCAGCCCTGAAAAGTTATTAAAGACATCGTTAAAATAGTCCCAAGTGACTACAGTGGCTCAATCCTAAGTTTATCAAGTGACGAGAATACTTTTTGTGCGCAAAAACAAAACAAAAATAACGACTTTATTTCAACTATTGATGTCCTTCTCTGTGGGTCTTACAGGGTTGGAACAACATGAGGATGAGTAAATACTGACAGAATTTTCATTTTTGGGTGAACTATCCCTTTAACAAACTTGCTTACCCCAGCTGTTACGTCCTATGTTGTTTGTCGGGGTAGCGACACGTGCCATTCTTTGTATTTTTCGTTTTGTAGTAAGAGTAGTTTATTTATGGTGTTTTTGATGCTGAAGATTCTTTTGTTTTGTTGAATGTTAACTTAGATTATAAATTGTTTTGTTTATATCTAGTAAGATTGGTTTTGGTTTTGTTTATTTCTTTGATTTGGCACTGTCTAGTTCTTTTCTCTTTCCCCTCTTTCTTTTGTGGACCTGTTCCTTGGTTATGTTTTGTATATAAATTGTACATTTATGTAAATAATTACCTTGAGGTATTCTTTACATCTCTTTTTTCACTGTAATAAATTATCATTATAGTTAAATTAGACTGGTTTGTGTCAGATGTTTTCCAGTACGCGTCCAGTATTTTGATGTTGCATGCCTTATGCTCCCTAGACTTAAAAAGTTTGCAACAGAGTGGCTTCCAGTTTTTCCAGTCTTACAGTAGCATTTCACCTACATGACAACTCACTCTCATTATAGCGAGTATTTGTAGACTGGTAGAGTTAGGGTTAGAATAAGTGGACGTGTACTTGCAAAGTTACTTATAGTCAGTAGAATATATATATATATATAAACTATTTTTACTATCATTTTTTCTCATTCAATTATCTGTTGAGTTTCTTCAAAAAGAGACCGACCTTAGGTCTGTTTTCCAAAGCATTCATTAATTACAATCATTTAAGTTTGGATAGTGCATTTTCATGTCTGTGCTAAAACGGGGAGTTACAGTTAACACTAAAAAAAAAAACACTTAATTTGAACATTTATTCTCCTTTTCCAGTCCTATGCAAAACATGCTGGGAACTAGAAATCCACTGCCTAATTTCCAAAGTTATCAAGAAAATTTCATTAAGTTACTGCAACTTGCATTTAAAAAAAAAATCAATGCAAAAATTTGAGTTTAAATTACACACAATATTAAGTTTGTCAATCTTACGAAGTCAACAGAATTCAACTTAAAAGGTTTAATTAAAAGAATAAATCCCTTTTTTTTTTTACATGTAACCATGCATTTATTTAATTTGTGGTAACATTTCTTTATGTATTGTGTATGTACTTCAAATTTATTTTAATGTGATGAGTAAACAAGTTTATGAACAGAATGAATATAACTATAATTATTCCAGATGCTTTTACAGTCAGACCTGAATGAACACTTGTCAGGGTATTGCACAAGGCTCAGAGAGTGAAAAACCACAACATTTGCAGACCACTCCTTTCTAAGGTAAGAGATAAGACTTCCCCATAAACCCGATCATTTCTCCTCTAGAAATTGATATGCAAAGGAAATACAGACTATAAAAAGAGTGTGAGGCTGTTAGAGACATTCAGACACACTGATCAGACTGGTAGAATGGCTCTGATAGCGATTAGTCTTCTTTGCTTTGCAGCTTTGCTGCCTTTCCCAGGGCTGGGACTGCTTGCAGACTCAGGTGAGGTATCTTCTATAAATGTTACATCAAAAAAATACATTTTATCATTATACATTACATTTTTATGTTAACTCCAATATTGTTTTATATATAATTGTTCTACAATATTTAAATTTAATGTGTAAATTTAGCCTAATTAAATTACAGTAATTATTAATGCATTCTACCCAACACTGTGTATTTGTTTTTAAAGCTACACTATAATAACTCTGAATTACCACTGCATGTATTTGATATTTGATATATTCAAGCTATATAATGCTCTTTCTTTCTCTGTCTCAAACAGGTGAGCCGGAACAGTTCCCCATTAAGGTGATTGTCATGAATGATATCAATCCTACTCCACCTGTTATCTACTCCACCAATATGACAGAGGGTGAGGTGATGTTTGGGGTCTTAAATCACCTGCAGGACAGCCACACCAGCTTCAAGTATTCCATCAACTTTTACTGAATTTATTTGAGGTTTAGTGCACTTCACATGCAGTAGTGTAATTATATCATACCTAATTAACTTTATTATTGGTTGTGATGACCCACATACTTAGGCACCATCCACACTACTACGTTTTAGTTTAGAAACGCAGACCTTTTGCTACGTTTGCACCTCCCGTCCAGACTAAAACGGCAAAAACGAAGATCTAAAACGGAGAAGTTTAGAAACGCTGCCGACCCTGTTTTGCGTTTTGCATCTCCGGAGGGCGTTTTAGTGTAGACGGGTCAAGACGGAGGACTTTAGAAACGATGACGCAGAGGCTCACGCTCGGCTCTCTGATTGGATGTCATACAATGGAAGAAAACGCACAACAACAGCCTGTACTACCAGTTACGTTAGTGCAAGTCAATTCTGCATTTCACAGTGCTATAACTGCCTACATGCGGCGGAGGCAAGCTATTAAGCTACTAATTCTTTTAGAAACAAACTCTGTTATATTATTTTCATGTTATCACTGTGAAGCTGCTTTGATACAATCTGTATTGTAAAAAGCGCTATATAAATAAAGGTGACTTGACTTGACTTGACTATTATTCCAGCGATTTGTGACAGTTCCCGTGTGCAGCGGCGGTATCGACCGTACATGGAGCGTCGGTTTTGAGTTAAGCCGGGAAGAACCAGCGCATAGTGGGATCATTTTATCAATGAAGTTGTAGTTCCTGAAGAATGGTGCGAAAACTTTTGAATGTCCATATCGGCACTTATCAACCTCAGCGAAATCTGAGGAATAGTCAATCCGTTTCCTGTTTACACCGGCACGCGCACGCCCAGTGTAGGTGAATGGTGATGTGATCCGCGTTTTCAGTCCTTTTAATGTGGACGGAGATCAGTTCTAATACGCAGCTAAAACGCTGGTGTGGACGGAGATCGTATTCGTTTTAATTCTCCGTTTCTAAACTAAAACGCAGTAGTGTGGATGGGGCCTTAATCAGAATCAAGGTAATAGGAAAAGGGGGCATATTTTACCAATGTGATCACTAAGGAAAACAGGAACAAAAAGATCAATGCAATTCTGTGATGTACTATTATTTTTCTATCCATTTCTGATAAACCTGCAGATGCTGAATCAACGCTTGTCTTGTCAGTCAATTTAACAAGGCCCAGGACTTACAACATTTGTACATTTTTAGAAAACAGACTTTGAATGGAATTTAATATTTGTGCTAATTCTGCTACCTTTATTTCTGTTTTAACAATAGATTCAGATACATTGTTTACAAAACCGTTGGCTTATATCTGGAGAGTGTGAACGGAGTGGCTGGATCTGTTAAGGACAAGACATACTGGCAGCTTCTGTCTCAGAAAGGACATGACCCCCCACTGCCACTGAAAGTGGGTAAGGGAAAAGATAATTATATACTGTTCTATTACTTTACTGAGCAGGAAAGTTTAATTTAACTTACAACACACAATAATTACTAATTAAATATAGATTATTTATACTCTGGAATGCCTAATTTTTTTTTGCAGGAATTGGCTGCTACCAACCCCAGAAAGTTGAGACTTTGATCCTGGACTTCACCTCTTATGCCCCAAAAAAAGATTTGGTTAATGATGAACTATGAAATGTGACTGCTGAATTAATACCACATCATGATTCAGTCATGTCATCAATTTAAAGTTTATGTGAGTGGATAAACTCATAATTTCATTGCATTGGCCTACAGTATAACATTCTAATAAACATATAGAGCTGACGGAACTGAAAAGCCTCCCTGATCTTTTAACAAACATTCCTAACTAATTTGATTCAAATAAATAGTGTCCATTACCAGTACAGTATTCAACACTACCTCTTCACCTGGCTTGTGGTCAGAGGGCAAAAAGGTTAAAAGTTAATCTCTGGACTAAACACAGATCAGGGAAAAACAGTCAGTGATTTACATGTAGGTCTCCAATGCAATATTCTAGAGATGCACAGAAGGCCTTTATATTCAGTTTCAGAAGTTCTGTTAAGATTGAATGTTGACTGATGGATGGACGGACAGAATGACAGGTGTTTACATTAAACAGTGAGACAATCAGTGTAAATTTTATTTTTAATGTATGTTTATTAGTTCACTGGCTCAGGGTAGACAATGAAAACCCTGGCAATTTCAGGGAATATAAAAACTGTGGGTTTCACTTTATTTTGATGGTCCCTTTAACACATTCTGTTGACTATAAGTAGTGAAAACCGGCTCGATCGGCCCAAAGATGGTTTTCTGATCAGCGGATGAAGGTCTCCCGCGTGACAAAGTAATTTGATTAAATGAAATACATTTTTTCATATGTATTAACCCTCTGAGGTCTAAGGGTTTTTTGGGGTCCTTGAGGTGTTCTGACATGCTCTGACATTTGTGCTTTTTTCAGATATTTATAAAAATGTTAATGGCAAAGGTGTAAATTCACTCTATATAGCACAAACGGGGCTACCGTAATATGTGAGAAACATGTATGTACATGTTTGTATTTTTTAGAGAATAATGTTTATGCGTGGTTATTGAAAAAACTAAAACTTAAAGTGTCTGAAATAAGGCCACAAAACACATACTAAATATGTGTCCCCAAGACTTTTGACTAATGAGTGTTGTTGCCTAGAATTTTTGCTTCAAAATGATCTGAAAATCATCCTGCCTAATCATTTACACAAAACAATACATTGATTTAAATTTTATAAGACACCTTTTGTTTGGAAAGGCAATATGCGTGGAGGCGTGTTCACACCAATTACAAATAGGTTACAATTACAACAACAATTACAATTTTAACAATATTTCAAGTGTATTTCTTTGTAAAAAGTATACATTTTATCATACATATTAAAAAAGGTAAGGATTCATTAGTTAGAATATTGGAACAAACACTATAATAACATCTTAGTTGATAATTCAATATAGGCCTACCTACTTTATTTTTGACAAAACATCATAGTATATTTAACTATGAGCAGAAATTGGTGAACAAAAGCGTACCTATGTAATGTGACAGTAGTCTTTTTTTACTGTAAAATCTTTATAATCTATCCAAAACTAATCACAAAATCTTGTCTAAACATTCATATTTAGTCTGTAACATATTGTGTATGATATATTAGCATATACATGTGAATTTGCAGTTTGTTGCTTATACATACATTTTATTTCCACATATTTCAGTCTATTTTTACTCATCTTAGTAGGCTATAGCAATATAGTTTGGATGTGTTCATGTAAACATAACGTTTACTAATGTAGATGCGAGAGTGAATGAACGGCACAGACACACGCTGTATAACTGTAGTAAACAAAGCGTGTGCGCCTGTGCCGTTAATTCATCATTTAGCCTACACACAGACACGCAATTCATATTTAAACAGTCTGTTTGGGGTTTATAGTCAGACACTATTCAATATCGCGATTAGAACAAAGCACTTGAGAATAAATGACTTACATCAGCTGGATCCGTTGCTCTGCGAAATGAAACTACCAGCACTTCTGGTACATTTTCCAGGGTTATTAGATAATATTATTGCTCACAGCGTGGGGATACGCTGTATACACAGCTTTAGCAAGATACTTACTAAACACAATGTGTTTTATAATCCAGCTGTTGGGCGTTGGCATGTTTGAATGGCTTGCCTTAGATCATTTGCGTTTTTTTTATATAAATTAATTCATTTAAAAGAAGAGAGTTCAAGCTTCATTATGGAAAAACACTCGTGCCTGTATGACAAGTATTCGCGGAATTACAGTTAATTTTCGGACGCGTTTCAGAATGGACTTCACTGACAGAGAGAAGGCAGAACGCGCATCATGTTTTTTTTTCTTTATTTGGTGAAAAGCACAACACTTTGTTTTTATTGTGAGTATCCACAAAAAAATAGACACTTATCAGGATCTAATGATGTACAACACTTAATATGTAAGATCAAAATCAACAGAGTATTTTGAGTTTCTTTTGCACTGATAAGAAAAAAAGCGAGACTATCGCGCCCGCGCGGGTTATTTCATCTGACTCCATCAATGAAAAAGTTTTTAATGGTATCTCTACATCATTAAGTGTGTGCAAATGTTTGACAATTTTTTTTAACTCTTATAATGTCAAATAATGTCAAAGTCGATTAGTATAAAATCAAATGTTTACAATTTATTATGTCAGGTAAATATATCATGCCAGTTGCATAATCAGTTCAAAGATAATAGATATAAACATCAAATGCTCTAGAATAAAGAGAGAAGATGCAATACCTTGACATTACACAATACATGATGCAAAGTGTTTTGAGTAGACTTTTCATCACGGGCTAATCTGGGTTACAGAAAACACGCCTACCTCTAGTTCTCTTACGAGAGGTTCTCTCGTATTGCGTAAGTTTAGCTTACGCTACGGGAAAGATTCATCTTCTCGAGATACTGAAGCCAAAAAATTATCCTTAATTTTGTATTCATTGTCAACGCAGTGCAGCAGCTAGCAGACCTAGAGCAGGCCATCTCGCGTGCTCATTGGCTGCCATGCGGGCAACTGCTGCAGCCTACCAGTGAGCACGGCGTGACGTCACGCCCAATGAAGGGCGCCCGCGCCTTCATAGCGTCACAGCCCGCCAGAATGGGCGTGGCTTAGCGTATAAAAGTAGGGGCTGTAGGCTGACTTCCTTGATTTTTTGTCTCTTCGCATCGCTGGATCTAATAGAAGCCACCGCCGCCGTCGAACAGCGAACAGCCTGCTTAGGACAGCGCTGAGGAAGCCAGCCGTCTTCGCCACCTTCAGCCATCCGTGCGAGCTACGCTATCCGGCGAGGTATCCTTTTGCCTGCTATATATATTCTAAAAGAGCAGCGCGCATCTTTTTAAAGATGCCTCGTACTTCCTGCTTCTCGTGTAGAGCCCCGCTCAGCGCCGGAGGCCGCCACCTTATCTGCCCTCTCTGCCTGGGCCTGGAACACGCAGAGCTCGCCCTCGCGTCCGAGGGCTGCGAGCTCTGTGAGGAGCTTCCGCTGTCGACCCTGCGGGCTCGCCTCGAGGCCTTCAACACCGCATCAGTCACTCCGCCCTCTGTGGGACCGCGCAGGAAGAAGCGCCGTTCCCTGAGACAGCCGGAACCTGTGGCCACAGCGACGCGCTCGCCGGAGAACCTCCCTCGAGCCTCGCTTTCGCCTTCCCCGCCTCTCCTCACCGACGCACAGCTGGCGCTTATGAGCCTCACTGCCGTCGCATCGGAGGATGAGGCCGAGGAACACGCCACGAAAGACTGCTGCTCCATCCTGGCATCGGACAGCGAGGAATGATCGCTTCATTCCGCCACCTCGTCGATCCAGGAATCTACCCGTACCCGTGCTGGAGCTGATGCGGAACTGATGCGCCTGCTGACACAGGCTGTTGACCGTCTCGGGCTCGAGTGTTCGTTGCCAAAGGAACCCGCGCCGAACAGGCTAGACGGTTGTTTTCTTCAGAGTCGCCGCCGGGCAGCGTCAGCAACTAGGCCCGCTCCATTCCTGCTGGAACTTCATTCGGAGCTGACAAAGTCGTGGAATACACCATTTTCCTCGAGACTTCAGTCACAGGCCTCCGCGTCGCTCTCCCAAGTGGACGGCGCCACCGAGAAAGGGTACACGGCTATTCCCCCTGTGGAAGAGGCGGTCCAGGCGCACCTTTGCCCGCCCTCTGCGAGATGGCGGTCACGGTCAGCCCTCCCGTCTAAAGCCTGCAGAGCCATGTCCGCCTTGGTCGGCCGCGCTTATGCCGCCTCCGGCCAGGCCGCGTCTGCTCTACACTCAATGGCTGTGCTACAGATCCTGCAAGCCGACCTACTCCGTGAATGGGATGAGAAGGGCCGGGATCCAGCTGCGGTTACGGACCTGAGAAGTGTGACGGATCTCTCTCTCCGCGCCACCAAAGCCGCAGCCCAAGCCATCGGAGGAGCTATGGCCACGTTAACTGTGACAGAGAGGCACCTCTGGTTAACGCTCGCGGATATGAGGGAAACTGAGCGAGCCACCTTCCTGAACGCGCCGCTCTCCCCCACTGGTCTCTTCGGCCCAGTGGTGAACGGGATCGTTGACCACTTCTCTGAGGTGCAGAAGACAACGCAGGCCATGAACCTTTTCCTGCCGCGACGCTCGAGCTCCGCAATAGGCCACTCTCACGAGAGACAAAGTCAGCCTCCTGTGCGAACCAGCACCCAGCGTCCAGCACAGCCTCAGCCTCCGCAGCGACGTCAGGGCGGCCGCCCTAGGTCGTGCTCAGACAGCCGTCAAAGACCGCCGCCCCCCAGAGGGCCTCGGCAAAGAATTACACTGAAGCCCTCCTAACAGAGAGAGAGAAAAGACGCGCATGTCCCGCTACGGCCGGACCGCCATCAAAGTTAATTTCCCTGTCAGTCCCCTTCAAACAGGCTACTGTAGTGGTTCAATTAGCAGCCAACGAGCCGGTTTATTCTCCCTCTTGCCTGCACACAAACGCCGTTTTCACGGCGACCCAGAGAAATCTCAAAAAGAGTATAATGTCTGGTCCAACTCACGCCGTCAGTGTTTTAAGTGTAGTGAAAGTGCCCACGCCCCAGTGTTCACCCCTACACATAAGCACTCCAAATCCCGTGTCACTCACAGAGCAGACTCTCATAAAGTGCAGAAAAGCCGCTCGAGTGTTGAATGTAAGAAATGTGCCCACAGGTCTGTGCCCACTATCTACCCGCTCTGTTACACGATCAAGAAGCGGGTTATGAATGTAAGTCTCGTGCCCGCCAGAGAGCGCTCACACTTGCTAACACAAACCTCCCCCCGGGCTCTGCCCGCGCGTTTAAGTGTTATCATAAAACGCAGGGCGTTAATAAAACGCTCCCCATCCATTATGATCGGGGCGTCAGATACAGTTGTAAGTCTCGTGCCCGCGTACACGCACTCACGCTTACAGAAAGCTTTTCCACCCGGAGCGTTGCTCGCGCGTCAAAAAGTGAAAAAAGAATGTTCCCCATCCCTTATGATTGGGACATCTCACATAAATCAGCCAGTTTCGGCGTTCAGCGAGCAGCCATTCCCCAGAACCGAGAGCGCGCGCGCCGCGCTTTCGGCTCCGGTTCAGTTTCACAAGCCTGCAAATGGCGGCGATCTGAACCCGGAGGCCCCCTAGCGGCTCACATAGCTGCGTGGGAAACTATCCCAGGGATTTCAGAATGGGTGCTGAGCACAACAAAGCAGGGCTATACACTTCTATTCATTCGCCGTCCCCCGCGCTTTCAAGCCCGGACCGTGACGATAGTGAATGCGGAAGTAGCACACCTACTTCACGCAGAAATAGCAAAGCTGCTGTGCAAAGGGGCTATAGAAAAGGTACCGCCTTCTCTGAGCGAGTCAGGCTTTTACAGCCGATATTTTCTCGTACCCAAGTAGGACGGAGCCTTCAGACCTATCCTAGATCTGAGACATTTGAACAAAGTGCTTGCGAAAAGACCGTTCAAAATGCTTACGACCAGGAAAATCCTCGCGCACGTTCGCCCGAGGGACTAGTTTATTTCTCTAGATCTGAAGGATGCCTATTTTCAGATTCAGATAATACCCCGTCACAGGCAATTTTTGAAATTCGCCTTCGACTGTCAGGTATATCAATACACCGTCCTGCCGTTCGGCCTGTCCCTAGCACCCCGTAAATTTACGAAGTATGTAATTGCGAATAATGAACTATCTGGACGATTGGCTGATATTGGCACAGTCAGAGACAGAACTGCTATCTCACAGGACAGTGCTTCTCAGTCATCTGGAAAGCTTGGGTCTCACGGTCAACTGGACCAAGAGCTTGTTACTGCCCAGCCAGTCAATTTCCTTTCTAGGAATAGAACTGGACTCGGTGACCATGACGGCTCGTTTATCGACACAGCGCGCGTGCCGTGTTCGCCAATTAGCCGCATCTTTCCAGAAGGGCAGCTTTCTCCCTTTGAAAACATTTCAAAGGATGTTGGGCTGTATGGCATCAGCTGCAGCGGTGCTTCAGCTGGGCCTACTGCGCATGCGCCCGCTCCAACGCTGGTTGAATACTCGCGTGTGCCGCCGAGCCTGGCTGTCTGGCGGCCAGGAAATCAGAGTGACTCAGACCTGCATAGCGGCTCTGCAGCCCTGGTTAGTGGCCGACTGGTACCAGCAGGGAGTAAGGATGGGAACCATCTCTTATCGGAAAGTCATCTCGACAGACGCGTCCAACTCGGGTTGGGGCGTGTTGTTCGAGGGCAGACCGGTCTTTGGCCAGTGGTCAGACCAGGAGAAGGGGATTTCATAAAAACTGTCTGGAGATTATAGCGGTTGAGAACGCGCTGAAGTGCTTCCTCCCATTCATACAGGACCAGCATGTTTTTGTCCGCTCGGAAAACATGTCTGTGGTATCCTATGTAAACCGTCAGGGCGGTGTCAGATCCAGAAATCTCTGCAATCTGACGGAACGCCTCCTTATTTGGTCTCAGATGCACCTGCGCTCGATGAGGGCGTCGCATGTGCCTGGCCATTTGAACGACGGCCCAGACAAACTGTCCAGTGACAATGTTCCCCCAGGGGAATGGTCCCTGCACCCCCAAACGGTCCAGAAACTGTGGCGCCTATTCGGCAGAGCGGAAGTCGACCTATTTGCGTCAAAAAACAACGATCAAAGCCCGACGTTCTTCTCGAAGGACGAGGACGCGCTGGCCCAGGTTTGGCCCAGCCTCCCTCTATATGTGACCCGTCACAGAAACCAGGGACACAAGTCGGCAGCACAACTTTCGAGCAAAATGAGAAAGAAGAGTTTTTTTTTCAAAATTGGTGATTTTCAATTTTTTGGAGAATCTGTTAATTGAAATCACGAAGAAGCCTCTCCATGTTTGAGATAGCAGTATTGGTATATTTAAAAGCTTACATTTTGAGGTTGAAATCGGCTTGTTTTCGGAGATTCAGCATGCAGTAGGGGCGTGGCGTGTCATTGTCTGTGTGTATTTCCATACTGAATAACCCGGCGCTTTGCCCCCGCCCTCCAAGTCAACCACATGGCTACTTATTATGCTGTGCTCTGGCCAGCTCTCTCTGATATCAAAATTCAATGAAGATGGATGCCGCAAAGATTGTCGCAGACGAGATGAACCGTCTGGCAGTTACACCGAAAATGTTTTCGCCGCACTTCGTGGGCTCGGGAAACTGAACCGGAGGTATGGGCGCAGCGCGCTCGCCCTCAGTGCTTCAATACTGCGGCTCGGCTCGCTGACAGCGGTGGCTGGCTGTTTCATATGTGACGGAGAATCGAAATAGAGGATGCAGTTAAGACTTTTGCTACTGCGATGAAGGCCTGCCGTGCGTGTTTCTGAAATGTAAGTTAAGCTTCATTTGCTCTTTAGTCGTTATTTAAGATGCTGAACCTGCTGATGATATAATGTGCTTGCGGACATTTCATTTGTGTGTGTATACGCACATAAGAAAGTGGTGTAAAGAGATTTGCAACAGTAATTTGAGGAGGTGAAATGTGATTATTTGGAAAATTGCAGAAATGACTGCTTAAAGAAAAATGCCAGCAGGCATTTGCCTCCTACATAAACTTTAATATTGTTGACATTTTGGGCACACGAGCGTTGCGTACTATTTGCGCTATATGTAGGCCTATGGCTTATTGGTCATGGTTTGTTGTTGTTGGTTTTGCGTTATATGTATATGGCATATTGGTCTTTGTGTGTTGTTGCTGGTTTTGCGTTATACTGTATGTATATGGCATATTGGCCTTTGTGTGTTGTTGCTGGTTTTGCGTTATATGCAGGCTATATGGCATATTGGTCTTTGTGTGTTGTTGCTGGTTTTGCGTTATATGTATATGGCATATTGGTCTTTATGTGTTGTTGCTGGTTTCGCGTTATATGCAGGCTATATGGCATTATTGGTCTTTGTGTGTTGTTGCTGGTACGTTGCAAATAGAGGGGCAGCACAATTGTTTTTCGCCTAGTGCGGCAGAAGTGCACTCATTCGAAGTGTAAAAAAAGCTGTAAAGCACATGGAGGAGCTTTACAGGGGGTATGGCTTATCTAAATGAGATGTAAATGAGCCCTATTGTCACCCCCAGCAGCAGAGACAGGTGAGAACTGCACAATCTTTAGCTCGTTTTCTCCTCTTTGAGCTTTTTTAAGTGCCTACTTTAAAATGGCCACAACTTCTCCAAATATTATCAGATTTCCACATGTTACACATCGTTGGAAAGCTTGGATATTACACTCTCAGAATCTATGAATAACTCAAAATGCCCCAGAACCGACTTGTGTCCCTAGTTTCCGTGACTGGTCACATATGCTTTCCCTCCGGTCTCTCTGTTACCACAGGTGATCAAGAGAATCAGGGAAACGCGCCACTCGGTGCTCCTCATAGCCCCGCATTGGGAGAATCAGATTTGGTTCCCGGAAATAGCATGGCTGTCACATACAGCTCCGTGGCCGATTCCGGTGAGGGCAGATCTCCTCTCTCAGGCTCGCGGCACAATCTGGCATCCCCATCCAGAGCGCTGGTCTCTGCATGCATGGTTGATCAACGGGTACTCGTTGCCCTGCCAGAAGGAGTGATGAACACGATCACGCAGTCTAGAGCCCCTTCCACGAGAAGGCTCTACGCGTCTAAATGGTCGGTGTTCTCTGGATGGTGCACCGACAGAGGTCTGGACCCGTGGACATGCGGGGTGGCGCATCTGCTCACCTTCCTACAAGAGCTGTTGGATAAGGGAAGGTCCCCATCCACGCTAAAAGTATACGTGGCGGCCGTGGCAGCGTGCGCAGAATCGACGCACGGCCAGTCACTAGGAAAACATGAGTTGGTCATCCGCTTCCTTAGAGGAGCTAGAAGGATGAATCCGCCGCGGCCCCCGTCGGTTCCCATGTGGGATCTTTCATTGGTCCTCGAGGCCCTGAAAGCTTTTCCTTTTGAACTACTAGACTCTGTGGGGTTGAAATATCTATCACTGAAAACCGTCTTTCTGACTGCACTGTCGTCAGTTAAACGTGTGGGGGACCTGAATGCGCTATCTGTCAGCGTGTCGTGTCTTGAGTTCGGGCTGAATGACTCTAAAGTCATCCTCAGACCTAGACATGGCTATGTTCCTAAAGTGATGGGCACTCCATTCAGAGCGCAAGTTATTTCGTTGTCAGCTCTCCCAGCATCGGACAGCGAAAGTGATGTGAATCTCCTCTGCCCTGTCAGAGCGCTGAGGTTTTACATTACGCGCTCCGCCTCCTTCAGGCGTTCGGAACAGCTTTTTGTTTCGTTTGGTGGGCGCACCGAGGGTCTCGCCTCCTCGAAACAATGCCTGTCCAGATGGATAGTGGATGCTATAGCAGCCGCTTACGCGTCAAAAGGTCTGCAATTCCCTCTGGGCATCAGGGCTCATTCCACGAGAGGCATGGCCTCGTCGTGGGCATGGTCCAGTGGAATTTCTATCCATGACATATGTGTAGCGGCGGGCTGGAGCTCCCCGTCTACCTTTGTCAGGTTTTGTAACCTAGAAGTTCCTGCCTTGCAGGCTAAACTGTTGTCAGTTTGAAGGAGAGGTGTATTCTGCCCAGATCTCCTGCTGAGACCACTCTCATATGACTCAGCTCTCCTGGTTGAGCTGCACTAAGTGGGGTATGTGCCATGTGCCTATACAGACCGGCACTATGAAGGCGCGGGCGCCCTTCATTGGGCGTGACGTCACGGCGGGCTCACTGGTAGGCTGCAGCAGTTGCCCGCAGGGTAGCCAATGAGCACGCGAGATGGCCTGCTCTAGGTCTGCTAGCTGCTGCACTGCGTTGACAATGAATACAAAATTAAGGATAATTTTTTGGCTTCAGTATCTCGAGAAGATTAATCTTTCCCGTAGCGTAAGCTAAACTTACGCAATACGAGAGAACCTCTCGTAAGAGAACCGAGGTTACGTTAGTAACCGAGTGTCGTTTCATTTCATTATATAGACAGACCAAGGCAGAAAAACTCTTTTCAAATGTAAACATGAGTTCACAGTGGGAATTTACATTAATCCCCGTCCCAGACTTACTAGGGGCAGAAGTTGATTTACATGGAACCATTTGCTAACAATTGAAATTTGAATTTGAGTTTACACCTTCTGAAAGCATGAGACCATTTGCCTGGAAGACACATTCTCCTATGTGTGTGAATTATTTCTAAACTCTTAAATAGCTTACAACCTTTTGGTTTACTTCTTTGAGGATGAGACCTTTGTACCAGTCGCACATTTCAGACATTTCAAATGATATCAAACATGTGTGATACTGTATGATAATTATTCACATTAAAGGTGTCACACGTTTTTTAGGCCAAAACATTTTTTGTCACATACATCTCCTCACTATCCACTAGCTGCCTGTCCCCTGGACACACTGTATAAAAATGTGGTCTCTGCAGACACACCAGGCTCCACAAACAGCAACAAAATCAAACCGGGCTAACCCGCACCACGAAACATAACAAACTGGGGGGGGGGGGGGGGGGGGGGAGTGCATCACCCGACATCGCTTAGAGCATCTTTAAACTATTCTTGGGTGAATTTCAGGTTATCTCAGCATGGGGGAGAAGGAGTGGCTTCCAGTTTTTCCAGTCTTACAGTATCATTTCACCTAAATGACAACTCACTCTCATTATAATCGAGTATTTGTAGACTGGTAGAGTTAGGGTTAAAATAAGTTGACATGTACTTGCAAAGTTACTTATAGTCAGTAGAATATATATATATATATATATATATTTATATATATATATATATATATATATATATATATATATAGTATAACTATTTTTACTATCATTTTTTCTCATTCAATTATCTGTTGAGTGTCTTCAAAAAGAGACCAACCTTAGGTCTGTGTTCCAAAGCATTCATTAATTACAATCATTTAAGTTTGGATAGTGCATTTTCATGTCTGTGCTAAAAAAGGGGAGTTACAGTTAACACGAACAGGTCTGTTTTTCACACAAAAAATCCACTTAATTTCAAAATGTATTCTCCTTTTCCAGTCTTATGCCAAGCATGCTGGGAACTAGAAATCCACTGCCAATTTCCAAAGTTATCAAGAAAATTTCATTAAGTTACTGCAACTTGCATTTAAAAAAAAAATCAATTAAAGGTACAATATGTAAGAATGTTGCAGTAAAATATCCAAAAACCACTAGGCCAATGTTATATATTTTGTTTAGTTGATTACTTACAATATCTCAAATATTTCAAACTATTTGTAAATCGTGAGAAAATTGCGATTTTAACCAAGGAAACGGGAGGGGTGAGGAGCCGCCAGTCAATGACGTCATATTACCCTCGGTTTCCGCCAGGTTTGACCTCACACTGCCATAGTAACCATGGCGACAGACGAGGACAACTGGGTTATGCACGTTATGCCTAGCAGGACGCTCACGCTGTTGTTGTTTTGTTCAAACATTTTGGATCATGGCAAGCAGACTTGAGACAAAAAGAGGACTAAAACGAAGATCAACATCTTTCGAGATGCCGAGAGCTCCACGTCCTTCGACTTGACAGAGATGCGAGTGTTGCATGTCCTTTATTAGACAGTCCTTTATTAGACAGGTGAGCAAATGTACATAAAAGTAATCCATGTTATTTTTTTCAACATGATGAAATGTTAGAATATGATCTTTATGTTATTCTAATGTTGATCTAGCCCACTGCTAATCTCATACAGCCAACAAACAACCTAACTAACAACATTCAACACACTGAAATGCTGTTTAGTGTGATAGTGTAACTTTTAGAGCAAGTGAAACAGCGCTGCATTACCTCAAGTTTAATTAGTCTAATAAACTGACCTGTGTGAGTATTAATTCAGCACTTGCGTGTAGTTCGTTAGAATGAAATGTCCTTAACGTTATTCCTTTATATCCGCGGGACTCGCGTTGTGTGTGGCGCTGGTATACGTCTAGCAATCGCGCCCTGCTTCACACCACAGCAAAGTCCACAGTCATGTTAAAAACATCAATGTATTAACTCATCTATAAAAGATCCATCAGCTTGACGACAAGATCCATAATTCAGCTTAATGTGGAATATACGTCATCAGTATACGTCTTTGTTATTGTAAGATGTTAGTGACCCCTGGTGGTGAAAAATCCTGCATATTGTACCTTTAATGCAAAAATTTGAGTTTAAATTACACACAAAATTAAGTTTGTCAACATTACTTTGTCAACAGTACTCAACAAAATAATGTTTTCAACTTAAAAGGTTTAATTAAAAGAATAAATAAAACATTTTTTACACATAACCATGTATTTTATTTAATTTGTGGTAACAGAACCCCTGAATTACTTTTATGTATAGTGTATGTACTTCAAATTTATTTTAATGTGATGATGACTGAATAAGTTTATGAACAGAATGAATATAACTATAAATATAGCTGCAAGCAGCAATTACCGGGGCCAAGCACAAAAGCAGCCGACAAGACATGCCAACATGGCTGGGAGTTTCAGACCAACTACAGCAAGGAGCAGATAAAGACATTTTAAGATGAATTTAGGCAAAATGGCAGAAAAATCACATACAGTAACTAAAAATATGATTTAATGGATTATCACTTTCGACCAATAGGTGGCGCAGTTACAAAACTGATGTGATCAGAGTGAGATGACATCCTATAGCTACATATGACTTTAAATAGAACACCATGATAAATACACGAGCTGACAACATGATTCTGGATAAACTGAGAATAAAATAGAGATAACAAAATAACAAATAAAAAATAGTTCAAAGTGATCATGTGTTTATTGGAATGCACAAATGTATTTGGAAGGATGATAAAAAAACTATTTTTTTTAAAACATACAAAGACCTTGCAATGTAGCACTCATAACAAATCATTTATATAAAATGTAAATGGAGAAATCTATAATGTGTATAAATATTAAAAAAAACTGTTCTTTGTAAGTGCTGACATATTGTATAGATTGTATATATCTCCCGACTGTATAGTACATAAGCAGTGTTAAGCTGACTAATTGATACTGACTAAATTAGTACTCTATCAATTTAAAAGAAATTAATATAACATGCCTAGCTTAGTTAAAATTGCAGGGGTAATATTAGATAGCAATTATAATGCAATATAATACAGGACATGCTCTCAGTTGCAAGAAGATATCAAAATAACACATTAACTTTACCGGTAGTTTGTGCTTTGGTGTATTATAAACAATGGCATCAATTGGACCCAGAGAATGTTAGTGAAGATGATCGAGCAGAAACTGTTCAAGAACGGCTGTTAAACGACGTTTCAGAAAGGTTTGTTTTTTGTTGTCTCATTACTTTTTAGATATGCTGTAATTTAATGTGGGGTATGTGATTTGGAGAACGACCGAGATTTTGTAAATACACAATTCAAATGGTCCTAACTTCTTTCCTCCAACGCTGGCTCTGACTCCACCCATTCAAAGAACATGGACGCGCAATCATGCACAAGCGAAAACTCAGATGCGCGAGAGATTGTAATGACGATTTACTACTAATCATGGAACCGGCTTTACTGACGAGATGCGCATGCGTCACAAGCTTTGAGTATGCGCACGAAGGGGGTCACGCTCGCTGGTGGGAGGGGGGTGTGGTACGGCCGTTTGATTAAACTTAAGCCTGTTTTATGCTTCTGCGTCGAATCGACGGCGTACCCCCGCAGACCCTTCTGCGTCACCGCGAACCCCTCCGCTGTAGCTCGACGTGCACCTCCAAAAAATTTTAACTACGCATCGAGGCGACGCAAACCACAAGGGCTGTGAGTGGTCAGATGCACCGCGATGCAACAAACCTGACGCAGAACCATAAAACGGCCACGACGCCGTAGGAGTGACGGCGTAGCTATGCCGTGGAGTTAACGCAGAGGCATAATGAGGCCTTTATTGTCCAAGGTGGTCTTGGAAATGATTGGCTAGAGTTTTTCGAGTCCTGCCCGTTCCACAGATGATTAAACTGCTTAATTTTCATTTCAGTGCTTCTAACTCAGTGGCTTTAAGTGGGTTAGGAACAGGATTTATAGTTATTTTGAAAAAATTGACAAAAAAAGAATCACATACCCCACCTTTAAATTGTACTAATTATTATAGTATTACAAAAAATAAGCTTCATAAACAAGAATTTAATATAATCGTTCTAACAAATTATACTACAGTCCTCAAAGGGATTTTTTTTAGTAAAGACTGCGGATCTATAGTGATCGTTTCTGACTGTATGGCACTGTTACTTTTGTATTTTTAGAACGATTGTAGCCAAATATCTGTCGCCAGAACTATTAACCCAAAACAAGCACTAAACATCGGCTGCCAAATCAAACACAGAACCATGTTTAGCATGCCTGTAGATAAACAAGCGATAAACAATACATAAAAGCTCTAATCAAAGAATAATTTACACTAATTCCAAGTTCGCTGTTGAGATAAAAAAAAAAAGTTTATAACGTTTGGTGTTTGTCGGATAACGTTAAGTATGAATGAGCATTTAACAACATGGTTTGCAGAGTCAAACAGCGCTGTCATTTGTTTACTTCCTTGCTGCAACATACAATTAACAATACAAACTATTACAGGAAAACACATTGACGAAAAAATAAATCATTACAGGTTGTAGCCCGTAACCAACAGCTTCTGTTCTTAAAGTTGGAACTGCTCCATCTCCGGATGACAGCGGAAACAGCGTTTCAGCAGCATTGCGGCAACAACAGCCTACTATACCACAACAACTCTTCTCCAAAGCAATATAAAATGGCCTCGCCCCCCTTATTTAGTATTCTCGGAGGGGGTTAGTGATGTCAGCAACCCTAGAGGAATGTCATGTAGTCCCTACTGGCCGTTTGCTGTAGTCCTTAGAAATTCATTTCTTTAAAAGCAAATATCTCAAATATCCTTTGCTTTGAACTTTGAGCGCTGTAACTTTGCAGATGTTGTTTATGCTCAAACAGCAACATTACACTCTAGCTAAAGTTAGAAAAGTGAAATCGTGTTTTACCACCCCTTTAAAAAGATCTTCATTTGTGTTCCAAAGATGAACGGAAGACTTGAACGGAAGGTTTGGAACGACATGAGGTTTACTCACGACGTGAGTAATTAATGACAGAATTTAAATTTTTTGGGGGGTGACCCTAAAAATGACCCATTAACAAGAAGAATCACTGAAGGAAAGAAGAAATGGATCCATGAGCCACAAGGCAGTGTGATTTATCAAAGCTGATTTGATAGTGTTGCTTTTACTTACAGGATGAATGTCATTTAAGCTGCGCTTCATTTCAGCATAATATTGGACACACCATTTTTCCATTTGTGAGGTATGGCGATGATGGCGGGAAAGCAGGAAGGGTTTTAAAGGCAATTTGTCCATGATCATCTTTGAAAGACAAGTTTACAGAAACAAAGAAGAAAAAAAAAAAACAGTTTTCATCCATACCACGCATGTGTGGACCTAATTTCATATGCACTTAGACACAGCCAAAATAATTTTTCCAAAATAAGAAACCCCTTCCCAACACTGAACATCATTAAACTCACCAGCAACCTCAACTCTTCCTCAAGTCTGGGAAGTTCTCTAATGATTTCTTCAATAGTTTTTGTCCCAGAGGATCAAATCACTGCAGTTTGTTGAGGTGTTGTACGTCTCATGTACTCCTCGGCACGGCTGGGAGGGCTTCCGATGTTCTTCTGCCACTCAATCATTGTCAGTCATCAGACAACTCAGACTCTATTGAAATTAAAACATACCGTATTAAAATGAGGGAAGACAGCTGGAAAAACAATCATAATTAAATGTACCCCAGAGTTTCCCGAACAACCTGGTTCTGTAGTAATCCCATCACTGCACATTTGGTCTCTCTAATCATGATTCAACTCACCAGTTTGTTAATAGAGAGACTGCAAGACCAGAAATGGGTGTGAGATAAGGACAACATCCAAAATGTGTACTAGTGGAGATAGTCGAGAACCAGAGTCGAGAACCACTGTCATCCAGCAGCATCAAACCTTCATCCACTCCTTCCTCTGTGTTCGAATGAAGCAGAACGAATTATAATAATTACAGAAACGTAAACTAGTCCTTAAAAATTAGGGATGCACGATATATCGACCACATATCGATATCGGCCGATAAATGGTCTTTTTTGATGGTGTCGTTAATGATCCGATAAGATAATCGGGCCGATATATCAAAGCCGATAGATAATAGATTATTTACTTGAGTTGAGAGATGCGCGCTGTTCGCCATGATGGTTCTGAATGATTGGATTCACTTCGAAAAGGAAGATACAGTTCAGTGCAACATGTGCAGCACGAATCTGTCACATAGGCTTCATAACATTATAATAAAAACACGCCTGTAAAAGAATGTTGTGAATTCTTGTTCGCCAGTGTTTCAGCGCGACGAGCGCGTTGTGGTGGAAAGAGCGCATCTATGGAGTTAAGCCTTAATGACAAGCACAGTCAAGTTCTCTTGAGCATTCACAGCATTCTGTGCCATTGTAAGTTGTAATATGTTTTGTGTATATATATCGGATTAATCTAATATAGGATGCGTTTGGTTGAGTTAATGAACGATGCAGTAGCGCTTCACTATAGCCTATTTAGCGTGCACGCAGCTCAAACAGCAATGCACATTTATAACTATAATTGGGACTGTCATATACATGCCATTATAATGAGAACACTATTGTAATAAAACGTGAATTCTCTGGGTTTAGTTGACGTTTCAGCGCATTGTTGTGGGAATAGCGCGTCCAGAACAGGGATTAGTCTACTACAACATTATGACCAGCACAAGTTCGATTGTGCATTCACGTCATTTTGTGCAAATAAGTCGTAATATATAGTTGATGTAAAATAAATATCTGATTAATCTCACATATGATGCGTTTCGTGGATTTAAACAACCTGCTAGAAAAGTTCTTCAGTTTCCCGGTGTTGTGCCGAAGACCCCCCTCGTTGAAATCAGTATCTGATTGCCTAATCCTAACCCCACCCCCAATCCTAACCCCTCCCCCACAACTAATCCTAAACCTACGACACTAGGGGGGTAATAATTTGGCGGGGGTCCGAATTCGGCACCACACCGGTGCTCGTTCTCTTCAGCTTCAGCGCGCGCAGATTAAACAACAATGCAAAACATTAAAAGCTATGATTGGGACTGTCATATAATTATAATTGTATTCACTATTGTAATAAATTTGTAAATTCTTTGGGTTTGCATTCTTCAGCAACTGTTGAGTTGATTAACCTTCTAGTAAAGCCATTCGGTTTAACGTTCGTTCTCTTCAGCTTCAGCGCGCAGCTCACACAGCAATATGTCATCATTTGAAACGGTAACTAAGCTATTAAAGATGTTTACTATCACTGTTATATTAAAAATGTTTATTTTTTTTCTAAAACATTGTGTTATAATTAATAACTACCATTATTTTATTCTTGTATTATTTTCATCAACGATATGGTTTTAAAAATAATTTCCTTATTGTCCATGCAGAGGCGATTCCATTTTATGACCCATTTTGTTTCTTTATATGCAGCCCAATGTTATCCAATGACTTGTTTGCATTATTTAGGTATTTTATTTTTTGTTAGGCAAAAGATTTTTTGATAACACTTTACAATAAGGTCTCATTTGTTAATGCATTAACTAACAGAGAGCAATAGCCTTTGTTATAGCCTTGTTATAGTAGTTAATAAAATATGTGTGTTCATGTTAGTTCACAGTGCATTGACCAATGTTAATAGATACAACTTTCTTAAAAATGATACAACTTTCATGCTAACTAATGCTAACAAAATTAAACCTTATTATAAAGTGTGACCATTTTTTTAATAAAGAAAGTTGCCCATAGGCATTGATGGTCATAATGTATATAGGACTGATCGTCCCAGGAGGGGTGGGGGTGTCGCAGTATATATCAAAAGTAAGTTTAGTGTAAATGTGCTTGTTTCCAAATCAGTGAGTAAGCAATTCGAATTCTTAGCTCTTGATTTCGAGGTCTCTAGGACTCTCCACATTACAGTAGTTGGTTGCTATAGGACACCCTCAGCTGTCAGGGATGCTCTGCCTTCTTTAATGCAGCTTTTTATCAGGTCTGAATTTTAGTGAGATTGTAGTCATTGGAGATCTAAATTGGAACTGGCTACATCCAGTAGCTGATGATTTTAAAGCTTACTGTGACTCGCTAAAACTCTTTCAGCTCGTCGATAGTCCTACTAGACCTTATCTGAAATGTCCAGAAAAATCATCGTTAATTGATCTTATTATGACCAACGTTCCCTATAAATACTCAGCAGCTTCTGTGTTTGCAAATGACATTAGTGACCACTGTGTTGTTGCCACAGTCAGAAAAACAAAAATTCCCAAAACCAAGCCACATATCATCATGAAGCGTGATTTGAAACATTTTATGGAACAAGGGTTTTTCTATGATCTATTTTATTTTGACTGGGACAAAATGTATCTTTTTGCTGATGTTGAAAATGCTTGGACATTTTTTCATGATGGTTTTAAAGAAATTGTTGACAAGCAGGCTCCCCTCAAAAAATATAGAGTAAAAGGCCGAAACAATGCATGGTTCACTGTAGACTTAGCCAACTCTCTTCACGAGCGCAATAAGGCCTGGGCAAAAGCCAGGAAAACAGGCCTGGACTCAGATTGGCTGCTCTTTAGGAGACAATTTGTGCACAGTTGCTATTAGAAAAGCTAAAGAAGACCATTTTCTAATAGAATCTTCAAACAATTTAAATAACCCCTTAAAATTTTGAAGACGATTAAATCACTGGCTGGAAATAAATTTGGCATTGAGCTGCCACCATGTATTCTTAAGGACTCACGTAAAATATCTGATAAGGCTGAAATTCTGGGTTGTTTTAATGAGCATTTTATTGCCTCTGGTTCACTGTTCGACTCCCTCAACACTTCGCATCAGAATCACCCTAAAGTTTTTACTCATGGTCATAATCCAGTTAGTAATTCTTTTAGTTTTAAACCATTTTTAGTCTCAGAAGTGCATAAAGCCCTTACACTTTTAGACATTAGAAAATCGAGTGGTCCTTATAACTTAGAGCCTTACTTTATAAAATTAGCATCAGATTTCATTGCACCGCCTCTGACTTATCTTTTTAATCTCTCTCTGGACACGAACAAAATTCCACTTTTATGGAAATCTGCATTTGTTATTCCTCTGTTAAAAGGGGGAGACCCAACAGATTTAAACAATTACAGACCCATCTCGAAATTGTCCGTCCTGGCTAAAGTTATGGAAACTCTGGTAAATGAACAATTGAAATAGTTTCTAGCTACTAACAATATTTTGTCTAACTTTCAATCAGGTTTTCGTAAAAGACACAGCACAACTACAGCAGCCCTAAAAGTAGTAAATAATTTCATTGACTCTTTAGATAAAAAACAACATTGCGCAGCTCTTTTTATTGATCTATCTAAAGCTTTTGATACTGTGGATGACAAAATATTAAAACAAAGACTTCTCAGTGTCGGGTTGTCAGAACAAACAGTTTGCTGGTTTGAAAATGATCTATCAGGTAGATCGCAAAGCGTATGGGCGGATGGTCTCACCTCCAGCCCTCTTAGTATATCCAAGGGTGTGCCCCAGGGGTCAGTGCTGGGACCACTCCTATTTATATTATACATCAACATTCTTGATCGAAATGTCTCCAACGCAAATTTTCATTTCTATGCCGATGACACTGTGATATACTGCTCTGCTGCAACACTAAACCAAGCTCTTTGTCAGCTACAACTTGCTTTTGAGACCGTTCAATGTAACTTGTTTGATTTAAAACTTGTTTTGAATAACGAAAAAACTAAACTTATCTTGTTTTCAAATGCGAAATCAAAGCCACAAAACCTTCTACCCATTACTACTTCTCAGGGCTTCGAGATTGAGACTGTGTCCCGATACAAGTACCTTGGTATTCTAAATGATGATTCTCTCTCTTTTAAACCTCACATCCAGCAGTTGGTGAAAAAACAGAAGCTGAGACTGGGTTTTTATTTTAGAAACAAGTCATGTTTCTCCTTTGAGGCAAAAAGGAACGTTACATCGGCTGTAAACTCGTTATTGCTGTGCAATGTAGGATTGAATAAGTGCACTCAATAACGTCCACTATGGTTTCGGACACCGCTACAAATGGATGTCCCCTCAAATAACTCCCAATTTGAGGGTACAGGGAACGATGTCGGAAAGTCTCTGTAGCGCTGCTTCAGGTGTGAAAGACTATCATGAAAACAGTAAAACAGTCGTAATGCTAGATAGTCATTTCAGACTAGGCCTAACGTTACTAGGTTTATCACCGTAGTAAAGTAACGTTAGTACATCTCTAAACAGTTTCGCTAATATATGTTAATGTTTTAATTACTTTATGCTAGTGAGCTAACCGGGTTAGCTAGAATTCATTTCCAATCGATCTCCCTTCCCGGAGATGATTAAAACGGACTAAAGGGAACTTCGATTTAAAAAAATATATAAAATTCAGTTTTTGGAATATATTCAACATTTCAGTAAACGTTATAAGTAATATATAAAATAAAATGACAATATGACTTACTTTTCGTCATCAGGCTGCAGCAGCTTCTGTGTGTTGACTGTCACTGGACCGTTAAAATTTGAACAGTTGCTGAATGTGGAAACCATATTTAACCCAACAACCGGGTCATTTACATTTTGTTAATTGTAGTAATTGTCTTACACTGTTTTTACATTAGAGTGAAATAATAATAATGATAATAATTCTTAAAAAAATAGTGTCAATCGATAAAGAAAACAACTAGATCATCAATCAATATATTGAGCAAAATATTTGAAAAGTTACTTTTTAATCAAATGATGCAGTACTTTGTAGCAAATGATTTGCTCTCTAATTCACAGCATGCTTATAAGCCAGGACACTCCACTAACACTGCATTGGTACAAATGGTAGACCAGCGGCTAGCTTTTATGGATGACCAAAAGCTTGTGGGTGCTGTGCTGCTGGATTTCACAGCAGCTTTTGATGTTACTGACCATGATATTTTACTGTCTAAGCTTAAGTGCTATGGTTTTTCACATCAGTCTGTGTCCTTGATACGCAGCTATCTCTCTGGTAGAAGTCAGCGGGTATTTTTCAATGGGAGCTTTTCTGATTGTAAGCAGTTGTCATGTGGTGTTCCTCAGGGCAGTTGTTTGGGTCCATTGTCATTTTCAGTGTTCGTTAATGATATGTCACATGGTGTTTCAAGAGCAGATGTGAGCAGATGTTGTACTTTATGCAGACGACGCTACAATGTTTTACGCAGCATCTACAATAAATGACATAGGTTGCACCTTGCAGAATGAACTTAATGCAATTACAAATTGGGTGAAACTTAATAAATTAGCTCTTAATATATCTAAAACTAAATGCATAGTCTTTGGTACTAAAAGTATGCTTGACAAGCCTTGCAACTTAAATCTAATTGTTGACACATCTGTGGTAGAGCAGGTGAGTCAGACTAAACTATTGGTGAGTCAGACTAAACTAAACTAAACTATACTAAACTACTAAACTATACACACTCAGCTAGTGAAGCTGGATAGTCAGCTCTCCTGGACTGATCAGATTGATCACATTGTGTCTAAAATGGCTAAAGGCATTGCTTTTTCCAGGAGATGTTCAGTATATTGTCCACCAGTAGTTATGAAAACAGTTGTCCAGTCTTTAGTTCTGTCACATATGGGGTACTGCCCAGTAATTTGGTCCAGTGCTGCACAGGGACATCTGAAAAAATGACAAATCGTTCAGAGTAGAGCCGCAAGAGTAGCACTTGGTTGCTCTTTTCGCTCTAGTGTGGATAAAATGCACACCTGTTTGGGCTGGCTAAAGGTGGAGGACAAACTTAATATAAGTCTTCTCTGTTATATGCACAATGCTCTATTTAAAAACAATCCAAAATCTTTTGTAGATAAATAGGTTTTTAGTGGGTATTGTCACAGACATGTTATGCGTCAGGTGAGCTCAGGTGTGTTAGTGGTTCCATCTGCAAGGTCCAATTGTATGGCAAGAACAGTATTAGTTAGATCGTCATCTGCTTGGAATAAATTGGATTTAAAAACAAGGCATATATCCAACATATGTAATTTTAAGAAGACTCTAAAACAGATTATAATTAATAGTATTACATCAGTTAATTTGTGATTGTTTATAGGTATTGTTATTGTCAAATGCTGTATGAGTGTGAATGTGGATATGTGGATAAATGTATACATGTGGTAATGTTATAGGAATGTTATATTTATGTATGTTATATTTGTGCGTTTTAACTGTACATATGTTTCAGTACTTTTATGGGCCCCAGGAAGACTAGCAACCACATTGTGGAAGCTAATGGGGATCCAAATAAAAAAATAATTATCCCACATTTTTTCGGATTAATCACGAATAAATCGCACTTAAACACACTTTAGTTTTAATATATTTTATAATGTTGTAGAAACAATATAAATATAGGATATTTTAAATTCTTGTTTAATGGCATCTTTTTATGAATAAAGGCCATTACTGCTACTGATGTCTTGATGAAAATGATTCCCCATTTTCAACATTAATTATAGGCATTCAACATTAGAGTCAGGGCAGGACTGGAGCGCTGGAGGCCCTGAGCTTGATCATTTTCAAGCCCTACTTTCTATAGCTACATATGACTTTAAATATAGAACAACATGATACATACACAGGCTATGTAACAACACAATTCTGGATAAATTGAGAAATCGTTATTTGAAGTTTCAAAAGTTTCGCTACCTTTGCTACGCGGACGACACCCAGCTCTACCTCTCTACTAAACCATCCTCTTTACTCCCACCAACCTCTCTTACCCTCTGTCTCCAAGAAATTCACTCTTGGTTTTCATCAAACTTTCTCAAACTGAACAGTTCAAAAACCAAAGTCCTCTTGGTGGGCACACCTCACACCCTCTCCAAAGCTAATAAAGTTTCCATTACCATTGATAACTCAACTGTCCTTCCCTCCCCTCAGGTTAAGAGTCTGGGTGTCGTCCTTGACAGCACATTATCTTTCCACTCTCACATTAATAGCATCACCCGGTCAGCCTATTTCCACCTGCGTAACATTTCCCGCCTCCGCCCCTCTCTTACTCCCAAAACCACCGCCATCCTGGTTCACAGCCTCATCACAACTCGGTTAGATTACTGCAACTCACTCCTGTTTGGCCTCCCTAATAAGTCGCTCCAGAAGCTGCAGCTCCTACAGAACTCTGCTGCACGCCTGATTACTCAGACCCCCATTTCTCATCATATCACTCCCATCTTGCAACAACTTCACTGGCTTCCTGTCAAACAGAGGATCATCTTTAAAATACTTCTCATTACCTTCAAAGCAGTTCATAACATGGCTGCTCCATACATCTCAGATCTTCTCCATTTAAACATCCCTACTCGTTCACTCCGATCCTCTCACACCTGCCAGCTTTCTGTTCCCCCTGCTCGTCTTGTCACAATGGGGAGCAGGGCGTTTAGTCGCTCTGCACCACATCTTTGGAATTCTCTCCCTCCAGATCTTCGTACCATGGACTAATCTTTAATCTTTTCAAATCCAAACTCAAAACTCTGTTGTTTAGACAATCATATTCCACCTGACCCATATCACCTTAATGTTGTCTTGCCAATTTTATTGATTACTGTTTTAATGGTTCTTTTTTATCTGCTTTGTACAGTGTCCTTGGGTGTCCTGATAAGGCGCTTTAAATAAAATGTATTATTATTATTATTATTATTATTATTAGACAGTGTTAATGTTAAAAAACGTAATCATTTATTTATTTGTCCACTGATTGAAGCTTGAAAACCTTTTTCCCAATAAATAAATAATGATTAAAAAAAGTTCAAAGTGATCATGTGTTTATTGCAACGCACAAATTGATTTGGCAGAATGATGATACAAAAAAACGTATTTACCTGGAAAATATAAAAAAAAATACAAAGACCTTGCAATGTAGCACTCATAAATAATTTATATAACATGTAAATGGAGAAATGAAATCTATAATGAGTGTATAAATCTTTAAAAAACTGTTCTTTGTAAGTGCTGACATATTGTATAGATTCTATACATCTCCAGACTGTATAGTACATAGGCAGTGTTAGGTGACTATGATAATGACTAATTTAGTTTCCTCAGCAATTTAAAAGAAATTCATATAACATGCCTAGTTAAAATTGTAGGGGTAATATTAGTTAGCAATTATAATGTAATATAATACAGGACGTGCTCTCATTTGCAAGAAGATATCACAATAACACATTAAACAGTGCAAGATAAAGAATGTGTCTGTAGTACGTAAGTGAGTAGATTGGTGTTTTAGTGACCTTTGAAAACATCAAAACTATGCACACAAATTAACAATTTACAGTAAATGAGAAAAAAATTGTACACTATCACATCTTAATGACTCACTCAAAGACATTCCCTTGCCGCCACCTAGTGGCGTATCAATGTAACTGGACTGAGTGACAGTCGGTCTTGCGCAGAGACGAGCAATGCCAATACTGGTGAAATATCAGAAGAAAGCCTCTCGTAAAGTGAGATTCGGGTATCAGAACTAACTATTATATAACAATGGTCTAATAAGCTTATTGTCAGGTTTATGTTCTGTTATTATATTATGTGGACTCTTATTTTCTACATTGTATCTTCTGTTTACTCCACTTCGTTTCAATGCGCTTTTATTTTCGGTTTCATTACTGAACATGTAGGCTACTTCGTCTTTGTGTCTGCTGACAACAGCGTGCGCAACACTTATTTATTTAGCAAATAAATAAATACATTTTATTTATTTATTTATTTATAAATTGATTTATACATTTAATTTTATTTATTTATTTATTTAGCAAATAAATAAATAAAGATAATTCCGCATATCACGCTGTTGATTCCAATATTATCTGTCTGCAGTCCCGGAGGCTGCATTTTCAGGACCCCACTTCTAGGACCGCATTTCTAAGACCCTAGTTTTTTTGTGACAGCGCCACCTACCGAGTCGGAGAACCGCAGTCCCAGGAACGCATTTCCAGGACCCTAGTTTTGGAGGACCGAAAAAAGTGCCACCAATGCAATATTTCCACCCAGTTTTAACTACATTAGAGTGTTTTTTTTTCTTTCAAGTTTTATTACACCCAAATACTACTTTCTTTATTGCAATTAAACCAGGTTCCTAGGAATGTTGAGAAATTGGGTCTAAGTAGCATATAATAACTCAAGTAAAATAAACAAGGAATCATTTTATAGTCTTTTCAGTCACTATGGACCACATTTTCAAGTACAGAGGGAAGACAAGGATGACTCTGGGGGTAGATTTAAGATTTTGTATTTTACAAAATAATATAAAACACCTGAACTTGAACACACAAAATATTTTACAAAATAATATATAACTGAAATTGAACACACAAAATATTTTACAAAATAATATATAACCACTGAACTTGAACACACAAAAAAACAAATTTGATCATGACCTGAACCACATAGACAGAACTTCAATGGATGGACAAACACATGGACAACATCATCACTGACTCCTAAGAGAGAGAAAGAGAAGTGATTTAAATAAGGAACATTTAGTTGACCATGTTCTACTCTCTAATTTTAAATTTCATATTTAAAAGATCTTAGTTACCACAGAGTAATGATAATGATAAAAATAATGATATCAATATCCATACCAATTAATTTTCATAATACAATTATTGCATACTGTTCAAAGATTTGAAAAAAAAAAATGATTTCGATGTTCTCGGAACAAAGGTTCTAGAAACACTCATGTCGTTTCTTGAAAAACATTTTTAAGTTAATTTCATATAAATAAATAGACATAAATTTGGCCTAAGCCTAGTGCTTAACCAATTTATTTATTTATCTTTTGTCATACTATTGCCTACCCTGAGCTGTGTCCTTGATAGCACTTCATACAGAGTACAGTAGTAAATGACACAATCTAGCACGTCGGATTTCAATTATTATAATGGCCTCTCGGATATGTCTGACTATTAAAATGTCATATGTCTCAACCAACTTTATAAAACCATGTCAAAATGAAGAGACGTACACATAACATGTATTGTGGGTAACGTTAAACAGGCTGACTGTGAGCAGGTGACAGTGAAAACATTAAGATTATTTTAACTGAATTAAAATGGAAAAACAATGAGTAATAAAGAAGCTTTCAGAACAAACATGCTACAGTTTATTGTGCTGTAAATAAGTCAACACAGGCTTATCATGCAACAGTTCCGTTAAATGAACGTGCTAACAATTCATTTTCCAGCATTAGAGGCTAATATATGATGGCTATGCATTCAAGACTGTTTAGCAAATCACCAGCACGTTGGCAACGTTAACTTTCCAATGAAATGCATCAAAATTGTTTTTAAAGTTAAACAAATAAAAATTGATTCGCATTTGATACTCACACTCTGAATGTCATTCATCTTCGCTGGTCCTCTAATTCGATAGGTGGCGTTGTCACTAAAAACCTAGGGTCCTAGAAATGCGGTCCTAGAAGTGGGGTCCTGAAAATGCAGCCTCCGTGTCTGCAGGCAGATGCTACTCGTTGATTCACTCAAAATTACCTCAATGGAAATGCCTTCACCGCGACAGCCCTACTTGTTTCTTATTGGCTATTGTGACAGTACTGACGTAATCACAATCTTGCTCATCCCGATTTAAAATCCTAAATATCAAACATGTTTGATGTGATCGGGGCGGCCCCGATGTGTCTGCGAGCAGATCGGGAGGTGCTAGATTCGATCTGTGAACGCCTCACGTTACCAGATAATCTGCGCCGATCATCGGAACCGGTCGAGGTCCTCGACAAGATTTTTTCTCAGATTCTCGGGAGGGGAAATCGGGCATAAATCGGCCTAAAACTCCTGTGAGCCAGGCTTAAGACTTTTTACAACCCCAAAAGGAATTTGCAGAAATTTGTGACTCTCACTTAACTCTTGCTGAGAAGGATAAATAAACCCTTTTAATCCTATATATTCTATATATAACTACTTGAGAAATGTATAAACATCTATCTAATTTTCCCATCTCATGATTTTCCTTTTATGTGGTTTGGCCTATGTATTCATTCTCTCTTTTAAACTCTTTTGGATTAATGTTTCAGACTTGCATACTATGGTTAACCAAAAACATATGTGTAGTTTATTTAGTCTCTATAAACTCCAATCTTCATCTCCCATTTGTTAATTTACATTACATTTGGCTAACTTTGTGACGGATTAGTATTATAAGAATCTTGAAGATTCTTTTGTTAAACACGCAATCAAATTACACGTTCAAAGGCCTGCAAAATGTTGTAAAGAAATTCCCTCCAAAGGATAATAATAGATTAATAATCACATACGATAATATGTATTATTTCAGTTATTTTATTGTGGCAACATGTACTGTCTACAGTCAGAGGAAGTACAGATTCACAGGCTTGAAGAGGAGATGTGCAGGCTGATCAGGCGGTTTTTGGGCTACCTAATACCAGCCAGGGCCATCTTGGATGTGCCTCTCAGGGAGGTGAACTATGGAGAGGGACATCAGTTGGCAGATGAAGACCTCTTCGTTGGAGCAGAGATGAAGAGATTCATCAGAAATGCCAAGCTCCCCGTTTCATCCAAGAAAAAAATATTTCAGTGAGTATATTAGTCTGTAGTTTAAAGGGCCCCTATTATGGATTTTTGAAAATGATCTTTCATGTAGTGTGTAACATACCTCTAAGTGAATTAAAACATCCTGCAAAGTTTTAAATCTGAGATTGAACAGTATATAAAGTTATTGTCTTTCAAAAGTAAGAGTCCACTTTGAGTCAATGAACACAAAACGCTGTTTTGTTGTGACACTACAAACATTAGCATATTGCCCGCTCACTTATTGCGTGCGCAGACGCCAGGGAAAACTTGAACCTTAAACCGGCAGCTGATTCCTGTGGATACTGGATACCATCATGTCGAGAAGATGCTGTGCTCTACAATGTGAAGGTAAAGATAGTTTTTTTTCACTGCCCAGGACGAGCATGTGAAGAATCAGTGATTAAAATTCATCTTTACCATGATATCACAGCAGTATAATCCTAAACTTTTGCTGTGTTCCCTTTATTTTACTGACGACTGCTTCTTAAATCTCTGAGGATTACGCAAACCACTTGCTCTTGAAAGATGGTGTTTCAAAATACTTCATTTTGAGTTTTATATTGTGTAAGGTTAGGTCTCCTGCTAACTGGCTTACTCACATTATTACTGTCTTACTGAAATACTTCTGCTGATCAGTTGTGGGCCATTATTACCTAAAACTGTGTCTATTAATGCAAATTGTCTATCGTTCTCACTACTTTGAGGAAAGGTTAAGTATGGAGCAAGATTTGTTTTACGTTTATGTTACATCAGTCATTTATGCTAGAGCTCGGCTAATGTATACATTGCATACATGCACTGTTATTGATACAGTTTCCACGTGTTCACCGCAATATATTAGAAAAATACTCTGTAAATAAATTAGTTCAAGTAAAATAATCGGTTTGTTGATGGACATGCACTTGTTAATGCTGATGGTGAGGAATTACAGTTGCAACATCTCATAATGTACCTCAAACTGAGTAGTGTATCACTGAGAAACGTCCTGCTCGAGTCGTCCTTGCGATGGAGGTTCGGGTTGAATGAATAGTTCTTCCAGTGTTTCAGCATCGGACTCTCGCTCGGATTGATATGGTAAAATCGAAATCATTGTTTGTTACTATGTGTAGTTTACGGTGTAGGTGTAACGATCACCAGCTGGAGTGCCCTCCAGAGCCACCAGAGGGCGCTCCACAATAGACTATGATCACTTCCTCACAAACTACATTTCCCATACTCACTGCCTGGACTCATCATCACTGATCACATTCACCTGTACCTCTTTGTCACTGATTGTATTCACCTGCGTCTTGTCATCCTGCTAGTCTCAGTCTATTTATACCAGGTTCATTCATTCACTCACTGGGAAGTCTTGTTGTACTGTGTGTCTGCATTTCCGAGCGTTTTCCCGTGTTTGTTTTTCTGGTTTTGACTTTGGATTGCTCTTGGACTCTGATTCTCTCTGCCTGCCTCGACCCTTTGCTTGTATCTGGTTTGTCTCTGCCTTGTCTCCGTTGCCCTGTTTTGCTGTTGTTGATCCCTGCCTGTTTGACTATTCTATAATAAAGCTGCATTTGGATCTTCACCTCCAAGTCTCGGAGCAGTTCATAACAGAAGACTTCGCCCCACCAAGATCCAGCAGCGATGCCAACCATGGATACAGGTATACAAATCATGCGTCTCCGTCAGGGGAATCGGCCGATTGAGAAGTATGTTGAGGAGTTTATTGAACTGGCACATCTCACCTCAATGGACACAGTATGTCTTATGATCTTTTTTCGGGGAGGACTATCTGAACCGCTCAGTTCATTCATGCCCTTGCATGATCCTCACTGGACTTTAGAGCACTATATTAACCTGGCCCTTTTGTTGAGCGACTCATCGTTTACTGTGGGCGTGGTAGAGAAAGAGCTCCGTGAACCCACAGTATCTCCTCCTGCCGAGACCGGGTTCCTTCACATCTTCTCTACTGAACCTGAGGATCCTCGCGACACGCCAGTCAGCGGGTCTGACACTGGATCGGTCTATGGGGGTTCAGGGCTGATGTCCAGCTTGGCAGATTCCCCGCTAAGGTCTGTACGGTCTGCAAGGATCACCGTCCTGCCTGAATCTCGTCCCGCCGAACCAGTCCCAGAGCCTGTCCAGCCAGAGCCTGTCCAGCCAGAGCCTGTCCAGCCTCGCCACGTCTCAGCAGAGCTTCCAGAGCCTCGCCACGTCTCAGCAGAGCTTCCAGAGCCCCGCCACGTCTCAGCAGAGCTTCCAGAGCCCCGCCACGTCTCAGCAGAGCTTCCAGAGCCCCGCCACGTCTCAGCAGAGCTTCCAGAGCCCAGCCACGTCCAGCCAGAGCTTCACGTCAGCCACGTCCAGCCAGAGCTTCACGTCAGCCACGTCCAGCCAGAGCTTCACGTCAACCACGTCAAGCCAGAGCCGAGGCCCTCTTCGCCGCTGGTCCTGCCCAGCACAAGGCCCTCTTCGCCGCTGGTCCTGCCCAGCGCTCAGTCCTCTTCGCGGCTGGTGCTGCCCAGCTCAAGCCCCTCTTCGCCGCTGGTCCTGCCCAGCTCAAGCCCCTCTTCGCCGCTGGTCCTGCCCAGCGCTCAGTCCTCTTCGCCGCTGGTCCTGCCCAGCTCAAGGCCCTCTTCGCCGCTGGTCCTGCCCAGCTCAAGACCCTCTTCGCCGCTGGCCCTGCCCAGCGCTCAGTCTTCTTCGCCGCTGGTCCTGCCCAGCGCTCAGTCCTCTTCGCCGCTGGTCCTGCCCAGCTCAAGGCCCTCTTCGCCGCTGGTCCTGCCCAGCTCAAGACCCTCTTCGCCACTGGCCCTGCCCAGCGCTCAGTCTTCTTCGCCGTTGGTCCTGCCCAGCGCTCAGTCCTCCTCGCCGCTGGTCCCGCCCAGCTCAAAGCCCTCGCCGCTGGTCCCGTCCAGCCCTGAGCTTTCTTCTACCGATCCAGAGACTGTTCAAGTCACGTCTGCCGATCCAGAGACTGTTCAAGTCACGTGCGCCGATCCAGAGACTGTTCAAGTCACGTCTGCCGATCCAGAGACTGTTCAAGTCACGTCTGCCGAACCAGAGACTGTTCACGTCACTTCCTCCGAGCCAGTGTCTACGGACAAGATGGCCGCCTCCAAGCCAGTGTCTACGGACAAGATGGCCGCCTCCGAGCCAGTGTCTACGGACAAGATGGCCGCCTCCGAGCCAGTGTCTACGGACAAGATGGCCGATTCAGAGACTGTTCACGTTACTTCTGCCGAGCCGGAGTCTGTTCCTGTTCCTGAGCCAGAGCCAGAGTCTGTTCCTGTTCCTGAGCCAGAGCCAGAGTCTGTTCCTGTTCCTGAGCCAGAGCCAGAGTCTGTTCCTGTCCCAGTTCCTGAGCCGGTGCCTGTTCCTGCGCCGTGGCCGCCCGAAGGGTCTTCACCGCCGTGGCCGCCCGAGGGGTCTTCACCGCCGTGGCCGCCCGAAGGGTCTTCACCGCCATGGCCACCCGAAGGGTCTTCACCGCCATGGCCACCCGAAGGGTCTTCACCGCCCTGGCCGCCCGAGGGGTCTTCACCGCCCTGGCCGCCCGATGGACTGTCTGCTCCGCCCTGGCCACCCGATGGACTGTCTGCTCCGCCCTGGCCGCCCGATGGACTGTCTCCTCCGCCCTGGCCGCCCGATGGACTGTCTCCTCCGCCCTGGCCGCCCGATGGACTGTCTGCTCCGCCCTGGTTGCCCGATGGACTGTCTGCTCCGCCCTGGCCGCCCGATGGACTGTCTGCTCCGCCCTGGCCTTCCGTCCTGTCGCAGTCTCCAGGTCCTCTTCTGCTCCACGAACCTGGCCCTCCATCCCGCCTCCGGATCCGCCTCCATGCCACCACCCACCTGGACAGTTTTGGAGCGTCTGGAAGCCGCTCATTGGGGGGGGGGCTATGTAACGATCACCAGCTGGAGTGCCCTCCAGAGCCACCAGAGGGCGCTCCACAATAGACTATGATCACTTCCTCACAAACTACATTTCCCATACTCACTGCCTGGACTCATCATCACTGATCACATTCACCTGTACCTCTTTGTCACTGATTGTATTCACCTGTGTCTTGTCATCCTGCTAGTCTCAGTCTATTTATACCAGGTTCATTCATTCACTCACTGCGAAGTCTTGTTGTACTGTGTGTCTGCATTTCCGAGCGTTTTCCCGTGTTTGTTTTTCTGGTTTTGACTTTGGATTGCTCTTGGACTCTGATTCTCTCTGCCTGCCTCGACCCTTTGCTTGTATCTGGTTTGTCTCTGCCTTGTCTCCGTTGCCCTGTTTTGCTGTTGTTGATCCCTGCCTGTTTGACTATTCTATAATAAAGCTGCATTTGGATCTTCACCTCCAAGTCTCGGAGCAGTTCATAACAGTAGGAAGCCTCAGGACACTCAAAGCTGACATTGTTATGGCAATGGGCGTTTTTGTTTTCGACGCGCACGCTGTACGCAGTAAACCAATCACAACAAACATGGCAATCTGGCCAATCAGATCAGAGCAGGTCACGGAAAGGAGGGATGTAGAGAGATTGATTCATACCCGGAATGTACATTTCTTAGAATGAATAAACAATTAATTTAATTCATGAACATATCCTACATAAACTTGTAATGTAATGCATTTATGTGTTTGTAGTCTGCAGCCAAAACTTATTATCAAAAATAGTTCTATAATTAATTTTCAATCTGTACAAAAGCCCTTTAATTTTTGCATTGGCTGTTTCTACATATAAAGTTTTTATACAGTAAGACAGTTGTGATTGTGATTCTTTTTTTGTGATTACAATTAAAGCCTTTATAAAGTCCCTCTTCCCCTGGAAACTGTCTCCTAATGGCTGATACAACACATGCAGGTAAGGGTCCAATACTAGCTTTGCTATTGCCTGATACATGATAATAATCTGTACAATATTGTGATCTGAGCATAGTGTTATACATAGGCTACCGTCGGCTAACGTGGATACATATCTATTTGCGGAGATTGTGAGGTTTTATTAAATCAAAAAGCAAACTAAACAAAACATCGGTCGCGCACCTGACGCAATCATATAAAAGTCACTGAAGCTGGGTCGGTTGTCACTCTTGTCAATGGAATGATATTCCTCTCCACTCTTTCCAACAGGTCACAGTTTTTCGTTCCTTCTCTCAGCAAGTGAACCCACAAGATCTCCGTGTCTCTCTCTTGCATCTCATTTCCTCGTGTCTTTTAACGGTCTCCCCACGCCAATTACTGAAACAAGACAAAGGTTTGTCATTCACACTTCACCCACTCACGCCGCACCTGTCTCCCGATCCTCTCTCCCGCCACAGACCTCACTGAACCACGCCCCCCTCGCCACAATATATCGTCCGACAAGCACGCTGCTCTCAAGCCACACACCATGTTCTCACACGGTGAAAAATACAACGCGGAGCAGAGGACACTGACAACGCGCTGACAGACAGTAACAACTTTCAAATTTCGTCATTTTTAAAAGAAATTTAAACAATAGAATACCGTTTTGTGGCTCTTTAATGTGTCTGAGAGATCGCTGTAGAGCCTCAGTTAAAGCTGCTCGTGAACTGATCATCTCTTCCTTATAGTTAATTTATAGCATCAAATAAACATGAATGAACAAGAAGGAATGTTATTTTAACCGCGGAAAGACGTTAGTACACTTTGTTTTTCAAGTTAAAATCCTCCTTAAAATCCACATTAATCTAATAACTCTCCTGACTTCCTTGTCGGACAAAAATGGTGGATGGCGGATTATTATTGGTCAGATCGCCTGTCAATCAAACTCCTTGCGAAGGGTCAATTGCACAGCTGGACTTTAGGGGAGTGCTGCTCTCATGTGTCAGCGGTCTTGTTCAGTATTTGGCAGCATAACGATAGAGGAAGAGATAGTGGTGACATCAAAGAAGTGCAAGTGGTCCACACCAAGTGAGGAATCTTTGAAAAGAGTGGAATATCAGCAAGGCAAAGACATCATTTGTAACAACACACAGCGAGGCAAAAAGTGCGCTTCCAATGTCCACTCTGCTATTCCACCACTTTTTCCACCTTTGACCCATCTTGAGAAAGCCCATCTTTACAGGAACCTTTCTAAAAGCTGTACACAAGATAGACAGATCCTAAAGCCAGCAGTCCTCTCAGTTGTCAGCGAATATGCAGCATCTTATGTGCCAAAGACTGTTATGCTAGCTAGGTCTACCAGAACCCCTTACAACTATTTATGACAGGCAGTCAAGAGAGGTCAGCCTAGAAGGGTTACAAGACAGGGCAGAAGCACTTGAAGATATAAGTGTGACCAAAGAACAGGTACATCATTATTCAGGATTAAGGTTATATTCCAAAAAATGTAATTACATAACAGTTTCAATCATCATATTTTCAGAGTGATATTGTAGAGGAGGAGACTCGAGCACAGTCTAAGTCCAGGATCTGGTTTGATCAAAGGAGTGGTTGGATAACAGCATCAACCTTCAGAGCAGGCACAAAGACTGATGTCAGAAAGCCCTCGGTGTCCCTGATAAAAAAATATTCTACCCAAAGTCTCATAGCTCCACCACTGAGGCTACCAGGTATTCATAAGTGTAGAAAATAAGGCAAGATATGGCAACAAGTTAGTCTAGCAGTTGAGCACTGTGCATGGAAAGAGTTTTAGCAGTTGGGCTTGTGTGATAATCTCAGATTCAAACAATAAATTCCATTGTTATATAAGAATTAGGGGTGTAGCAATACCCTCATGTCACGATTCGATACATATATCGAAACTGAACTCACGATACGGCATTATTACGATACTCCAAGACATATGGTAAAAGAAATAACAAAAAATGTACCGTTGATTAAAATGCTAAATTTGGTGTTACATTGTGGGTGTAAATGAATAGGATGGACATGCTGCTGGAAACCCAACGCACAGGACAATAGAGACACCAGAATTAAAATATTCATGATTCTGAAGCTGAAAATATAGGATTATTTTATACCAATATATTTGCACTCTGACTAGATATATTTCAAATAATGTTTGGACTTTTTACTGTGGTAACATAACAGATTTGGCAATATCAGGACCCACAAATATTCCCACATTGCATTATTATACATTATATTCAACATTATACATGGTAGTTTAACGTAGTATTGACAAAAAACCTACTAAACTATACACGATACATATTGTTGCATTTTTGTATTGCGATATATAGTGACACGATATACTGTTACACCCCTAATAACAATACTTAATCACAAAAGTCTGTGGCTTGTTAGATAAATGTTTATGTTAATACATTGCCGTTAGACAATACTGTCTAAAAGTTATCTAAACTAATTTTGTTTTATTTAGATGGGGATGGAAGCATGAAGAGTTGGCGCAAAAATGCTACGAAATGCAGCATCGCCTCTCACACTCGGATGTCCTGGTAGAAACAGCTCGATTCCGGATTTCACTCTCGCATACTTTTATTGGGGCCTCACCTGATGGATACGTTTCCTGCAGCTCTTGTGCTTCAGGGGTCATAGAAATTAAGTGCCCATTTTGTACCAAGGACCTCTCTGTAAACGAGATGGCAAACTCTGTTCCAAACCTTTGCCTTGAAAACGATGAGTGTGGAAGCATCAGACTGAAGCTGGACCATGCCTATTATTATCAAGTACAAATGCAGTTATTTGTTACTGACAAACCTTAATGTGATTTTAAACTTTGGACTGAAAGGGATAGTACTTCACTTTTTGTGGAACGAGTGAAACCAGATGTGCCATTTTTTGACAAAGAATTGGCATGTGCTACAAACTTTTTTAAGAAATGCATCATGCCAGAGCTGATTGGCAAGTATTTCTGTGCTCCAAAAGCAGCTGCAGCATTTAATAATGATGGTCAACAGTGGTGCTACTGTCGTGAGCCACAAGTAGGGGACATGTTGGTCTGTGCATCAGTTTTTTATTCAGTTAAAAAGTTTCACCATTCTTGACTTTGCATTAAAATAATTCCTAAACCATGGGTATGTCCCAGCTGCACAATTATAAATTCACAAAAAATAAGTGAGAAATTAGTGGTGAGAGGATTTGAAAAGAGTAAATGGCTCCTGTTTTGTATCCCTCTATCTTCTCCCCTCACTTTCTCTCATGTACTGGTTTGTCTGTCTGTTCAGCAGTGTATAAAACATCAGTATCAATTCAAATAAATAAAACACCAATAAATAAAACTTAAATAAAACATCAGAATCTCTTTAAAATGAATGTCATAAGCGACAATAAATGTATAAAAAATAGGTTTATTTAGCTCAATTACACATCTACTGTCAGTTACATGGCAGTACATTAGCTCAATTATCACTGAAACGGTACAACAGATTCTGAGACATTTGTAAGAGCACAACTATGTCACATAAGTTTCTCTGTCAATGTCAGTGAAAACAATGGGGATAATGCTTTGCATAGCTGTGTATTTCTGACGGAGAACTCTTATAACTCTTTCAATATGTATCCTAAGAGACGGTAAGCATCTTATACTCTCTAAATCAACAGGATCTAATTGTTTTTTTCCCATCTGTGAATGCTGGGATCTTTAGTTCAGCTTGGTGAGTATGGATGTACTCTCTGACATTGAAACCTCTGTCTGCCAAAACCAGGTCTCCTGGGAGCAAATGGGTTAAAAAATTACTGTGCTCTGTGATGAACTTATCACTTGTGCGGCCATCCATTGGAAATGAAAGAAATGGAGACTTGTGGACAAATGGCAATTAATTATTTCATTGTATGGTGTGACTTGTATGTTGAATAACACTGAGCACTACAGTAGCTAATACGTTTCTAGGTTTTTCTATAAATATTTCAAAACCATCAATAATGCATTCTGTCTTTTCAAAAGTACTGTTCCTAAATGCATATGGGAGAGGCTTTCTTAATGATTCCCTGTCAGGCCATACAACTAGACTTGGCACTAGTCTACTAAACATTACATCAATACAGCGTTTGAAAATCCTAGAAAAAGTTGTCGGATCAACGTCAAAGTAATAAGCCAAAAACTCAAAAGAGAAATTAATTCTAAGTTTCATTAAAGTTAGCATATACTGCTGAAATAATGTTAGGCTAGACTTAGGCTTGATATAGAGAGCTACAACATGAAACAATGTCATCAGTAAAGAATATGTTTGTAAACCAGTGACTGTATTAACCTTTTTATCATTGATTTGTAAAGTTCTACCAGAAAGACTCGGGATATATAATGATGTAACAAAGCATTAATTTATTGACAGCCCAGCAAGTATTTATTTATAAAGTTCTTTGGCCCCGTTCGTAGTTCATAATCCGAGTGTAGCGGATCTGCATTTCCTGCCTGAAGACGAAGGCACGGGTGCAGCCGACGCCCCTGGTAGGTATGGACAGGACCATCCTGGTGGTGGTGGGGAGGATGGAGGAAGTTGTCATGTCAGCATCTGCGAACTCAAACGTGTGTAAGTACCAATCTTTTATACAGCGACTATAAGGACTTGATTGGATAGATGTGAAGGTAATAAGTGACGTAGTAATTAAGTCTCCCTGGCAGAACTTTATGCTAAAGCTTTCATTTTTCTCATTCAGTGCAGTTCTATTTATTTTCTCTTTTAACAACATATTTTCAGTCCTCAGAGCTTCACATTCTAATTCCAGAGATTGAGTGTATTTCTAACAGTTTTCATTATCACATGGTGAAGCTGGTGTATCATAATTTTCTTCTGGGATAGGATAACAATTTTCAAGTTCTTTGTGGGTAATGTTTGATTCCTTCACCTGGTGTGCAGTAGGATGCTTGCTGCTGTCTTGAGGACAAATTGTTGAATGGGTTACTGCTGAAGCTGGTGACTTTGCTGCTTGCTCTATTCTTTGGAGTTTGTTCTTCTGTCTTCTGTTGAACACTTCTAACTTCCGCCTTCTTCCTCTCTTCTCCGGGGATGGAACATAATTGAAGATAGATGGGACGAAGTCGGGTGAAAGAGGGTTGTCACTCTTTTTCCCTAAAACATTAGTAGAAAATGGCAAAAATGTAAGCTTCTTTTAGGCTAGCTACATTAACATCTATAAATTTATCTGACACTTTAATCCAAAGCTAAATTTCTACTTTACTATTAGCCTCTAACACACACACTGGTGTGTAAAATCTAATAATTTATTAGCCAATAGCTAATGATAGACATTATTTACGATAAAATGATTTCCCCTTTGGTTTCCTCTGCCTGTTCTGGCATCCAGGCGCACAGCAGCTGTCCACCATGTTGAAATAGTAAGGTTTAAACAGTCTGGTTTTAAATTATCATTCAACCACTATCAATACCACTGCTACAGCTGCTCTGGCGCTCTCTTGATTGCCTGCCAAAATGGCGGAGTTTAGATTGTGTGACGTCAGCCTACAGAGCTGTATACCCCTTATTTTCTAATGTTTGGCCGTCATGCGAAATTGCCCATTGATGTGATGCTGGGCCGGGGAGATGAATTCTCGGGCAGAGTTGGCAGCTGGGTGCATCACGACCATGAAAGACTAGTGACTGCCTATAATCAAGCCAGAAAACAGTTTCAGAAGGCTCAAGCTTATCGAATAAAGGGGTTTGATTGTAGCGTCAAGTGGGAACCTTTGTTGGTGGGTCAGATAGTCATGGTACTAAATAAGCGGGCCAGGTAAATTGGATAATAAATGGGAAAGGAATATATATATATTAGTGGTGGGCTGTTGTCGGCGTTAACGTGCTGCGTTAACGTGAGATTCTTATCGGGCGATAAAAAAAATATTGCCGTTAATCTATTCTCAAAGTTGGGTTGGTATCATAAAATAGCTTTTTCGAATAGCGTTATATTTTCGCGCAAATCGCGCAGCAGGGTATTTTCCTGTCTAGGACACAAGGTGTATACTTTTACATGTTAAGTTGGGCGATCGTTCCTCTCGTTACTTTACATGTTGTTAAATGAGTTTATTCCAAGCGCGCTGTATCTTTTTTATGGGCATGAGCGATGCTCAATTTACAAATGAATCACTCTTTTGGGTCGATTCTGTTCAAAGACTTCATCAAACAAGTTGGCAGATCTGTCTAAATCGGTTCACGAATCAGTTCTGTTCAGTTCCTCACGCACTGAATCGTCTGAAGCGCGTTCAATTACACTCGACACGGAGTTGTAACAGGAAGATTTAAGAACATCAAGAGCTACAGTTTAGTCTGGTGAAAGCAAATCTGCAAATGCATCATATTTTTGCCAGCGATGAAGATCTTTATTAGTTGAACATCTTTGTAAGCTGTCTGTGAATGAATGATTCCACAGGACGATACATTCGATTTCATTTCATTCAGGTAATACATTTTACAACCAAACAGATTATTACGCCAAGATAGCACTGCTAAAAAGTATGACATTATCTGTTGGACATATATATTAATTGGTACTTTCCTGTTATCCGGACCCCACGATAGCCTGTGTGTTAGCTGCTCAGTCTTGACGCTAGTAGCGTCCACCGTGTTTTGCTCATGATGTGCCGGGGCAGAGAAACACCTGTGTTGCATTAGCAATCGGGGATCAAAGCTATAAAGGTATAAGGTTTTTTTTGTTGGTGCTGCTGAGTTTGTTACACGTGGGCTGGAGATTGTTATACGACGCATGCGAATAGACTGGTTTTGGACACGTCCGGTAGCGGGTAACGAAGCCAGCAGTACACTCTTATATTTACGGTTGTATGGGTTGTTGACATATGTTGTTACTGCTTTGTTCGCCGGGGAGGCCCTATTTTATGTGTGCAACTACTACTGGTCCCATGTGTGCAACCCACTACTGGCACTTGAGTGTTTCCTGGGTTATTGAGCCCAAAGAAAATCTTTGGTCCAGTAGAGAACCTGTAAATCACCCTTATTGTTATTGGGGTTGTAACATATGGTATAATGCTGCGGGTGGAAGTGCATACATGTCGTGATACATCTGCTTTGGTGGGCAGGGCTTATATGGCTGTGGGTTGGGCTGGTGCTAGTCTGCATACAATGGCCGTGATGTAGGCTTACCAGGCCAACTTTCTTAAAGATATTTACGAGGGCGAGGGACCAACACCGGAAGATATTGCAGAGCTACGTAAGGCTGCAGACTTGTTTCTCTGTGTCACCAAGGAAATTGTCCGCGCCATCGGCCGTTCCATGGCAGCTATGGTGATCACGGATAGACACCTATGGCTAAATCTGTCGGGCATCAAGGAGAAAGAAAGGGCTTTCTTCCTTGATGCCCCGATTTTGCCTTCTGGCCTGTTCGGTGACGCTGTCAATATAGTCGTCAACAGGTTTCAGTAGGTGAAAAAACAGTCTAAAGCCTTCAAGCAGTATCTCCCTCGCCTTCACTTGGCTTCGAGAAAGAGGTCCTAGCTGCTGTAGGACCTCTTCAGGCTGTCCCCTCGAAGCGATAAAGGTCGCCTCCTCCGCGGAGGCCACAGGAAATCGATGTCTGTATCCCGCCGTCAAGTGTGCTTCGGGACACATCAGTTTTCAGTGAACGCATGCTGCTCTATCTGCCCCACAGACTTGCGGCCAGGCCCTGTTTTCGACTAAACCCTGCCGGAGAGCCGCTTCAGGGGATCAAGAAAGAATCTGGATTGATACCCGAAATCAGCTTGAGAGGCTGGTTCCCCGAGTAGAATATTTCCAAGCATGGCAAAACCTGACGAACATGTCTCATTGGGTCCTGCGTACAATAGAGAAGGGTTACAGGCTGCAGTTCGATTTCTGCCCACCGAAATCCAGCGGGGTGGTGTGGACTGCAGTCGACCAAGAGCAGGATCGGGTATTGGAACAGGAAGTAAACTCCCTGCTGGTAAAGTAGGCCATAGAGCATGTTCCCAAGAGGGATGGGGGATTCTGTCCAATTTTAGATCTAAGGCACTTGAATCGGTCTCTAAGGAGATTCAGGTTCAAGATGCTCACTATTCCCATCATCGTGAGTCAGACCAAATCTGAGGATGTCACAATAGATCTAAAGTACGCATACTTTCATTTATCCATCCTTCCATCTCAAAGGAGGTTCCTGAGGTTCGCTTTCGGGGGCAAAGTGTTCCAATATTGGGTTCTTGTTCGGCCTAACTCTCTCCCCTCGCACCTTCACCAAGTGCATGGATGCAGCTCTAGCCCCACTGAGGCTTCAGGGGATCCGGGTGCTAAACTATATCGACGACTGGCTTATTCTTGCCCAGTCGCAGGAGCTGGCACTTCGGCATCGAGATTTGTCGTCCTTGGCCACATTCAGAGCTTGGGGTTGAGATTCAACACAAAGAAAAGTGTGTTGGCACCCACCAAGAGAATTACGTTTCTGGGGGTGGTGTGGGACTTGACTATGATGCTGGCACATCTCCAGCACATATCAAGTCCATCCTGGTTATTGTGACCAGGATAAAGCTAGGCCAGGCCATTACTGTGAAACATTTTCAGATGTTGTTAGGTCTCATGGCAGCAGCGTCCAACATGATAACCTTTGGCCTGCTGCACATGAGGGCCCTGCAGTGGTGATTAAAAAACAAGTGTTTTCCCTGAGGGGGAACCTGTTCTGCATGATCAGGGTTATGTACAGACGCCCTCGTTCCCTATATATGTGGAAGAAGCCTTGGTTCCTGTCCCAAGGTCCTGTGCTGGGAGCGCCATGTTGCACTCACTCATTCTCCGTCTTCATTAGATTACGATCTCTGTCAGTGATATCTAATACTTTGTTAGACAGAACTGGTAAACAAAGAAAGTAAATCGTATGCGAAAAAGTAAAGCGTTTGCTTTTATTTTATTGGTAAAAGAAAAGGCAAACAATCAGGCTAAAATAATTTCTCATTTACCGTCAACATTCAGCAAATGCGCATCTACATCATTTAAACAAATCTCTGAATATTTAATAAACATTTAATTTCACAAACCTTGCAGATTTAATCGAGTCCAATTGTGATGTCTTGTGAAGTGTGCATTTGTAGCCTGCATAAACGTGTTACTGCGAGTGACGGTCGGTCCGTGCGAAGTGAGTGAATGCGAACAGATGATAAGCTTCACAGGAGACACGATCGAAAAACTTGAAATCCTTCAATTTAAAATATGCTGTGCTATATCCAGTTGCCCACTATGTCATATTCATATCGTTTTCACTGTGTACTGTATGTAAAATTAGCATTATTTTGTCTTTATTTGAAAAAATATGATTACCAGTTTGGACGAAATTACCCTGTTAGGGCTAGTTACAGAGTGCCCTGTTACAGTGTTTACTTCCTTTTTATTCACATTCATATATTTTTAAACAATTACTTTATTTGTGAAAAATACTGTAATAGGATTGCAGATTCAAAAAGTTGCCATCTAAAATATATGCATGTTTATTTTAAAGTTTTTTTTGTCTAATTTATTTATAATTTATTAAATATTGATTAAAATAAATATAAAGTATATACATATATATGTATATATATATATATATAAAAATATCGGCTTTATATCAGCCATCGTGCTCTCTAAAATATCGGCATCAGCAATCAAAAAAACAATGTTGGTCGACAACTAGTCGAGACCATACTAAGCGCCAGAGTGCCATCCACAAGGAAATTGTATGGCCTAAAATGGAATGTTTTCACCATTTGGTGTAGAGAGCGTGGCGTGGACCCATTTAACTGCCCAGTGGCTTCAGTGCTGGAGTTCCTCCAGGATCGCTTCTCTGCTGGTCTTACCCCATCCACACTCAAGGTGTACGTGGCTGTCATTGCGGTTTTCCACACTCCTTTGGATTATGAGCCTTTGGGAAGACACCAGCTGGTCATACGATTCCTCCCTGGGGCTTGGAGGATGAGACCTGTGACTCGGACCAGAGTTCCTACTTAGGATCGAACAGTGGTTCCCAAAGGGCTGGTGGAGGCCCCCTTCAAACCTTTAGAGTCGACTGGGGCCAAGGTAACTTTCAGTCAAGGTAGCTTTTCTCTTAGCAATCACTTCTCTTAAAAGAGTAGAAGATCTTCAGGTCCTCTCTATATCCCCCGAGTGCCTGGAGTTTGCTCCTGGAAGGGTTAAGGCTATCTTGCATCCCAGGCTGGGCTATGTGCCTAAGGTGCCTTCTAACACGGCATGGCCCACGGTTCTTCAAGCTATTTATCCTCCACCTCACATGACGGCGGAAGACGAGATACTTCATCTGCTCAGCCCTGTCAGAGCTCTCAATATTTATGTTCAGAGGTCTTCTCAATATCGGAAGTCAAACCAGTTGCTGGTGTTTTTCAGATCGCCCATCAGCAACTGGATAGTTCAGGCTATTTCATTGGCCTGTCAGGTGCACAGTTTGCCTTCACCTTTGGCCTTGAGGGCTCATTCAACCAGAGGCATGGCGTCCTCTTGAGCCCTCCTTTCAGGGGCCCCTATCCAAGAAGTATGTGATGCGGCAGGTTGGGCCATCCCTCATACATTTACAAGATTTTATAGTCTGGACCTTCCTTCGACGCCAATTGCATGAGTGCTCTCGTCCTAAGTTCTGCCTGTGACAGCCTCACACTAGGACAGGGGGGGTTTGTGGCATAGTGGGTATTCGTTCCCTAAAGTGTCGTTACCGATGCAGTGCGAGTTCATCACATAAGCTAACTCTTTTGTGTGCCGGTGTCCCTTTGTAACTTCCGTGTATGCCGTCAAGCGTTACGTCATGACGCAACACCAATCACGATTGGCTTAGTTGCATTCATGCTTCAGATGCGCCACGTTGAAGGGCGTTCCCCAAAGTGTTGTTACCGACACAATGTCTCTTTCCTTTCGTTGCTACAATAAATCCATTGTGAATTTTGGTTATTTGTAGATTAAAAAACATAATGTTTCTCTTGGTTTCCATGTCAGTGCTGTTTGATCTGATATCCAGTGTTGTGCCTGAACTATTGTTCAATGAACGTGTTGTTCATTGAACGATAGTTCATGAATTCGTTCATATTTTGGGGGAATGTGAACTGAACGTACTGTATTACTGCCTGATGAACGTTACTGTGAACTCATTCTGGTGTCTGTGAACGGAAGCACTCTCAGTTTAACTTCCAATCAGGCAACACCAGCCACCAGTGTTGCAACACCGCATGCAATCAAAACAAAAAGCAGCAAGGAGGTGTCGTATGATCATTTAAACAAGTTTTATGACAAGGTCGGTGAGGATGGGAAAAATCTTACATCTCTGTGCAAACTTTGCCCGCCGATAAAATAATTGCTGTCTGTGGTTCTGTATGGGCTGTGGCAATAATTTTGAAAAATAATAGCTCGCAGCAACATATGGAAAAAAAGAACTATGAACTAGTTAAAAATTTAAAGTATGAACTTTGAACTGAATTAGTTCATTTTAAAATTGGTGAACTGAACTTTGAACTAGTTCATGTAGAAAGTGAACTTTCTCAACACTGCTGACATCTATGGTTTATAACAGAGAATTCTGTACCGAATTTAAATTCTTCCCTAGATTTCTCTGTGATGTTACTAATTTTGCTAAGAATTCAAACATTAACCAGTTAAGTTTTGCTGCAAAGTTTCGGTTAAACGATTCGACTGCAAAAGCCTGCTTCCAACTTCAAAGACTTTCCATCCATCCGCCAACACACCAAGTGATTGGCCACCCAAGACATCTATCCACGCACGAGGAGACCGCCAGCCAATCAACAAACCCGGGAAAACCCCTTTTACGAGGACAAAAGGAATCCCTAAAGGAATGCAAAGCAAGCAAGTAGCCTCCAGACTCTTAACTGAACTCGTGCTTTGATATCAAATTTAATAACCCCGCCTAAGAAACGATCGAAGGGTTAAATTAATGATTGATGGTTCGTTCAGGTCATGTCTTATAAGTGCATATAGAAACTTGGCATTTCATCATCTCACTCTTAAAACTCATTCTTTTCCTCTTTCTTTCTGCAACTCATATGAATGTGTGTGTGCGTCTGATTGTGTTAGATATTAGTTCTATGTGTTAGAATAATCAATAAAGTCTTCTTTGTATTTTAAAGATAATTGTTCTTGCGTTATGTGCTTGTCTTAAACTGTTGATTTAAGTTACCTTGCTTATATATAGTGTTTCACTATAGTTTGGATATTAATATCCGCTTTAGAGCTGATAGTTACGGTCCGTTCAAATGAACGCTGGACGAGTCATTTGCTCGGCCGTTTAAGTGATTCATTTAAGATTCCCTATAAATTGATTAATTATTCCTTTTGAGCTAAATTGACCTGTCTGACCCTACACATTACTACATATGTAACAGAAATGGCAGCTCTTATCAGTTCAAGAGCAACCTCCAGTGCAACCTCTAACATAATTCAGAGTCTGGAGCTCTGTCATAATTGGTGTACACACGTAGGCCTATGTATATGTGTGTGTGTAATTATTTTTTATGCAGTTATTTAGGGGCCAAGCACCGAAGGTGCGGAGGCAGCTATTGTAATTTTTGGCGTTCCTACTATTCTTCTTCTTCTTCTTCTTCCGCCATTGGAGTCTATGGCAGCCCATAGAACCGCTTGCGGGAAAGTTGTGAAATTTGGTACACAGATAGAAGACAGTCTGAAAAGTCAGCAGTGCACATTTGGTATCTCAAAATCAATCCCTCTAGTGCCATCACCTGTCCAAAGTTTCACTCATATTTAGTCTAATAACTTTTGAAATATAATGGGTAGAAACAAAATTCTTGTTTCCTCTGATTCATGAGCTCATGCCGATTCGAATGCATCCCATGACGTCATTTTCCGTCATAAAAATGTCCGCCATTTCGAATTGTCCAAAAAACCTGTGTGGACAAAAAGTTATGGAATTCAAGTTGATTCGCTTAACCAATTTCGATAAACGCACAAACACATTTTACGTAGCACTTGCAAAAACGGACGTAAGGCTGTATCTCCGCAACGCTTTATCGTATTAAGACCAAACTTGGGACATGTCATCACAAACATGACCTGAGGCTACAGTGCCACCTACTGGTCCGGAGATACAGAAAATGGCTGTTTTTGCTTATAACTTCTGAACGGTTTGTCCAAAAATAAAAAAAAGTTGTCTTGTTAGATTCAGGGTGTCATGTCGAGCCGACTGATATCAGAGAATTTCTAATAGAAGAGAATTGGCACTGTCTAGTTACTTCCGGTTTCTGGACTGGCTGCAGTAACACGTCTCTGTCCATGCGGGGGCGCTCGCAGGCAAGTGCAGAATGAATGGGAATCTATGGGGTTTCACCCCCAGAAATCCACTTTTCTCAGGATTTCATTTCTTGTCAAGTAATTTGAAAGTTGAATTCAAAAGGGGGGGCTATAGACGGTGGGCCGAGGGGAGATTTCGTGTTTTCAGACGATCTGTGGGGATGGATAACCCAGTTTTTTATATATAACCACTACACTTTTCAACAAAGCAAATAAAAATTGTTGCCACTCACATACTTTGCACATTACTATAATATCGGTAACTTTCTCCATGTTATTTTCCTGTCGAATAGAGCAAGCGGCTATGTGTGGGGTCCGACATGCATGACGTATTAGTTGCCTTCATTCAATAGCGTGTCAGTGTTGGTGACGCATTTGTCAACACACTGGCGTGCTGATATGAAGTTGCTGTCTCACTCTGTGCACATCTTTTCGAGAAGTGATTTTAGCCCAGGAAAGATTTAACTTAACTCATTTTGCCCACTTATGCTACATATTCAGTTTGACACAAAATGTGAATGTAGAGGTAACGTTATGCATTCTCACTGTTTTTATGTTATGTAACTATCTTTTGTCATACTATGTCCAGTCATTTTGTTGTAATCTTTAATGAATATACCGTTCTGATTTCAAACATTTGATCCATGGTATTGCTTGGAAACACAACATGATAAAAACCATAGACATCTACAGCAGGATACAACGTTAAAATAGCCTAAATATAAAGTTATGAAATTTTACTTTGCCCTCAGCCAAAACGATTTGCCAAGGAACAAATTATAGATTAATGAGACCAAAGATCACCCGTTAGATATACACAAGACAAATTATATATCATGTTTAACCACTAGACATCAGAGCCAGCGGCAGACGTCAGAAGCACCGAGGTAAGGCTGTTCCAGGTGGGGTACATGAGCGCTGAGCGCCCGGTGATCGCCTGGATCTCTCACTCCGAAAACGTCAGATCAAATTTTAAATGGGCTCTATCTTTATTAATAAACCATAGATTTGAGCTTTAGACAACATTGTCGGCTGAAAAACTATTAAAACTAGATTTCGTGACACAATAAGAGTAGTATTTTGAAATTTCTAATTATATGATGGCGAAATACAACCAGAAACAAATGTTCAGTCTTGCTTGTGAAAGGTTCCTCGAGACCTGTTTTCAATTGTGTGGCGATTTGTACAGCCCCAAGCAGCACACGAAACACATTTTTCTCAATTCCCGGTATGAAAGGTATGGGAAAGTTGCCCTCCGCAATATGGCGGCACCGTTGACGTACGCTCCAGCGGGCAATTGGGCATCTATGTATTTATTATGTCTATGATAAAAACGAGCCAGACAATACTCTTTTTCCCGCACATTTTTACTGTGGAAGAAATGGCCAAAACATGAAGTGCTGCATTCATATATGTGAGGGTAATGGACCCACCATTCCCTTCACAGACATAAGTTGGGAGAAGTTTATTAAATCGGTGGTTCTGCAGAGAAAGTCTTATAGCAGAAGAGGCAGTACAGGCATACAAGTTACAAAGCCAGGAACCTATAAACCAGTTAGTCAAACCAGCTAACATTGGCTACCACAGGGAGTGCTACAGCCATTTCACAAATATCACGAAAATAGAACGAGCACAAAGGAGAAGAGAGAAGGCAGTATTAGTTGAAGAAACTGCAAATGAAGGTTGCTATTATATTGTATAGACAGGAGGTGCAGTAAAACACATACAGTGCAGTATTATATTGTATAGACAGGTGGCGCAGTATATTACAGTGCAGTATTATATTATATAGATAGGTGGCGCAGTATAAGACATTCGGTACAGTAGTATACATTTAAGAAAGTAGTATGTTTTACAGTAATATAAATTAAATATAAATGTGCAATGTATTAGCAGTAGCCTTATAAGAGCATAATAGGGATGAGTCTCTCCTTCTCCATATCCAAGACAGGGACTTGGTGGCTAGTGAAGCACGGTATCACTTCACCTGCTATCGAGATTATACCCGGTATCTGACCACACAAAAAAATGAGAGAACAGAAACAAACATAATATGAAAATGGATACAAGCATTTCTGCAAAACAGTCATTGAGGAGAGGCTTTTAAAATACAGCGAAGTGCTTCGACTGTCAAAGCTGAATTTGGTATTCAAAAAAACTGTGGAAGAAAAAGAGGGAGTGAACATTTAGAATTAAAATGAAGGATGCATTAATCTACTAGTAATGTCGTAGTTTTGGTTCAGAACTGTTACCTAATGTTAGACATACTAGCTACAGCTAGTTAGCCAGCTGAAACTACCCTACTTAAAACGACACTAACGAGACGCTTACATACGTTTGAACAACAGTGTACAAAACAAACATTTTTCATAGATATCATATTCTAATTAAATGAATACTTACAATCACAAAAACAATTGGCGAGTAATGCTGCTCGTGTCTGACAGCTGAATCATCCGTGTAACAGCTGTACTAAATAAGCTACATCTGATTGGTTAATAATAATCCTATGTCAGTATCTTGCCACGCTATTGGCTCGACTGATATAGTAAAGGCAACCGCGTTTGCCTGCATATTTACGGTCGTGCATTATGATTTCGGGGGAAAATGTGCAATAAATGGGAGTGGCAACACTTTTCATATCGTTGAAAATAAAACAACCGTCCCAACTTTACAAATGTAGGTTCTCCCTCCAGGGGGATCATCCATTTCGAAAAGTAAAGCAGATACGGGCCCTCGGCCCACCGTCTACTAAGATAATACACTCAGCTGAAAATTGCATTTTTAAGTTCACTTATCTGTTCTAAAAATCCGTTCAAAAATGTGTTGACATCACATAATAGCAGAATGCTAACGTGTTCCGGCCAACAACGACCTAACCTGTAAGAAATCGAAAGGACATAAGTATTCGACTTTTGGACTATAATCTATATTGAACTTGCGGAATCAACAATAAAATCTACGTTGACTCAATGACAAGCAGGAGAAAGGGATACATTTAGCTGTCTAGCTCCATAGACTCCCATTCATTCTGCACTCGCCCGCGATCACCTCCAGTGGAATTCTAATGGAACTGCAACCAAGATGATATACAATGGGGCTAATAGGGATCTTCCAGTCACGTGACCCCTAGCCGCGTGTCAGCCATTTTGACGGAATACATCCTTCAGCTACTCAGTGGCAATGGATCTATTATTAGGGGTGGGCCACCCGTAATAATAGATCCATGGCCATGGCTAATATATATTATTAGTATATTATTATACTAATAATATAATTACATAAAAACGTTTTGACATTGGGCTACAGTGTGTTAGGTAAATGCATTTACCAGTAACGTTACTGACTCTGAAGCTAACTGAGCACTTCCACAGCTCTCTTCTCTACTCTTTACTACTACTTTAATACTGTTTCTAGCTAATGTTGGTAGTTTTTTTTTTCACTGCTACAAAAAAAACGTAGAAAAATGTAGTCAACCCATACACCATTAGAACCGTGTAAATATTTTTTCATTGGTTGTTGTGTTAAATCTTACCCAGATACAATAGTGCTATTTTCTGATTGGCTATTCTGTAGCTCGACGAACAACACCAGAGGTGACGCGCTTGATTCCTGCCGGTTCCACAGTGAGAGCGGCGCGGCCAGAGTTTTGGGCGCTGCGGCATATTAAATATATTACAAATAGTTTTTCAGCGTGAGAAATACAATGTGTGGCGGGAGAGCGTGACAAAAGACCGAAATGAGTGACTGTCACGCTCAATGCGTGACACTTGAGAGCCCTGTTATGTTATGCTGAATGGTAGTGTGCACACACACATTGCGGATTTCTATGGCAACAGTGGATTTATAACATTTGATCCCGAACTCCGAGAAATCATTCATTAGCCTTCGAGGGGACAACTTACCTGATCCAAAATGAAGAGTGCAAAGCTGTGTTGAGTTGGAAGCCAAACAGTAACACCGCCATCAGCGTTTTGCCTGTTTATTGCCGCCAACCACTTGTTTCTCCGTTTTGTTTCTTTTGGGATACGGTATAAAGATATTCCTTTTGTATGATCACGTATCTGATCGCATCCAATTGCACAGCATCGCTCGGGCATGATAGAAATTTTTCGCAACGAGCTGTATTATCACCGGCGGTATAGCATTTTCACATATTCCGTCAAAATGGCTGCTCCATATGGCGTGATGTCCCTATAGGAAGTGCCAAGGCTCTCCGTTAGACGGGCTCTGCTGATATCCAATTTTCCCAGATTGTCCATTTTGGCTGTCGGCCATTTTGAATTATGTGCTAAAATGCTGTATTTTCTGAACGCATGAACGAATTGTTTCGAAACTTTGTATGGGTCATCAGTACGATGCCCTGAAGGAGCCTGAAAAGTTTCGAAACAGCGCCACCTAGTGTAAAATTTATTTTTCAAATGCTTATAACTCTGGGTGTGGTTGACTTATTTTCACGGGAGTCACCTCGTTAGGTTCCTGAATCCTTGCCGAGTCCAACGATACCACCCATGCTTGGTTTTGCCTTACGGTTTGTGTAGCGTTGAGATTTAGCGCTTAAAAAACATTTGCTAATATCTTCGAAACCGCTAGTCCGATCGAGACGAAACCACCGTGAGGAATTTGGAAACATAGGTCACTGGCTAAACAACAATGCCCAAATGTCAAATATTGATAGTAAGGGGTAGTAAAATCTAATCAAAGTCAAGTGTCAGTAATTTTTAACTTGATTTTTCATATAAATGTCTATAATTCCAAAACGAAATGAGATATTTTCACCAAATTTGACACACATGTTTGGGCTCACTCTGAGGTCACATAAAATAAATGGTGGTATTCAGCCTCTTGGTGGCGCTATAATACAACAAAACTTGAAATTCCCATTGACTTCAATTCAATATTGTGATATAAAATGCTATTTAAAAAATGCATTGGTGTAACATTACAAAACTCAGACTGTGCCACCAGCACCATCCCCTGAAGGTACTTATAACAAACTTATAACAAAACTTCCAAAAATGCTAATAAATTTGGAACAAAACTGCCTTTTGTAATGCCACTGGTTTTAAACGGGGGGTACAATGGTGTTTCATGTATTCAGAGTAGTTTATGGCCAAAGTTTAAAAAAAATATTTTAGACGAATAACGGAGAATTTCTGTGCCGGTAATCTTACTTACGGGTTGGTACAAGTTTCGGCTGTTTTTTTTTTCTATCGTGGATCTAATGACGTAGACGGAGTGGAACTCCTTATATGAGCATTTCTCTCGGAAAAGCGCGCCCGCGCACACGTCGACCAGAAGAGAGCGAGACCGCGCACATCAACGCGCTTCAACAGGAAATCATCGGCAGCGCTGCATAGGATTTGTTCAAGAATGTCTCCAAAAAAATGTGTTTTTGGATGTGAGGGAAAGCTTCCCGTGTTCCGCTTCCCAAAGAACCCAGCGTTACAGGAACAGTGGATGCAGTTTGTTTTTCGGGGCAGCAACGGAGTGTAGCAAGTGCGGTTGTGTGTTCTGGTCATTTCAGTGACGAATGTTCTATTAACAAGGCCCAGGTCGACTCTGGATTTGGAAATCGTTTGCTATTAAAACGTGGAGCGGTCCCAGTTATAAAAGACCCTATTCATGCAAGTACAGCTGGATTAGATTTCTGTCTTTTGCTGGAAATCAGCACATAGCTCCGCCCATGGCACGCTTCCAGGAGCTCGGCTTTTCCGGAGAGAATCGGAAAAGCGGTATTTTTCTTTTATAAATATGATAAAACTAAAGACTTTTTGGTGATATGAAGGATGCACTACTATTCTATAGGTACTCAAGATTAATATGCCATTAGGTGAAACCGTGTATGTTATGTACCCTTTAAGGTTTGTCATTATCACCAGACTCTTTAATTTTGTATTTTATTTTATTTTTATTTTTTTATTGAGATAACATTAAAGGAGAACTCCGGGAAATTTTTAAGTTAATCTTGATCGTTTTATCTTTGTGAGTAGCCTACTGTCTATAGAAAAAAATGAACCGGATTGGTGCTTGCAACACGGAGCTGTTCCTGCAAATGCCCAGAGCTCCCACTCATCTAAAACGGCAGTTATGGGGGCATATACATAAAGAGTGTCTTTGTGCCACTTAAAAGATACAAAATGCAATTAAAATGTCTGTCCAACATGAACAGGGCCCTTACATGTGAACAAGATGCGTTTAGCAACTTAGCCATTGTTTAAATTCACCTAAATAGTGTTATAGAACAAGGTTATTATAGTTTTGCTTTTTTAAAATAGTTTTTATTTTAATATCGTTTTCAAATTTGCTTTAAATTTAAGTTTAGTTTTAGTTAGTTTTATTAATGGTTTTGTTAGTTTTAGTTTAGTTTTTATTTTGCAAACACATTTCTATTTAGTTTTTATTTTATTTAGTTTCAGTTTTAGTAATTATAGTTTAGCAGAGCAAACAGAACACTTCCAGTGTAGACCAAAGCGGGACGCTTAATTTCAGCAAAGTTTAATGTTTGCCCAGATTACAGTTAACTCTTGTACATCTTGACATCTTAATAATAAAAATAAAATAATGGTTTGAGATTGAACAAAGCACCAAATAAATGGAACTTAAAAGTATACAAGAAAAAAATATGAAAAATTCAGACAAACCAATTCATATTAAAGATGAAATATTGTTAAACGTGCCTAGTTTACTTTTTTCATCTGTAAATATGGCAGAGTGACCACTGGTAAATAAAAAAACCCCCAGCTCAATTCATCTGACTACAGCCAACACAACCTGCTGTGAAGCCAGTGTGATTAAATAATGAAGTATCTATGCAGTGTGTGAGTGTGTATATGTTTTTCTATCCTGATGGGGACTTAAACCTGAATACACACAGACTCATGGGGACTCGTGTCACTGTGGAGACCCACATTGAGGTACACAAGGCTATAAATCATACAAAATTAGTTTTTTTGTAAATGTAAAAATGCAGAAAGTTGTGTGATGGGTAGGTTTAGGGGTCAGGTTAGTGTAAGAAGACAGAATAGTTTGTGCAGTATAAAAACCATTACGTCTATGAAGAGTCCCCACAAAGATAGTGCACCAGAGTGTGTGTGTGTGTGTGTGTGTGTTTGTGTCCTGGCAGACCCGTCGCCAGACCTCAGTCTTAAGGGGGGCATATGAAATGCATGGACGGGCACAATTATTATTAGCCTGCCTACAGTATGTATATTTATTTATAATAGCCTAATTGTATACTCTATTCGTGCAGCACGTAATCATCACGTTAAACATAACCAACAGCAATATGACCAGCGTATAGCAGCCTACACCACATAGAAGCAATGTTATGAATATCCATAAAACACTTGACTATAATACAACATATTAGATGAACACCAGAAGCATCTCTCAAACATTGCATCTTAAAGCAGTCAACAGAGGGATGCATTCCCATTAGACACACACACACACACACGCACGCACGCACATACACGCGCATACAAACGCACAGAGAGAGACATTAAACCTACCGGTACTTTGAGCGCTGTCCTCTCTCCCGTCCCTCCTGTCAGTACAGCGGGAGGCGGCGTTTCTCTGAGCAGAACCTCCTCATCAAAGTATCCTTCCACTCGGACTTAAACTTGTGAGTGAGGTCCTTTTCAAAAGCAAGCTGAATCAGCTGGGCCTTGCGTCTGTGCAGCATACTGCGCCGATGCTCTGAGAAGACGCTTTTGAGCGTGGAAAATGAGTTTTCACACATTGCTGTGGAAGCTCCTAAAGTTAGGGCAAGGGTGTAGGCTGTGAGAACAGTCGGCATAGCCTGGAGCGCACAGTTGAATGTGCTGAGGATGTTGGCTATTGTCCATTTTCCATCTTCGGGGGGAATCGGGGTGTCAGTCATTTTCTTCACCAGGAACTCACGAGCCACAGTATATTCAGATTCAACCACATCAGTTCCAGCTAATACCAGGAGAGGGGTTACCTTTAATGGGTCCAGGAAATTATCCTCGGCCTCTGGGTTCAAAGCAGCCAGTGCGCCAATGAGCTCGCTGCTGCGCTCTCCAAAACGCGCATTCATCTCTCCTTGCACAGCGTCGATAACACTGTAAAACAATCTCATAAACTCAGTCTTTTCGTCTGTGTCACTTTGTGGCTGACCAACTGTTTCTTCAACTACAAATCCGCGGAGGTTCTTGTTAATTGTGCGTTTTCTCTTGCTTGGACCAGGGTCGGTCACCAGCACAGCCTCGGTGCTTGATGCTGGAGGAGCGCAGAGATCCCACAGTGCAGAAAATTCGTTTTGTGTGCGCAGTGTCTTCACGCAGTCAGAAGCGCTGTTCACAAGTGTCACCGCAGTAAACAAGTCCATATCTTCGGCCTGTAGTAGTCTGTTTGGCGGCTCGAAAAGTGACACCAGTTTCATAACAAGGTGAGCAATGAAAAGAAAACTGCGCTGCATAATGGCACGAAGCAGCCCCGTAGCCTCGACGCGCACCTCCTCTCCAACGCCTCGTGTGTTTTCCACCTCGGTCAGTTATGTGGATATGTCGTGAAAACTCTTCACCACAACTTTAACCGTTGCCAAGTGGCCAGTCCATCTCTGGTCCAAGAGACGTTTCAGGGTATCGCCTTTGTACAGGATAGCCATGGTTGTCCTCCTGATGAAGTTGTACAGCATGTTGCATACTCCAAAAAAATCCTCGACAGCTGCTTCACTGGACATGGCATGAATCACAACCAGATGAAGTTGGTGATTAAAGCAGTGAATATATGGTATGTTACGATCCAGCTTGTTTTGGAGCAATTTCTGCACACCACCATGCCTGCCAGACATGAGTGATGCGCCATCATAAACCTGACTCAGGATTTTGTCCGTGCTGAGTCCGGCGCTGGTGAGCTCATCAATGATGACACCTGTCAGAGTCTCTGCATCATCTTTTTCAGATGTGGCCATTACCAAGAGGCGCTCACACACACACCATAGTTTTCGTCAACAAAACGCACAACTACAGATATATTTTCTTGGCCTAAAGGATCCCGTGTGCCATCCACTTTAATTGAATACCAGCTATCGCCGACTTGTCTCACTATCTCCTCTGTCACGAGTTTGCTCATCATTTCGATAATCTCGTTTTGTATCTGTGGGCTTGTATAGCGTGCATTCTGTGGAATTGTTTTTGTAATCCTTGTCAGTTCGGGATCTTTTCGCATTGTGTACTCAAAGAGAGACAAAAACATGGAGCTATTATCATCTAGCAGCACACTGGCAAAACCAGCATTATCTCCACGTAACGGCAATTGATTCACCACTAAAAACACCAGCATATCAATTACGGCTGACATGTAGTATCTGTTGCGAGCCAGTTGCTCTGAATTTAAGAGAGTAGAAATCTCTTTTCCTCTCTCTCTACGTTTTTCTGAATCTCTCCACATAGCTTCACAGGCTAAATGTTCTTTTGAAGATGCATGCTTATTTAAGCCCTTGCCTGTTTCAATTGCATGTTTCCAATCATTAAATCCCTTAATGGAGAAGGTCGCGTCCGATGAAACAGATTTGAATTTCCTGCAGGCATAACAAAATGCGGAGTCCTTTTCCACCGAGTACTCAAGCCAGTCCCTGTTCAAATACCAGCAAGAGGAAAATGATCGTTTTTTTGAACCAAACATTTTGACTGGATATTTCCTCAACACAACCTGTTTGGGTTTGTTGTGCCGAGGTCACTCTCATCCACTGATTCAACAGGCAGTTGTGGCTCAAATGCTGCCCCAGTCGCGGTTGCACTTGACGTGCAGGTCCTGCCAGGCCCAGGGTCGGGCTCCATGGAGCTACTAGCATCAGGTTCAGCCTTGTGTCCAGGGTTCCCTTCTCCAACTACAACATCAGGAGGCGTCGGTGTCGAATCCAATTTGGCAGAGGAGACTGTTGGTGGGCTTTTCAACCACTTACGGATATCCATGACGAATTGAAACGAGTAATCCGGCGAAAAACTCATCAAGTTTAAAAAATGCGCGGTAACTGTTCTGTTGAGCGGCTAAAGTGACGTAGACTCCGTGACTACATCTTAACTTTCTTTTTAGAATTTTTAATGTTTTTAATGTATTTTTAATGTTTTAATGGTAAAGAATGCAACATTAATCCAACACAAAATTGCAACTATGATAATATAAAATTGAACGTCTCAGGTTACTATTGTAACCATAGTTCCCTGAGAACAGGGAACGAGACGATGCGTCCATCGACGCCATGGGAACGCCCCCAGCGTGACTGCGTCTGAAGCATCTATGTCAACTAGTCCAATGGAAAAAATGAGCGTCACGGGCGGGTGACGTCATGACCAGGATATGATAAAAGCACATCCGGTGCAAACCGGCATTAGCTTCGAAAATTGCCGAAGCAAGCCGATCACAGGGATGCAGGAAGTATGGCAGGGTGACGCATCGTCTCGTTCCCTGTTCTCAGGGAACTATGGTTACAATAGTAACCTGAGACGTTCCCTTACGAAGGGAACTCAACGATGCGTCCATCGACGCCATGGGAACGAGAATACCCAAAGCGCCAGAATTCCAAGTACCTGAGTGTCAGTCTGTTGTAACTAAGCACTAAGCACCTGAGAACCTGGGGCAGCATCCAGGTCCAAACTGTAAAACCTGACGAATGTGAGCGGTGAGGACCAGCCTGCCGCATCACAAACGTCTTGGAGGGAAACCCCAAATAACAAGGCTTTAGAGGCCGCCATACCCCTCGTTGAGTGAGCTCTGACCACCAAGGGACACGGATGGTCAGAGTACTCGTATGCAAGTGAAATAGCCTCGACTATCCACTTGCTAACCGTCTGTTTAGAAGCAGGAAGACACTTCTTAGGTGATCCAAAGCAAATAAATAACTGGTCGGACTTCCTCATAGAAGATGTCCGATGAACATAAGTATCCAGTGCTCGCACTGGACACAAGAGGTTCAGCCTTTCCTGGTCCGCAGATGTAAAAGGAGGAGGACAGAAAAGCCTGCAGCACGATAGGCCTCGGAATCAAGGTCGGCACCTTAGGGACGTATCCCTGTTTTGGATATAAGAATGCCTTGACCATCCCCGGTGCAAACTCAAGGCAAGTGGGGGAAACCGAAAGGGCCTGAAGGTCTCCAACTCTCTTAAGGGATGAAATAGCTAGCAGAAAGATAGTCTTAAGGGTAAGAAATTTCTCTGAAACCGAATCTAAGGGCTCGAATGGAGCCCTAGACAGGCCTTCTAGTACTAATGCCAAATCCCAAGCTGGCACCCTAGTGCGAGTTGCAGGCCTCAGCCTCAAAGTGCCACGAAGGAAACGTGTAACCAGGGGGTCTCGACCCAACGATGTACCCCCCACCAGGGCGTGGTAGGCCGCAATGGCCGCCACGTAGACTTTGAGCGTGGAAGGACATAGGCCTGACGTAAAGCGCTCCTGCAGGAACTCGAGTACTGTGTTCACAGAACAGTTAACTGGATCCCACTGATGTCGGTGACACCACAAAGAGAAAACTCTCCATTTAAGCGCATATAGTTTCCTAGTAGCTGGGGCTCTGGAGCTAAGAATGGTCTCAGCAGCCTCGGCTGAAAGACCACTCTCTATGAGTTGGGCCCCCTCAGAGGCCAAACCCACAGGTTCCAAATCTCTGGTCGAGGGTGAAATATTGTGCCCCCGGCCTGAGACAGAAGGTCTCTCCTGATCGGGATCGCGAAGGGAGGACCGTCTAGGAGATGGATCAGGTCCGAAAACCAGATCCGACTTGGCCAGTGTGGTGCTACTAGCAGTAGGCTTATTCCATACCGGCGGACTCGCTCCAGAACTCCTGGGAGCAGAGCAACAGGGGGAAAGGCGTACAGACGTAGCCTCGGCCACGTCTGCACCATAGCATCCAGCCCCAGGGGGGCTGGGTGAGTAAGGGAGAACCACAGAGGACAGTGCGTCGTATTTTGAGACGCAAACAGATCCACTTCTGCTTGGCCATAAAACTCCCAGATTTTCTCCACCACCTCGGGGTGGAGTCTCCAGTCCCCTGGCCTCAGCTCCTGCCTCGACAGGATGTCTGCTCCTATATTCTGGACCCCAGGAATATACACTGCCCTCAGAGAGAGTACCTTCCCCAGAGACCACAGGAGGATCTGGTGCGCCAGTTTGCAAAGCGGACGCGAACGCAGGCCCCCCTGACGGTTCAGATAAGAGACCACTGATGTGTTGTCTGTTCGTACGAGCACATGATGGCCCCTCAGGTCTGGGAGGAACTGCCTCAACGCATTGAAGACAGCCATCATCTCCAGGCAATTTATGTGCCACGAGAGATGATGACTCTTCCACAGACCCTGAACCGAGCGGCCTTCCATTACCGCTCCCCAGCCGGTGAGGGAAGCATCTGTCGAGATAGTAACTCGATGGCAAAGAGCTCCCAACACCGGACCCTGGGTTAAGAACCAGTGCTTCCTCCATATAACTAAGGCACGAAGGCAACGCCGCGTGACCTTGATCATACGAAGTGGGTTTCCCCTCGGGGAGAACCCTCTGGTCCTGAGCCACCACTGTAAAGGCCTCATGTACAGCAGGCCAAAAGGTATCACGTTGGACGCTGCTGCCAAAAGACCCAACAGTTTCTCGAACTGTTTTACAGTGCGTGACTGGCCTAGCTTCAGCTCTTTTGTGGCTGACAGGATAGCAGCTACACGAACGGGCGATAGGGTGGCCCGCATCGTCACTGAATCCCATACCACACCAAGGAAAGTGGTTCTCTGTACTGGAGAAAGCACACTCTTCTTGGCATTGAGCCTCAACCCCAACATCTGCATATGAGCGAGAACGACACCTCGGTGCCGAACCGCCAACTGCTCTGATTCCGCTAGAATCAGCCAGTCGTCGATGTAGTTCAGAATACGTATGCCCTGAAGCCTGAGAGGGGCTAAAGCTGCATCCACGCATTTCGTGAACGTGCGGGGTGATAAAGCTAGACCGAAAGGAAGAACCCGATATTGGTATTCTTTGCCCCCGAAAGAAAACCTTAGGAACTTCCTGTGCTGAGGGAGGATGGAGATATGGAAGTAGGCGTCCTTCAGATCTATCGTGACAAACCAGTCCTCGGATCTGATTTGAGTCACGATCTGTTTGAGTGTCAGCATCTTGAACTTCAGTTTCTGAACTGACCGATTTAACAGACGAAGATCTAAAATAGGACGCAACCCTCCATCCTTTTTTGGAACAATGAAATAACGGCTGTAAAAACCCGACTCTCGGTCGGGTGAGTACACCTGTTCTATAGCTTCTTTCGCTAACAGGGCCTTTACCTCTTGCTCCATTACCAGAGCCTGCTCGGGATGCACCACTGTGGGCAACACCCCGTTGTAACGGGGAGGACGAGAACCAAACTGGATTCTGTATCCTTTCTCTACAATCTGCAGGACCCAACGAGAAATATTCGGCAGAAGCTTCCACGCTGCCAGAAAATTTACTAAGGGAACCAGCCTCTCGAGGCTGGTCTCTGGTGTTACTGAGACAGCTAATTCTGGAGCCTGAAACATCATGGCAGGAACTACCTGAACTGGCTGCTCTAAAGCCCCCCTCAGAGGGCGCGAAACCGATGCTGTGCCGCAGCATAGCATCAGCGACTCGCTGGAGACCGCTGCGCCCTGAAGCACCAAGGGTGGCAGGGTTGGCAGAACGGTCTCGTGAGGACCCCGAAATGGAACAGGCACCTTATAATGAGGTGTACACCGCTCTACTTCGGTCGGGGCTGTCCTCACAGGCCTGACGCATGAACATCAGGACCTTTTTTTTTTTTTTTTGAGCCGAAGTCCTCTTCGCCTGAAGAACGGTCCTCAGATCCGGCTTCGACTTAGAAGACTTCGGTTGAGAGGGTTGCGTCTGTCTCCAGTGTCTATGTGGAGGTGCACGAGACGCAACACTCTCTTTCTGTTGCACATGATATGATGAGCTGGACGGCTGGGGCTGCTCACGCCCAGCAGCCCCAGGGGGCTGGACACGGCGAGGGATAAACTTTTTAAAAGCGTCAGCTTGCTTTTTAGACTCCTGAAATCTCTCGACGACCGCGTGGACTGCGTCGCCGAAGAGACCAGAAGGTTCAAGCGGAGCATCTAATAAAAAAGCTCGATCTTTTTCTTTAATCTCTGACAGATTTAACCATAAATGTCTCTCAGTAGCTACCAAGGCTGCCATAGACCGCCCAATTGCTCTGGCGATCTCCTTAGTAGCCCTGAGAGAAAGATTGGTAGCCCGACGAAGTTCTCGAATATCGTCATGAGAAATTCCCTCACTACTATCCAGATCCCCCAGCAGGTCAGCTTGATAAGCCTGAAGCACTGCCATTGTGTGCAGACATGCTCCAGCTTGACCTGCTGCCGTATAAGCTTTGCCCACTAAAACCGAGGTGGCTTTAAGCGGTCTAGTGGGCAAAGCCGAGGCTTTCAGGGACGATGCGGGACCAGGCGAAAGATAGCTGGCTAAATTCTGTTCCGCCTGGGGCATCGCCTCATAACCATACTCTTTTAGCCCTCTTATTCTCGAATAAGTGTTAACTTGAGGGCTAAAAAGTCGTGAAGAGTAAGGTTTATTCCATGATTTCGATATTTCATTATGAAGATCGGGAAAAAAGGGAAGCCCTCGTGGTGGAGATAATGTCGTGGAAGATAAAAAGCGCTCATCTAATTTACTTTTAGGACGAGCGCCTTTATTCTCAGATGGCCATTCAATATTCAATTTCTCTACAGTCCTTGACATTACATCCACCAGCTCATCATATGCTGGGGAAATAAATTGTGAATCTCTTTCCCCCATGTGTGTGCTTTCACTCTCCATACTCATAACATCGACCTCCTCGGAGGAAGAGCATTGAAGTAATGGAGGGCTCTCTCCCCGGGCGGAAGAAACCGCAGTGCGTGCTTCCGACACCGGGGGGAGAGCGCTGGATCTTCCGGGTAAGGAAGGAGAAAAGGCCCGCGGACCCGTCTCCAACCCCTCCGAAAGATCCTTTTGCGATCCCCAGGAATGCATTCTCCGCGCCGCCTCGGCAGACGCGGGTCCTGATCCCTGAGGATCGCGAGCCTGCCCACTCTTTTCATCAAAGAGTGACAGGCGAGAGCGGAGCATGCGGAGCGGTAGCATTTCACAGTGTTGACACTCAGCCTCCTCGAAGGCTGAGACCGCATGCTCCACTCCCAAACAAATGACACAAAGCTCGTGTGTGTCCCCACCTGTTAAATAACGCGGGCAGGGAGAAACACACTGCTTGTACACTTGTTTCGCCATAACGTTTCCGAATAAATTGCAACAGACAACAATAAATAGACAGAGACAGTATAACACAGATCGCTTGCTGAGGCAACAGAAGCTAATGCCGGTTTGCACCGGATGTGCTTTTATCATATCCTGGTCATGACGTCACCCGCCCGTGACGCTCATTCTTTCCATTGGACTAGTTGACATAGATGCTTCAGACGCAGTCACGCTGGGGGCGTTCCCATGGCGTCGATGGACGCATCGTTGAGTTCCCTTCGTAAGGGAAATTAAAGTTTTTCTTTTAAGAGATCTGTGCACCTCAAGTGGGGGGGCACAAGCATTTTTGGGGGCGGGCCCGGCCCCCTAGGGCCCGCACATAGCGACGGGTGTGTGTCCTGGTATTCCATACATTGCGGGGAAATGTCTCCACGTGGATATTATTAGCAGTAAATGTTTTATAAAAACAAAGATAATAAAAGCACCTTTCAGCCTGTCACCCTCCATGCAAACATGACATCTCAAACATAGTAGCCTAGAACATTAAAGGTTTTTTGTGCTTGACGAACTTGTTTCGCTGTCGCACCCGCGTCTCGCAAATGAAACGGCATTCTAAAAATGCTGCGCTCAAGTTAAAAGAAGTCCAACTTGCCTCTTATTACCTTGTGTTATTTCCCATTCCACTGCAACAGATGCATCCTTTATGAAAAGCGCTTAGCACTAGCCATGTGTTCTACGTTACGGTCCTTCATTGAGCGCGTCACAGCAGGACAGCGGTTAATCGCCTCAGAAACTTCACGCGTATGAAGCGCAATATCAGGCACAGGTCAGATTTTCCGCCAAAGTAAAGAGCTTAATAACGAAAACTATTATTTATTTTTGCTAATTATTATTTTATTTCAGTTAGTTTTTCAGTAACTGTTGTTAGTTTCGTTTAGTTTTAGTTTTTCATTTATTATGAATTTTTAATTTTATTTCAGTTTACGAAAATGTTTTTTGACCAATAGTTTTAGTCTTAGTTTCAGTTTTCGTTTACGAAAATAACCTTGTTTTAGAAGGCTAGCTGTAGTCTCGCGCTGAAGTCCCGTGGGAACTCAGTTGTAGCCAAAGGTAAATAGGACTGCAGGGACTGCTAGGACTGCAGATTTTATAATCATCATTTAATAGTGTAATTGGACGCCAATTGTCTATTAGGAGGGGATCTTTATTTAATTTTGGTGTTAGAGTTATTAATCCTTGACATAATGTGGCTGGAAGTAATGTTTTTTCTGTACTTTCCTCATACACCTTTAACAAGAATGGTGCTATATTATGATTAAATGAATGAATGAATGAATGAGGCATTTATATAGCGCTTTCATATGTACTACTGTACACCCAGAGCGCTTTAGAATCATATCAGGGGTTCTCTCCTCAACCAGCACCAGTGTGCAGCATCCACTTGGATGATGCGACGGCAGCCACAGTACAACGGCGCCAGTGCGCTCACCACACACCAGCTATAGTTGGAGAGGAGAGAGAGTGATAGAGCCAATTCAGTGGATGGGGATTATTAGGAGGCCATGATTGGCAGGGGCCAATGGGTGGAATGTGGCCAGGACACCGGATTTACACCCCTACTCTTTACGAGTAGTGCCATGGGATTTTTAATGACCACAGAGAGTCAGGACCTCGGTTTAACGTCTCATCCGAAGGACAGTGCTCTTTGACAGTATAGTGTCCCCGTCACTATACTGGGGCGTTAGGACCCACATAGACCACAGGGTGAGCATCCCCTGCTGGCCTCACTAACACCTCTTCCAGCAGCAACCTGGTTTTCTCAGGAGGTCTCCCATCCAGGTACTAACCAGGCTCAGCCCTGCTTAGCTTCAGTGGGCAACCAGTCTTGGGCTACAGGGTGATATGGCTGCTGGCCAAAGCTTAGCTTGTAATAGCTTGTAAAATCCGTCCGTCTGTTCCGGGAGATTTGTTGGCTTTTAAACAGTTAATAGCTTCCTCTATCTCCTTCAATGTGATCGAGGCGTCACAAAAGTGTTTATCTAAGTCACTTAACTGGTCTATATTAGGTAATGATTTAAAGAAATCATCCATATGTTGTTGGGAAAATTTAGAAGTATACAAATCACTGTAAAATTTGGCACAGAACTTTGCGATACTTTTAGTGTCATCACTAATATTACCGTTAATCATTAGTTTTTGAATTTGGTTGTTTTTAGCTTGCTGTCTTTCCAATCTGAAAGAAATATGCAGAATTTTGCTCACCCTCTTCAAGCCATTTCTGTGCGGTCTATAAATGCCCCTTAAGCTTTATGTTTATATATGTTGTCTAATTTGCACTGTAATTCAACCAATTCTGCTTTTTCACAATCAAGTCATCCACATTTTTAGATAAAAGATTGGTGATTTTGCATATAACGGAGTTTTGATCATTTTTTTTCTTTTTTGCCAAATCAGTACTAAATTTCCTAAGATATTTGCCAATTTCATATTTAGTAAATTCCCAGTTGCTGCTGTAACTATTCTCCTCTCTTGCTTTATTCCAATTTTTGTGAATTATCTTATTTCATCTTCTACTTCACTGTAAGACTGAATGGAGTTGTTGAGTTTCCAGTAAGAAGTGAATCTGATCAGAGGCAAGAAAATGGGTACGAATGAAGATACTTTTGTGGTCAGAAAAAGGTGATGGCAAAATGTCAGTAGAGGTATTGCATAATTCTTTAGAGATAAGCCACATGTCAATTCGGGACTGGGAGGAGAGAGAGTTATTACTCCATGTGAACATCTTTTGAGAGGGATGTAACACTCTCCAACTATCAATCAAAGAGAATCTTTGCATAAACGTTTTCAAGTATAAACTAGTGTTGTCAGGGAGTTTTGGAGGCCATCTGTCTATGCTGCCATCTATGGCAACATTAAAATCTCCGCCAAAATAAGCATGGAATTTGGATATTTAGTTAATAATTTTAACACATGTTCCTCTAAACGACTAATAAAGGCTTCATTTTCTTTCTGCTGGTTATAGCCATAAAACACAAACAAGAATACACGTCGATTTTGACATTTCAGTGACGAGACATATATAACGTCCACCTAAATCACTTACATTAAGTAACACCTTCCCTTTAAACTGATTTTTTAAGATGCATACACCGGCTGAATGTCTCGTACCATGAGACATCCATATGTCCAGTCCCCATTGTGACCTCCAGAAATTACGATCCTCTACAGTTGAATGACATTCTTGGAGGAAACAAAAATCTGATTGGAATTGTTTGAGATATAAGAAAACAGCCTTACGCTTAATAGGATTTCTTAGCCCTCTACCATTTAAAGAAACAACAGATAATGACATAAAGTAAAATAAAGGAAATTGAAGAGAAAGAAAAAACAAACAAAATGGAATAGACACATAAGCAAAACAAGTAACTTGTTGTAAAGATATTTAAACGGTCAAGAAATGAGCATTAGGATGAGAACCGCAACTCAAATAATATGAAGATATTGAAATACAGTATGAAATTCCAATTAGGTAATATTTTAAATGAAATTTAGTATAATACCAGATCGTCATTATGAGACTATATTGTATTATAGCCTACAAGCCAGACAACACAAGTGTCTGAAGCATACTAGAACGTCTCTCTCAATATATAAAAAACTGTAACACGTTCTAAAATAGAACTATTAAATCACGTGAAAAGGCAGCATTTTAAATGTCTTACAAAATCAAGGTTGTAGTACCGCCATATGAGTCTTCAGTGTCCTGGGAAGAACTGTAACGTTAGACTGATGATAGTCCAGGACATCGAACCAGTCAAGAGGATGGAAGCAATGTTAAAGTCAAGAGACGATAAGAATATACGAGAAACCCATTAGTCGGGAGGGAATATTTCAGATCCCTCTACAAAAGCTCTTCCACCCACAAAGTGACCTCGTTTGTTCTCTTTTCTTGCCTTTTCCACGGCGGGCCAAAGCTTGTTTCTCCGTTCTCGATCCGCTGGAGACAGATCCTCGGAAATTTTCAGGTTGTTGTTTGTAAGAAAATTTGAATCTTTAGCAACACGCCAGACCGCGTCGCGTTGAAAACGGGGGGCAAACTGGACGATGATTCCTCTGGGCTCCTCAGTCGTGCCGATTTTGACTTTCAAATCTTTTACTTCGGCACTCATAAAGTCAATAACATCTTTCATTCCAGAAATCTGCCTGGTATTTTCATTAACCGTTTCTTTCAAACTAGCGATCACACGTGAGTTTTCCCCTACCATCTTTTCCAAAGCATCCGAACGATTATTAATCAGCCTCGAAAGCTCCCCGAGTTGTGAAAGGATGGCAGTTGTGTCAGCACTCTCGGTCTTGCGTTGTTTGATGGCAGGGGATTTACATGGGGTTTCTGGAAGACAGGGAAATTCTTCCTCACACAGCATAAATTCTGCGGAGACAGTGTCGTGGTTCAAGTAGTAATGCATGTTGTTCATCAAAGGTTCTTGGCGGGCTTGACGTGTCTCATTAACAGTTTTGTTAGCATTAGCAGAAGCTTGAGATCCATTCCTACTTTTTCTTTTTTCGGATTTCCCCATTTTGACAGCCAATGCAACAACTAGTTAAATGTGATCTGGTACAAATTATGAGTTCAAAAAGCCTTTCATACTGCATTACAAGCTAAAATAAACGGTTGAGTTTGCGGCGCTCCTCAAAACGTGACTGATCAGAGTGCCATCTTGGGATCTCCCGTGTAGTCATCCTTGTCAAAGTTTTCGCCGCAAATGCGGTAATCTTTAGCACGCAGTACGTGTATGGGAGTTTGCGCATCAAGTTGAAGTACAACTAGCCACAACTGCAGAATCTCGAGGTCATGGTAAGGAAGACGATGAAAATAAGTCATAATTCGGAACGGCACAAACGCGAACCATTTCTTCTTCACTTGTGAGCAACTCTCCGATCATCACTCTTCACACACTACGCTCCTCCCACCTGCACACTGCTATTTCTCTCTCGCGCGCGCGCGATCAGCGCCGTTTTGCTACAGCGATTCTCAAGAATTGTTGCAGTTTCGAATCACCAGTACACTGAACCGAAAACTGTTTCTTTCGTACCCGTCATCTGAGAACTGATGATCCCCGCGGGATGAAAGAATTTACGTCATTGCGTCACTCTAAATGAAGTCATTGCGTGATGCTGTAAAAGAACTGGTGAACGAGTTACTTGAACCGGTTCATTGAAACGAACTGTCCGAAAGAACCGGACTTCCCATCACTACTATTTACCTTTGGCTACAACTGAGTTCCCACGGGATTTCAGCGCAAGACTCCAGCTAGCCTTCTAATACACTATTTAGGTGAATTTAAACAATGGCTAAGTTGCTAAATGCATCTTGTTCACATGTAAGGGCCCTGTTCATGTTGGACAGACATTTTAATTGCATTTTGTGTCTGTTAAAAGGCACAAAGACACTCAAGACAGTTATGCCCCCATAACTGCCATTTTAGATGAGTGGGAGCTCTGGGCATTAGCTGCAAAAGCTCCGTGTTGCAAGCACCAATCCGGTTCGTTTTTTCTCTCTATAGACAGTACTCACAAAGACATAACGATCAAGATTAACTTAAAAATTGCCCGGAGTTCTCCTTTGAGGGGGAATACAGAGCGATTTGAATCTGTAAAACAAAAATATCACAATTCTGCATCTTATATCACATATCAATCATGTTTCTAATACATTAAGTATCCTTTTCAACAGTTTTGATGTCTTTAGAGCTTTTCAATTGTTTTGTATTGAAGTTAGAGAGTCATACAAAAAATTCAGATCAGTGGAAAATAGTCTAACATTTGGTACAGTCGATATACATTTTGCTTTATGTATATGATATTTTCCAAGTAGAATGAGAAGTTTAATTATATTATCCATTTCCAGTAAACCAGAATCACAATCCATAAACAAGACCATTACATCAGTTATTGTGACAAATTTATAAAATAACTCAAAAAGAAACCAAGAAACTTGGGACCAAAATAAGTTAGTATAATTACAACTGAAAATTAAGTGTACAATTGTTTCATTTTCTTCTTTACAGAGACTGCATAATGGCGAAAAACCCTTCTTTAAATTTACTAATGAAATCATTACATGGATAGTATCTGTTTATTATTTTAAAGTGAGTTTCTTTGACTTTATTAGGAATTACATATTTATCTATATCGGACCACAAAATCTTAAAAACAAGGAAGTGGTAATCCTGTTTCCACTTCACCATTGCCTTAGGTTAAGAACTTTTTTCTTTGATTAAAATTCTTCTTATATATATATTATTAAAAAAAAATTCTAATGGAAAGGCCCCCAACAGTCAGACTAGGAAGAGAACTTAGAATTACAGGATTATACATCTTTTCGTTTTTTATAAGATAAAGTAGTTTCGGGGAGATACAATGCATGAGTTTAAAGTATTCTTTAGAAGATACATTTGTCCCAATATAATTATCAAATTCATAATTAAGTAGGTCACCTGATTGATTTATCAATTCTGTAACAAAAATGAAACCTTTGTTAAACCAATCGTTCCAAAAAATGGTTTTGTTTTTGAATAATACATATTGGTTATTCCAAATAACACAGGAATGGGGAGAGAAATTGTATTTGTAAACTAATTTCCACGCATTCAAAGCTTGTTTGTGAAAGTTAGACAACTTAATTGTGAGTTTAGTATATTTAAAATCACAAGCAAGTAGAAAATTAAGACCACCACATTCTTTGAAGATTAAATTGGGAATGAAAAACCATGGAAGGTTATTTTCACAAAGACAATGTTTGATCCAATTAATTTTAAATATATAATTGATAGTGTCAAAGTCTAAAGCATTTAGTCCTCCTTCTGATACACTTCTGATTATGGTTTTCCTTTTAATATATTCTGTTTTACCTCTCCAAATAAATTTAAATAAGATTTTATCAACTGCGGCACACATTTTAGAATCTACAAAAAGAGATAACGCTGGATATACTATCCTGGAGAAGCCTTCAGCCTTTGAAATCAACACACGACCTTGAATAGATACATTCCTTTGGAGCCAACAGTTAAAAAATATTTCTTGTTTTTTGTAATCTTTGCAAAAAATTCTCTCTTAGTCTCTCAGCATCTGATTTACTAATTCCAATTCCAAGTATCTGACTAATTGTTTAACCTGTATTCCAGATATATTTGAGTCTTCAAGTTGGTGTACAGCCATAATCTCACTCTTAGCCTGATTCACACTTAGACCTGAGGCATCAGAGAACAATTTAAGTGCCTCCAAAATAACAGGGACCTGATCTTTGCTTTTCAAAAATAAACAAGTGTCATCAGCGAGTTGACTAAAAGTTAAAGTGAAATCTCCTATCTCAATACCTTTGATTTGAGAGCAATGCAGAGTGTAAAGATTCAAAGTTTTGGCTACTAACAAAAATAAAAATGGGGAAATAGGGCATCCCTGTCTAATGCCTTTTTGGATACCAAAACGAGCAGACGTACCACTGGATAAAGAAACACTACTTGAGATATTGTTATAGAATGTGTGCATCATATTTGTATAAGTTGGGCCCAAACCAAAATGATTAAGAGCTTGATACATGAAATTGTGCTCTACTGTATCGAAAGCCTTACAAAAATCTAAAAACAAAATAAGAGCTTCCTCATTTACCAAATCTGAATAATCTAAAAGGTCTAAGACCAGTCTGATATTGTTTGAAATACTTCTTCCTTTCATAAATCCATACTGTGTGACAGATATGATTTCCTCCAAGCATGTTTTTAACCTATTGGCGTATAGAGATGCTAACAATTTGTAATCCGATCACCAGACTCTGACCACATCACATCAATTTTGTAACTACGCCACCTATTGGTCGAAATTGATAATCCATTAAACCATATTTTTAGTTAATGTATATGATTTTTCAACCATTATGCCAAAATTCTTCTTTAAATGTCTTTAATTGCTCCTTGCTGCAGTAGGTCTGACACTCACAGCCATGTTGGCTATCTTGTCTTCTTTGCGGTTGGCCCCGGTAATGGCTGCTTGCAGCTATATTTATTAATTGGTATTTTATTTTTTAATTCTAAAATATTTCATTTTAAAATTCAAACCTTTTTTGGTCTTATATGCCATTTACCCTCCGAAAGATGGGCAGCCCTGCATGGACCATAACAGACAGACAGGAGAGGTGGGAACTGTATTTAATTAAGAAATTCCTTTTTTTGGTATAAAATAGGATGGATGTGTGGATAGTAATGATCTGTGTTGCAGGGAGTTGGTCCTCAGGAGTACACCCTCATTAAGATGAAGATTGTGGAACAGTATTGCAAAAAGAAAATCCAGCAAAATTGTGGTAAAATCCCTAATTGTCCAAAATCAAGCCTCTGTGTCTCCCTCTGATCACCACCAGAGGGCACCAGCGCCTGAGTACTAATCCATTTCACATACTTCATTTCCCATGATCCCGTACCTGGTGCTGATTACACTCACACCTGTCCTTAAAGCACACACTGCTTGTGTTTCACAGTAAATAAAGTTGGCCATTTGACTTTATGACAGTATAAATTAACAAGACAGGGAAGCTATTACTTACCCAGTAAAAATGATATAGAATATGAAATTCAAAATGTAAGAGTATTATGTTATTTAAATGAAAAGTACGGTAGTATTTTTTGTACTATTTTATTATTATCATTAAAGGGGTCATATGATGCTTTTTAATGTTTTCCTTTTCCTTTAGTATGTAATGTGTCTGTTTATGCATGTATAAGATAACAAAGTTACAAAACTCATGGTCTCCCACAATAGTGATTTATTGATTTATCTAATGAACGCTGCTCCAGACCTGCTTAAAACATATTGATTGATACTTCCTCAAACATCTACATCATAATTTTGTAATATTAGCACAATGAAAGGCATTTGCAGAGTAAGAAAACAAGGCCTCAGTGAATTGTGGTGTTCTTGTCACCATGTAATGGTGTTCTGATGTTGGTTCCACATGGTCTGCTTTATCATCCATATTTTCAGAGTCAGACTCGGGCTCAAACTCAGGGCCGTCTTTAGGGCGGTGCAACTGGTGCGACTACACGGGCCCCATGCTTTAGGTGGCCTCCTGGAAAGGAATCGCGAACGGACTGAGGGAAAACCCCTGAGCTCTCCGATTGCAAACTGACTGGGGGACCGACCAACGGGGGCCATATAACTCGAAGGCCTGAGTTCGTTCTTCGATTCCACTTATAGTATATCTAGTAGAGCAAATAAACAAAATAATGACCTTTTAAAATAGCATCATATGGTCTCTTTTATATTATTATTATTGATAATATGTAATGAATAATAGTAACAATATTACTATCAGTAATTATGAATTATTATTGTAATGTGCATATAGTTGTCTTATTATAATGTGCCTTTGTCCTAAAAATACTAGCCTACATTTTCTTTGTTTTTAATTAAAATGTGAAAAGAACATTGTTCTCTGTGTAAATTTACATATTATACATTTGTATTATATTATATTTATATTATTCTATTATAATATAAAATAACAGTAATATTAACGTTTTCTTTTACGTTAATATTACTAATAAACTACATAAAATGAATCAAGCTTGTGCATGTATGACAGTTTGTGCGCTGTTTACTCTCTCTCTCTCTCTCTCTCTCTCTCTCTCTCTCTCTCTCTCTCCCTTTCTCTCCCATCTTTCAGGACATCCTGGGCTGTGCATTGAACGCCCCCCTCACCTCATACAAGACCATTTATGCCCTGCCAATGCTCACCATTAAAGAAGACAAAGGTACCCGACAGCACCCCATAATATCGTCGCATCACATTACCCCTGCACAGACAAGATGCATCTCTGAACGGCCGCAGGGCAATACCGCGTGTTTTTAAAAGCCAATGTAAAGTCATTGAGGAGTACAGCGAAGCTCGGAGAGATGAATATGGAAATGACCGCAATGAATGTTCCCTCAGGCTGTGCGGACCACATTACTCCCATCACAAACTGCTCCTCACCTAATGTGATTCGCCAGTTATTCTTTTTATTATACCCTGAAAGTGCCTTCCCCAAATTGATACCTTAGAAATGTTAATATCGACCGTTTTAACGTTTAGTAAGCTATCTCATTATGGGAGGTTGTTGAAATTAATTTGTGGTCACAGGAACTGGAGTTGTCACCAGTGTGCCGTCAGATGCGCCTGATGACATCGCCGCTCTGAGGGACATTAAAAAGAAGCAGGTGTTGTATTTGTTTTATGGCATTTCATTTTCTTTTCTTGATTCAGTTGTTCGATTTCCATTTCTGGGGAAATTCCAAGAGAGATAACTGTATTTCAGATAAGATGAATGTACCTAATACAGAAACGTTTTTTTTAGGCTTTCAGAGGGAAGTATGGAATTCAAGATTTTATGGTCCTACCGTTTGAGCCGGTAAGTATGGAGCTAGAAATGTGTCTCTATTACATGCGAGAAAATAAATGATCTGAGAGAAGAAAAAAAAGGTTGAGAGAAAAAGTTATCACACTGATAGCAAAAAAGCATTTCATGAGAGAAAAAATAATATTTGAGAGAAAAGGTTTTCATACCAATAGCAAAAAATAATATTTGAGACTAAAAAAAGTTTTGAGATAAAGTATTTTCTCATAGAACATTAAAAAAATATAAATTTGTAAAATTATTTCTGAGAAAATAAATCTCTCAAAATACTTTGAAAAAAAATCTCAAATATATTTTTTTTGCTATCAGTGTGAAAACATTTTCTCTAAAAAAAAGTGTTTCTCTCAAAACGCTTTTCTTTGCTCTCGATGCAATTTTCTCTTTTTTTTAGAGAAAATGTTTTCACACTGATAGCAAAAAATATATATTTGAGATTTTTTTTAAGTATTTTGAGAGAGATTTTTTTTCTCAGAAATAATTTTTAAATTTTTAAATTTATATTTTTTTATGTTCTATGAGAAAATACTTTCAATCAAAAATTTTTTTAGTCTCAAATATTATTTTTTGCTATTGGTATGAAAACTTTTTCTCACAAACTTTTTTTTTTCTCTCAGATCATTTATTTTCTCGCATTTAATAAAGACACATTTCTAACTCCATAGTAAGCAGCTTTAAAAAAACACACACAAAAAAAGTTGACCTGAAACGGATGTTGCGATAGCCTTTCCTTCTGTATTTCGAAATAAACAGCTTCTCGAATAAGGAAAAATGTAGGGAAGGACTTGATTTTGTCTGTCGGGAATTGATTGGATCATTGGATTGTTGTGGTTTGCTATTGCTACGATATATCATTTATAATAAACACTGCAATATTCCCTAAAAAATAAGAATTGTCAATTTTGATTTCATGGTGACTTTAAAGACCCGATGCAATGCACAAAAATAAGAAAAGCCCTCTGGTCCAGTGGCAGTGTGTGAGAATTCCAGTCTGTTCCAGTGGGTATTACTGTAAAAGTATTGTAAGCCAAAGTAGATTGTAGAAAACATTGGCACCAATGGTCTTTACGATCCATTTAGTATTACGAAGCTTTTTGGGAACAACAGCTCTGGAACTTCCTCTGGGTAACAGTAATACCCAGTCCTGGGCCCAGATTCAGGGAACATTATTAAATTATAAGAATAATTAAATTATTATTTTTTTTAAATTTAATTAATTTTTTTCTTCTTATGTTCTATCTCAAGAAGAAATAAAAATAACTAAATGAGTAAAGTTTGAAATAACAAAACATATAAACATTGTGGTAACGTCTGTACGGTGACACCTGTCTGGCACTTTGTTCTGCCCTCTGTGTTTGTGCACCATATGTTTCCTTGTTAATCGGTTTTACCTGTTACCTGTCATCATCCTCATCACAGACATCATCACTCACCGTGTGCAGCTGTTGTCACTTTGTCTCCTCATTCCTCATGCTGACGTCAGACACACGTCCGTTTACAAACCAATCAATATCAAGATGCAGCCCACATAGATGATGATGACAGGACACAAGTATGTAAAGTTCCCTTTCAGTCGATAACGTCAGACGTAGTCGACGGTCGACTGAAATGGGATCACGCCAGGGAGCCTATTGTCTTCGAGTATTATTGAACGAGCCAATACACATTGGCGTGCGAGTTCTGCATCTCACACTCCGCCCCGCAGCTTCGGGTATAAATACGGAAGTAGATGCACGCACCATTTGCCTTTCGCTTCGGAGCCGAGCTTCATGTCTTGATCTGAAGAGTGTTGTTGTACAACGAGCGAGTGTGTCGGCGCTTCTTTGGGAAGTCTCTCCTGGTGTCGGTGTTTGCAGCGCGAGTGCAGCGGTGATCGCGAGCTTCAAGCTCTCAACTGCTGTTCTCACAGCAACCAAGTTTCTGTTTGTGTTTGTTTGTCTGACGGTCGGTTGAGGGCGAGAAAGTGAGTGCTTCACTGACACAGGGTGCACCATTCCTGTGTTAGTGTTGCCGCGGTCATTCCCCTGTGTGCTCCGGCACTGGTGAGAAAAGCCCGTGCTTTTCTATGTGCGGTCGTTCCCTGTCTCTCTCTGATGGTCACAATTGTTGTATCACGTGTTTGGGCTTACAGCACGCTGAGACAGCTTTTGTGGACAGCTCGACACAGGCCATTCCTGCATTTCGCTTTTGATGGTCAGACGTATCAGTACAAAGTCCGTCCTTCGGGCTGGCCCTGTCACCCCGTGTCTTTACGAAGGTCGCGGGGGCAGCCCTCGCTCCCATGAGAGAGCGTGGCATTCGCATTCTCAACTATCTCGACGACTGGCTGATACTAGCGCAGTCTCGGGAGCAGTTATGCGAACACAGGGATTTGCTGCTCCAGCACATCAGCCAGTTGGGTCTTCAGGTCAACTGGGAGAAGAGCAAACTTGCCCCCGTGCAGAGGATCTCTTTTCTTGGTTTGGAGCTGGACTCGGTCCAACACACGGCACGCCTCACAGAGAATCGCGCCCGGTCGGTGCTGAACTGCCTGAATCTTATCAAGAGCAGTACAGTGGTTTTTCTGAAACAATTTCAGAGGCTCCTGGGTTATATGGCAGCCGCAGTTACGCCGCTCGGCCTGCTTCATATGAGACCACTCCAGCAATGGCTTCGCGACCGAGTCGCGAGGTGGGCGTGGCAGAGAGGCATGCTCCGTGTGAAAATCACCCCGGCCTGCCTCCAAACCCTCAGCCCGTGGTCGGACCTTTCGTTTCTCCGGGCCGGTGTGTCCCTAGAACACGTGTCCAGGCATGCTGTGGTTTCCACAGACGCCTCCAACACCGGCTGGGGGGCCACGTACAACGGGCATGCAGTAGCTGGCAGTTGGACGGGGTCCCACCTGCATTGGCACATCAACTGCCTCGAGTTGTTAGCAGTGCTCCTTGCTTTGAGACGCCTCAAGACGACGCTGCTCGGCAAGCATGTACTGGTCCGTACGGACAACACGGCGACCGTTGCGTACATCAACCGCCAAGGTGGTCTACGTTCCCCCCGCCACAACTCGCCCGCCACCTCCTCCTATAGAGTCAGAAGCATCTGAGGTCGCTTCGTGTCGTTCACATCCCTGGCCTGCTCAATCGTGCCGCCGACGAGCTCTCACGACAGATTGTGGCTTCCGGGGAATGGCGACTCCATCCCCAGGCGGTCCAGCTGATATGGGACCACTTCGGGGCCACACAGATCTGTTTGCCTCTCCGGACTCGTCCCATGGCCAGTTGTTTTATACCCGCACCGAGGGGACCCTCGGCACGGATGCACTGGCTCACAGCTGGCCCCGGGGCCTCCACAAGTATGCGTTTCCTACAGTGAGCCTGATGGCACAACTACTGTGCAAAATCAGGGAGGAAGAGGAGCAGGTTTTGCTAGTTGCCCCTTATTGGCCCAACCGAACCTGGTTCCCCGAACTTTTTCTCCTCTCGACAGCTCCTACCTGGCCCATTCCTCTGAGAGAGGACCTACTCTCTCAGGGACGGGGCACCATATGGCACCCGCGTCCAGACTGTTGGAGACTCCATGTGTGGTCCCTGGACGGGACGCGGAGGTTCTAGGTAATCTACCACAGGCAGTCGTAGATACCATCACTTCAGCGAGAGCTCCCTCTACGAGGCTTGCTTACTCCCTGAAGTGGAACCTGTTCTTTGAGTGGTGTGCTTCTCACAGAGAAGACCCCCGAAGGTGTTCGATCATTTCCGTGCTTTCTTTCCTGCAAGAGGCTTTGGAGCGTCGGCTGTCCCCCTCCACCCTCAAAGTGTATGTTGCCGCTATTGCCGCACATCACAATGCAGTAGACGGGAAATCCCTGGGGAAGTATGATCTGATCGTCAGGTTCCTGAGGGGAGCGAGGAGATTGAATCCGCCTCGCCCCCCCTCTATACCCTCTTGGGACTTATCTCTGGTGCTAACCGCACTGCAGAGACCGCCCTTCGAGCCTTTGCAGGTAGCAGAGTTAAAAATTCTGTCCCAAAAGACAGTTCTCCTGCTTGCTTTGGCCTCCATCAAGAGGGTAGGGGACCTGCACGCATTTTCGGTCAGCGAATCGTGCCTGGAATTCGGGCCGGCTAACTCTCACGTTATCCTTAGACCCCGGCCTGGATATGTGCCCAAGGTTCCTACCACCAAGCGCTGCCCCCGGAGGAGGCAGACCCAGCCCTGGCTTTTCTCTGCCCCGTTCGCGCTCTGTGCTTATACGTGGACAGAACGCAAAGCTTTAGGACCTCAGAGCAGCTCTTCGTCTATTACGGAGATCAGCGGAAGGGAAAGGCTGTCTCCAAGCAGAGGTTGGCCCACTGGATAGTGGATGCCATCATCTTGGCGTATGAGTCCCAAGGTGAACCCTGTCCCCCCGGACTGCGAGCTCACTCCACAAGGAGTGTTGCTGCTTCTTGGGCGTTGGCGCAGGGTGCCTCGATGACAGATGTCTGTAGAGCTGCGGGCTGGGCGACACCTAATACGTTTGCTAGATTCTATAGCCTACGCGTCGAACCGGTTGCTTCCCGTGTGCTCTCTTCTCATAGAAGCCAGTAACACCGTGAGCCCCGGTTCAGTGTCGGCTTGCTGCGCCATTCCCCTCCTACGGACCGGATACGTGCGCCATTTTGCTCCAGTTGAATTCCCTTATCCGGAACCTGTTGATCTCCTCCGCACCCCTCCAAAGTCGGACGTGGCGGAACGTCCAGTGTTACGCCTACCACTCGTATGCAGTGTGGAACCCGTGTTAGGCTGGGTCTATATGTTGCGGTCCCTACGGCGACCCCATATGTGTATTCTTCCACGATATGGCTCCCCAAGGTGAGCCTGTGTCTTTCCCTTGGCAGAGTCCTGCTGTCACTGTAAATCGGTGTTGTCTCCCCCCTCTCTAGGCTGGAGCCACCCCAGTGATATTCCATATGTTATACTGCCCAGTCCTCCGCCCAGTTCATATGCGTATCCCCCCCCCCCTTTTTCGGGTTGGTTGGGCTTCCGCAGCGTCCCTTCCTTCCGATGTTGGGCACGCTTTCCCAGTGTTACCAAGTCTAACTGAGTGGGTCATGTGGAACAGCAGCGACTTCCTGGCCTAAGCCCTGTCCTTTTCCGCTAAAACGTCGGGAGGATCAGAAGGCTTTTGTCTAGGCACTGGAAGGTGGCAGAGTTAGTGGCGTGTTCAAAGGGTGATCCCATTTCAGTCGACCGTCGACTACGTCTGACGTTATCGACTGAAAGGGAACGTCCTGGTTGCGTATGCAACCCACCGTTCCCTGAAGGAGGGAACGGAGGACGTAGTCCCCTTGCCACTACCGCTGGACCACCGCTGACTCCGAGTCACGCTCGGTTCCTCAGCGAAAAGCAAATGGTGCGTGCATCTACTTCCGTATTTATACACCGCGCTGCGGGGCGGAGTGTGAGATGCAGATTTCGCACGCCAATGTGTATTGGCTCGTTCAATAATACTCGAAGACAATAGGCTCCCTGGCGTGATCCCATTTCAGTCGACCATTGACTACGTCCTCCGTTCCCTCCTTCAGGGAACGGAGGGTTGCATTCGCAACCAGGACGTTCTTTAGTGCGCTCGCATAATTTCAATGTGAAACCAAACCAAAACTTTCCAAATGTATCAAAACATGAACTTTGGTTCGGACCTTGATGCAGACTTTCAGGTGTGAAAACACCCTTAGTTTGGTACGTGTCTTGTTCGTGAATAAATACTGTTTAATCCTGATCCTTCGTCTTTCTGAACGTGCCTCACGCAGATAGAGCGCGACAACGTCGCTGTTTTTTAAATGTTTTTTTAAAAGTCATCTTGTAGCTTTATTGCTAGTAGAACGGAATTCTGCTCAGAATCAGGGAATTCACACATTCATCTCTCTCAATATGTTAAATCATTCAAATGAATGTTATGATTCAGTCAAATAATTGTAACCTTACTGCATTAATATACTGCCAATTAATATAATGTAGCGATTCAGTAGCAAAGTTAATTCATTAATAAAAGTCACAGGGCAGCGTTGACAAGTCTCTGTCCTCCTGAATGTCTCTGTGTGCGCAGCGTGATTTCTGTGTGTGACTGATGTGTGTGAGTGCTTCAGTGAAAAGCAGCACATTAAAGGTGCAGTAAGCGATTTCTGAGATGTTTTGGGATTAGCAATGTAAGCTTGGGATTAGATGCGTAAGAAATGAGTCCTACACACAAGAGTGTTTTAAGGATAATGACCACGAATCACATTATAAAATGTTTTTCTCCAAAACACGTTGGCCACAATTATTGGCACCCCTAGAATTTTTTACGAGTAAAATATCTATGAAGTATATTCCCACTAATATTTACCTTTTTTTTGCACACTAGGGTGACTAGGAGCATGGAATTGTCCAGCTATGACTTCTTGTTTCACAGGAGTTTAAATATGAGGAGAAACATAGGCCAAATTCCCTTAATCATCCATCACAATGAATAAAACCACACAGCTAAAGAATTGAGCATTCCCTTTTTGACCATCAGGGCAATGATTAAGACATTCCAGTCAACTAAAGATGTTACGAATCTGCCAGGAAGAGGACGTGTGTCTGTATTGTCTTAATGCACGGTGAGGAGGAAAGCTTGAGTGGCCAAAGACTCTCCAAGGATCACAGATGGAGAATTGCAGAGATTACTTGAGTCTTGGGGGTCAGAAAGCCTAAGAAAATATATCAAACCACACCTACATCACCACATGTTGTTTGGGAGGGTTTCAAGACAAATCCTTGAAAAGGGACTGGATTATATGGTCAGATGAAAAAAAAGGGCTTCTTGGCAGCAAACCTACCAGATGTGTTTGGTGCAAACAGGATTAAAAGTACCCCATGCCTACTGTTAAAGGGGTGATAAAATGCCCTTTTCACAAGATGTAAATTAAATCTCTGATGTCCCCAGAGTGTGTGTGTGAAGTTTTAGCACAAAATACCCCACAGATATTTTTATATAGCATGTTAAATTTGTCACTTTTTGAGGGTTAGCAAAAACGCATCGTTTTGTGCCTGGCCCTTTAAATGCAAATGAGCTGCCTCAGAGGGCGGGGTTTCAAGAGCTCTTGTGTTTTAGCAGCTGCGATTACCTCACGCAGACACACTAAAATGACAGAAACTGTTCTGCCTTTAATGTTAAAACAGAGTCAGACAAAGATGGAGAGACTCAAGAAGAAGTGACAATATGTAGAATGCAACAGGACGTCTCTGAATGGTTAGTTGATGAATTTATGTTGCAGATGTGGAGTTAACTGTCACGGGAACACACAGGAGAACAGGTAGATCCAAAAACAGTATGTTTATTGTTAGGGCAATCCAATTCGTCGTCATCCATGCAAAGGTCAAAATCCAAGTAATCAGAATCGTAGTCATCCATGCAGGGGTCGAAATCCATATTAATCAGTCCAAAAACAAATACACAAAATAAACAAGAAACAGACTAGTAACAGACCTCAGAAGTGTAGCGTGACATACAACAACGACTCCGTGACAAACACTAAAACAGACAGGGTATATATACACACAGAACTAAACAATGTATAACAGGGAACAGCTGGGTACAATGATGACGGGGAACAGCTGAGTGCAATGAACAGTGATTGGTACAGACAAGGATTGTGGGGAATGCAGTTCCAGAGTGAATGGTGACAGTATGGGGAAGAGACCTCTAGTGGACAACCGGGGAAACACAAACCAGACACTGTGACAGTTAACTATCTTCAATTAGCATATTCTGTCATGATAATCTATAAATCGCTCGTATAGGAACTGTTGTGAGATGCACACAGATCGACTTTCTATTGCATGTGAAAAGAAGGATGCTAAAGTTTGAGCTGACTCACAAATGTACTCTTATACCACAACTTTTCCTCTTCTCAACATGGACTGCGTGTCCCGGGGGCGGGGTTTATGTATATTTTAGGGTTGCTGATGTCACTAACCCGGGAGTAATGCCGTGTAGTCCCTACCAGCCGTTTGTTGTAGTCCTTTTCTATAAAAGCAAATATCTCCCTTTTCTTTTCTACTTTGTGCATTGTAACTTTGCAGATGTTGTTTATGCTCAAACAGCAACATTTCACACTAGCTAAAGTTAGAAAAGTGAAATCTTGTTTTACCACCCCTTTAGATATACTGCTGGATCTAATACGTTGTGGGACTATTTTTTTTTTGCTGGAGGTCTTGGACATCTTGTTCAGATTCATGCCTGAGGCCTATAGCTCTGACTTCGCACATTATGAAGTGTTTTGAGAGGGTTGTACTGGATCACCTGACTAGGCAGGTGTCTGCTTTTCAGGATCCTCTGCAATTTGCATATAGGAAGGGTGTGGGGGTAGATGATGAACTACTATTTATTGTTCATAATATTTACAGTCATTTCGAAACTACTGCCAGCTCTGTTAGGATCATGATTTTGATTTCTCGAGTGCTTTTAATACTATACAGTAGGGCTGCAGCTATCGATTCTTTTTGTAATCGATTAATCTAGCACTTAATCGATCGATTGATCGAGTAATCGGATAATTTTTTGTGTGTTTTTAAACAACTAAAACAAATAATGCATAACGAAAATTATGTGGCTGTAAAATGATCAAGCATTTGGCTTTTATTTATCAAAAAAACAAACAAAAAAAACTTATTCCAACTCCAACATTTGGCTCCAAAACTAGGCCTATTTATCAATATTATCTGTCTGCAGTCCTGGAGGCTGCATTTTCAGGACCCCACTTCTAGGACCGCATTTCTAGGACCCTAGTTTTTTGTGACAGCGCCACCTACCGAGTCGGAGAACCGCAGTCCCAGGAACGCATTTCCAGGACCCTAGTTTTGGAGGACCGAAAAAAGTGCCACCAAGGCAGTATTTCCACCCAGTTTTAACTACATTCGAGTTTTTTTTCTCCAAGTTTTATTACACCCAAATACTACTTTCTTTATTGCAATTAAACCAGGTTCCTAGGAATGTTGAGAAATTATTGGGTCTAAGTAGCATACTATAATAACTCAAGTAAAATAAACAAGGAATCATGTTATAGTCTTTTCAGTCACTAGATGGACCACATTTTCAAGTACAGAGGGAAGACAAGGATGACTCTGGGGGAAGATTTAAGATTGTGTATTTTACAAAATAATATATAACACCTGAACTTGAACACACAACATATTTTACAAAATAATATATAACAACTGAAATTGAACACACAAAATATTTTACAAAATAATATATAACAACTGAACTTGAGAACACACACAAAAACAAATTTGATCATGACGTTAACCACATAGACAAACTACAATGGATGGACAAACACATGGACAACATCATCACTGACTCCTAAGAGAGAGAAAGAGAAGTGATTTAAATAAGGAACATTTAGTTGAACATGTTCTACTCTCTAATTTTAAATTTCATATTTAAAAGATCTTAGTTACCACAGAGTAATGATAATGATAAAAATAATGATATCAATCTTCATACCAATTAATGTTCATAATACAATTATTGCATACTGTTCAAAGAATTGGGAAAAAAAATGATTTTGATGTTGTGGGAACAAAGGTTCTAGAAACACTCATGTCAATAAAGCCCCTCTGAACTGAGAAAAAAAAAATAATAGAGAGAGAGAAAATGGAAAAACAATGAGTAATTAACAAGCTTTCAGAACGAACATGCTACAGTTTATTGTGCTGTAAATAAGTCAACACAGGCTTATCATGCAACAGTTCCGTTAAATGAACGTGCTAACAATTCATTTTCCAGCATTAGAGGCTAATATATGATGGCTATGCATTCAAGACTGTTTAGCAAATCACCAGCACATTAGCAACGTTAACTTTCCAATGAAATGCATCACAATTGTTTTTAAAGTTAAACAAATAAAAATTGATTCGCATTTGATACTCACACTCTGAATGTCATCCATCTTCGCTGGTCCTCTAATTCGGTAGGTGGCGTTGTCACTAAAAACCTAGGGTCCTAGAAATGCGGTCCTAGAAGTGGGGTCCTGAAAATGCAGTCTCGCAAAGACTGCAATACAATATGTGTTCCTCCATCACGTCGCGGTGTATACAGTGAATGCATGCTGAAATTATTGTTGCGTGGCTACATGAAAGTTTAAGCAGATGTGATGCATTGCCGCAATTGATCTGACTGGCGCGTGAGAGAGACGAGGGTGCATGTGTGTGTGTATGCGTGTGTGTCTGTGTCTGTGTGTGTGTGTAAGTGAAGGGGTTCACACACCGAACGCAACTTTAATTATTTGCGCGAGTAGATTACATACAAAGTCAGTGCAAAGAAGCGAATTAGACGCATCATGACGCGAACGTCTTCCGCGCACGTTGAAAATTTTTAACTCGAGCGAATGTTTAAGCGTCTAACTAGACGCGATAGACGCGTATTTGACGCTCTATTCGCGTTCGGTGTGAACAGACCATTAGGTTATGTTTCAGTTACGCTTGGTGAGAGCATGGAGTGGATGTTTTCGGTTCAGATTCTGAATCATTGAAGTCGTACTGTTGTGGAATGCCAGGTCTATATCGCAGTAGACACATTGCACCTTGTTCTCTTCCTTTTTAAGTATGTAATGATCCCAAACTTTAGACATTCTCTGCTGTTTATGGACATCTTTACTCTCCGCCATGGTGCCAAATAAATTCCAAATGTATCACGCGCTATAGTATAGATCCGCGTATAGTGAATTACATTTTACATAGGAATTTAACGAGGCTTCGAGGCAGAGTTTTTGCCTCGAGGAATTTTTGTAATCGAGTAACTCGAGTAACTCGAGGAATCGTTTCAGCCCTACTATACAGCCACATATTTTAGTGAATAAATTAATTTATTTTAAATTGCACAATACGTTTTATCTCCCTTTTAATTCACACTTTATACTGCTGACTATAGGCATACTGCTTATAGGCATACAATGACACTGCCTTAGTGGGTCTACTTATTCAGGGCGATGATCTTGCTTACAGCAGGGAGGTTCAGTCTTTTTCCAGCTGGTGTGAGTCTAACTGTTTAAAACTGAGCGTATGGAAGACTAAAGAACTTGTGATTGATTTCAGAAAGAAAAAAAGAGAAGGTCCTTCCAGTCACTATTAAAGGTCAGCTGATCGAAATTGTGCAGTCATATACATTTTTAGGCGTCCATTTACCGGTAGATGAAAAATGAAATTGGAAAGAGGACACTAATGTCCTGTTGTGTTTGTGTTTGTTGGCTGTATGGTCTAACTTGGTGGCAAACCAGTTTCCCTATCGGGATTAATAAAGTTTTTCTAATCTAATCTAATCCCCCCCCCCCCCCCCAAACACACTTTCAATTCTTTTACTTCATGAAAGGTTAGATTTTTTAAATGAAGGATCAAAAGGATAAACAATGCAGATTTATTTTTTTACAGCCATTTTTGATCATATTTACCAGGGGTGCCATTAATTCTAATTCTGACCACAACTGTATATCTTCATGTGCTCATCTGAACAACTTTAGCGAACTTTGTTTTACTAGATCATGTTAGTGGAGGGTTTCAAAGGACAGAAGGTCCAGGATGTGAAGAAGCCCAAAAGATGATGTTGGAGAAGGTTAGTGGACTATACATTGTAAAGCCTGACATATGAAATGATAGTCTGAAAAATCAAGTTTTTTGAAATGTAACAGTTTATTGAACCTTTAGGGTGTGTTCATACTTGCAGTTTGTTTCTCTGGGTACTTATGATCTGGACCAAAAAAAGAAAACAATACCACTTAGTGGTCACACTGTCATTATTAGGACAGAACCTAAAGATATATAAAATAAAAAGTATTTTGCGACTGAATTTAATGAACATCTAAAACAATGCTGTGTTCTGGGCTAAATGGAGATGGACATTTAATGGACATTAAATGCAACTATACCTTCAATTGTAAAAGAACATTAAAAAAGCAAAAGGAGCGGCAGCGTCCGACATGGCATATAAGCACAATAAACACATCAATGTAAAATGTCCCGGGCTCTCGGCCCCACCCTGCTTCATGCCACAGTAACGTTAATGAAACTTTAATACCTTAGTTCATCCATTAGCTCATTTCTGCCTGAGTCCCGTCGGATGGCTTTCCATTGGCTGTGGAGGTGAATACGAAAACTGCATCATCAAGCTAAGCCTTTGTTTTGAATAGGCAACCTCTACCGGCGAAGATGACATATTATCCTTTAACATTATGCCTTTAACATCATTTTTCTAAAAAAAAAGTATGTATAGATAATTAAATAAGCCTAAGTTACTTCAGTTCAGTAAGTGTTTATCTTAAATTATTTCCAACACTATAGACTAAAAGTTAATCTTAATTTTTAAATATTTCACAGCAAAAGACACGTGAACCATGACCTGAAGGTGGAGGATTTTAGAATGATACTAAAAGACCATCTACTTGCTAAAAAAGTGTAAGCAATCATTCAGACGACAGAAGGAATGTTGTACATTGTGTGCATTTTTTCAGTTTGGATAATGTTGATAATTTAGAGGCCTTAGAACTTTGCATATCAAATATGATGCAGTAGGCTTTATAGGGTTAATGATTGACCGTTGAATTAAGAAAATATCTTGTATTCACTTCCTGTTCAATAAGAGAATGAGATTTTAGTCCCTTTTTTATCGCAGTGCATTGTCATGCGGAGTCCCTGATCAATTTGACTTGTCAGACAGTGACTGGGGTCTTTATCTGGCAGGTATCTGGATTATGGCAATGAGGAATGGAAAAAGCAAGCCATGGGTGTCCTGGAGGCTCTGGAGACGTAAGTCTTGCACTTTGTGGCATTGGGGAGATTGCAGTGGAAAATTGTCATGTTGCTTTGGGGTACCATTCTTGCTGGAGAAGCTACATTAATGTGTGAATATTGACGTTATGCTTTTCTCTTCAGGTTCTGTGATGAAACCAGAAAGAACTTTGAAGCAACGTTGGCTTGGCTTCAGGAGCATGCCTGTTCCAGAACGTATGGGTTAGGTGAGACCTGCTTATGTCTGTGTCATTGTAGCTTTGTTGCAAGCTTTTCCGTATCCTGTTCGGTTTTTCTTTTGGAATAAATTGCTCGCAGGGCTTGACATTTACCAGCCACTGTGGCTAGTGTTTTTCCAAAGTTACTAGCCACTCAGCATTTTCACTGTCACAATTTTGACATCAAAACCATGGGGAAAATTGCCATATAGATATTTTTAACATTATCTCATAAATTGGTCAAGTCACCTTCATTTATATAGCACTTTTAACAATATACACTGTTTCAAAGCAGCTTTACAGTGATAATAGGAAATTAAAGTAACAGAGATTTTTTTGGCTTTACATCAGCTGTAGAATAAAGTTATTGTCCAGCTGAAGTTAGTTTTGATTGATTATCTTCTGTTGAAAAGATCATTAGTTAACAACTTGGGGTTGCAGGTATATTAGGCTGCTGTCACTTTAAGACCGAATGCACGGATCCATTATACTGTTGCACATGTTTTCTTTCTCAACTGTTTAAGTTCACTTAAAACATCACTGACTGTGTTTACATGAATACTAACCAAGACTGGCATTTTGATGTTATGTTGTGTGTATTTGACTAAGTGCAATAAGCAGTGGAAAAATAACTCAATTTAGTACTGAGAGGTGGCTTTATGTGCTGCACTTTGGGTGTGAGCAAAAATCTGCGGGAATGAGTAAAATTCAAGCCCTGCAACACCAACAATATTCATCCGGATCAAATGAAACTAGTGAGTGAGAGGAGGCGGGTTTGTGTGTCGACTCGCTGTCCAAGAGATGAGAGAGGGAGAGAGTGCAGCTGGTATCATAGAAAATGAGTACAGCATTGCGCTTAAAATGTGCTTAAGAGCACATCTTTATTTTTTATTAATTATTTATTAAATTCATATTTTTAAGAACACTACATTGCACTTAGTTTATTATTACAGATGCCTTTTTAAAAGACTACAAATGAAAATGTAAATGCCAAAGCGGCTAGTAGGAGTGACAGCATTACACGCCACTTCTGAAATCCATGGCGGGTGTTAATGTCAAGCCCTGATTGCTTGTAATAGTTGTACAAATTGCACAAAGTTTTCTTTGCACACATCCTTTTGAAATCACCTCAGATAGCCACCTTTGTGTGGAGCTTATCTTAATCAAAGTCTTTTTGTAAGGACAAGGCCCATCTATATTTCTTTTGTAATACTCTTATTTCTCGCTCCTCCCTTGCCCCCAAACCACTCCGCGATACCATCAGCAATTTTCCTGCTGTTCCTTAGTGAGAACCTTTGATTTTGTAGTTCTTTTATGTGTTTGGTTCCCATAGGAACCCGGTTGCCATGGGATGAACAATGGCTCATTGAGTCCCTATCGGACTCCACCATCTATATGGCCTACTACACCATGGCACATCTTCTCCAGGGAGGGGTTCTCAACGGACAAGGACCCTCCCCACTGGGAATCAGGTATTATTTGCTCTTCCAGAAATGGTTTGAAAGTTAAAAATATATATTTTTTTTGACTGATCATTTGGAATTTGGAGTCTGGTTTTATTTCCATATTCCCCATTTATTCAGCTTTTGTCATTACATTTTACCACTAGCATGGGGTAGGACCACTTACTGTAACTTTAATAGCTTTACTTCTAATACGTTCAGATTGTATTGTAAATCACTTTTGCTGCTATTGAGATGTGATACTGGTATGGTTAGGGTCTGGTGTGGTGGTTTGGGTCGGTTTAAGGGTGGGTTAAGGTGTAAGGGAAGGGTCATCTGCACGGGCGTCAGTTTGGTTTGAAATGTGGTGGGGACAAAGACGCATTCGGAAGTGCATTTTCAGAAGTGCTGGGTACAAACTTGTCAGTTACGTGCGGTGATGTCTTAAAGAGGCTAGGCACTGAGTTGAAAGCCAGATTACCTGATTTATTATTTAGGCTAATATTACGTAATTAACAGTAAATGTTACGCACAAGCGCGGCATATCAAGAAATGTACAAATCAGGATGTAGGCCTATATCGAGTACTCTCACAGTCTCTCTCTCTCTCTCTCTCTCTCTCTCTCTCTCTCTCTCTCTCTCTCTCTCACACACGCACACACACGCACACACACGCACACGGCACAGGCACACACCGGTAGTTATGTCCCCTCCAGCATCAGAATGCAACCATTCTTAATCCTTAATTGTTGCACAGCGGCCAATTATGTTTGTCAGTCAGCAAAAGTAAAATCACACACTGCTCAATTGAATATAAAGGCAAATGGCTTGCATTAATTCGACCACATTTATCAATTCAATATTAAGGCCAAAATAGTTTTTGACTCACCAATCGGTAGATTATTGGTACATAAAATCCATCCGCCGCTCTTTCCTCGTGAAGACGTCGATCACATCTTTTCTTTCATTCCAGTCTGTTTGAAACGATCTGACAATTTTTTGGCCCTTTTGCTGCACTAGTCCATCTAAGGCTGGCGTAGACCTCCCTCTTGCTATCAACTCAGATTTTGAATTAAAATCGAGCTTGGAAAATTTTCTTAACCCCATGATCACGGCCGGTGCAGTCATACTGACTTTGAATTTGACGGGGAAGAATTGGGCATGTAGGCTAGCTGTGGTGTAGCCTAATGACGTTAGCTGCGCTTAATATTGCAAATGTCCAGTAATATCTCGATTTTAATTGGTCCGTGTCTGATACCTAACGGATGATTACTGGCATGACATATTTACGTCCAAAGGCACAGCAGATTTGTGCTTTTTGCTGTACATGTTGAAGAATACAGGATCGAAGTGCGCATGCGCAACATACAGTAAACAAATACTAGTAACAGATGCCAGTAGACAGTATAAACACTGCTTATTCTACCATTTGTTTTTTATTTGATTATGCGTAACTGCTGCATTTGTCATCATAACGTCTAAACAATTGGAATAACACACATATTGCATATATAAATCACAAGAATAAACAGTAAAAAATAATTTTGGCAGGTATAGTTTTTTTTCTCTCATCAAAACTGAATATGTTCATCAGTGGTTACAGTCTATATCAAGCAGGGACTGTGCATTTTATTTTGTGATTTCACTGGAATGAATAGAGAGTCTCCACAACAGCGATAGATTGCTTATGTAATAGCGAATTATATTAATTCTCTGCTAGTTAACTGGATATGTTTTATTTATTTTCATTAGGTACATCTGTGGCGCCTCAATGTTTCAAAAAGTGGTGGGTACAAAATGACTCATGACGAAATCTGGTGGGGACGCGTACCCATCGTCCCCTCCGAAATCGACGCCTATGGTCAACTGTGTAATTACAAATGTAATTACATACATTTATTACAGCTGTAATTACATGCAGGTATTTTCAAAATATAAGTACAATGTAAAAACATGTATGTACTGTAAGGAACTTAGCTAAGGTTTGGGGAATAAGTATCCAACAATTATTAATTTTGAATCAACAGTGATTGAATACGGATCTGAACTAGATCGTCATACATAAAAATCACCCAAATAGGGATTATGTAGCTCACGCGTCTGCTTCAGATATATATAGTTAATTAACACAACGAATTGTAATTAATTAAGAATATAATTCATATGCAGGCAGGCTATATGAATTTTCAGAATACCTTAATAGAGTTACTGTAACTGTTATCCCAACTAATCAGTTCGTCCACCGAGCTGCTTGTTTGATATTCGTAATCAATTCTCAAAAAGGTTTATCCTTAGTATCAGTTTACTAATCAAATTAGTTAACTTTAACAGTATCAGCTCGTAGCTTTAGATCATACATTAAAGAGGCTTTGTTCCGTGACCAACAAACAGAGACAATCAAGAGTATAATGGGTTTAATAAAAATGAACTAGAAAATACAACTACATTTAACAATGAATATCGAATAATAAAAGCAAAAACTGTAAGGAAGAAAAGTAGAAGACAGGAAAACAAAGATTGTTACCACAGTTGAACCTTAAGAGCCAACAAGGAAAATATACACTTTAACGCGCTTGAATCTGGATTGAATTATACTTGCAAGGGACCTTTATGTCGCTGGACAAGCAGGCGTGTGTGGGTGTGGATGTCCTCGTAGTTGGTGAGCTGGAAGCGTCCTTTCGGTGTTTCGAGAGCGTGGTTTGCTCGCGGGAAATTCGAAAGTCTTAAGGGTATGCTGTGGAGGAGTCCTTTCACCCAGAGGATATAGGACTTCTATCAAAACATAAAACGCTGCGTTCGGTCTGCCGACAAGAACTGAGCATCAAATAAAAGACTGAGTTAAACGTAAAATAAAACCAAAGATAAAATAAGACGACTAGGTCGCAGGACATACACAGGAAGAATAGCACGAAGAAGAGAGAGAGCTGAGCCATGTAGCGATCTTTTAAAGTGTAACTAAACGCCCCTTTCTGTGGAAGCACAGTCCAATAGCAACTCACAGATTTTGGCGCCAGATATTCCCTTTGTCTTAATCTGATGACCTTATTCGCGTGTTTTACGAGGACGAGCATTTGGCCTTTCACTTACAAAGATGGGAAAAACATAGTAGAATATTTTTTTCATTAACTTCTTACATATATTTGGCTCGAGCAAGTTGAGCGATTTCGTTTGATACCAATCGCTCTGTGTTTGTTACGCATACAAGGATATATATAAACTCTTAGACCTTTATAGAAGTCCGCAAGGTTCAACTACATAACTAACAGTCCTAGATAGACTCGATACAGTATAAACTTCAAACATACAGGAATACATCATGTTTACATTTCATAATCACTCATTTCTGGGTTTTAATGTTAGAGATGCATATATATATGTGTGTGTGTGTGTTGTCCATTTGTGCATCTGGCATTCCTCCCTCGCTGGGGGGGAGGGTTTGGAGATAACGGACTTCTTGGATGTTGGCTCGCGAACAAATCAGGATCGCACGAGGATCTCTGTGGAAACTCATTACGCTGTAAAGGTGTCACAAACTAATCTACCCTCCAGACTGGCTGACGCTAACGGAAGATTTAGAATTGGAAGAGTCATAGGTTGGGGCTTTAGAAACCCTTGTTAACATGTGTTTATTGTGTTAAGGAATACTGACTTCATTATTCTGCGCTCATACCGTACAGTACACAATGAGTCCATTGTATCAAATTATTAATTACAATGTAATTACATAAAACTTAAAGCCACTTAATATAAAGTGGGACCAGTATTTCTGTTGGCCAAAACTCCAAAACTCAGAGTTAGCCTTTTAGCACTTCTGGTTTGAAATGTCTGATATAAGGTCTGTGTTGAACAGACCTCAAAATGTTTTATTCTGCAACATAAAACAAAGTAAATATGATTGCTAACAAGTGACTAAATGTGCGTCAGTGTTAAATGTATTATAAAGGTACCATGTAAAGCGACCTTGAGCTTTGGAAAGGCGCTATATAAATAAAACTTCTTCTTAAATGGGACTACAGTGGACTACAGCTGTACATGTAAACGCATCTACTCACTAGTCCGCTTTCACAGTCTCATTGTGTTTATAATCGCTCTTGGAACCATTCTAACTCAAACCTTCAGGGAAAATGTTTTGTAAATAAAGACTGAAAGAGTTGTCGAAGCTTAATGGTGGTGATGTTGAAGTCATGTGTCTGTCAGGATACAGGCACAGAGGCGGAGGTAAGTGAAAGCAAACGTGAGTTTATTTACAGTGATATATGTGCAGAGACAAAGTTCATGTGCAGGTGCGTTGACGATCACGTCGTGCAGAGGATCCCAGGTGAGCAGACCCTTCTTCAGAGAGTTGGACGTGGGTAGACAATGTCCAGTGATACGAATACTCTTCTGTTTCAGATCCAGGGAGGAACAGGGAGATCTCGGTGGACACGTGGAGCACTTGGATTCAAATGGCAGGACTCGGGAAACAGGGAACCAGACTGGAATACTGGAGACAGCAAGACAGGGAGACAAAGGTGAGTATATTCAGGGGTGAGTATAGTTACGTGATGGATCTTCGTTGGCAGACTTGGAAACTTCGGGAAATCGTGGGTAACGGTCTTCTCCTGTTGGAGGCTTGACAATGACTGGGGTGTGCGTGAGTGTTTTATAGGGCTGGGTAACGAGGTGACTGATTGTGAACAGGTGTGACTGGTTAATAATCCGGGGAGAGTGACCTTTGAGTGGTGGATGGGAATGAATCTGCTTGATTCCTGACACTACCCCCTCCTCCAGCGTCCGCGCCAGCGGACCTAGGACCCCGACGTCGTGGGGGTCTACCTCGAGGTCGAGGAGCAGGTTTGTCAGGGTGTTGTTCGTGGAAGGCAGTGAGTAGCATGGGATCAAGGATGTCCTTACGAGGTATCCAACACCTCTCTTCCGGTCCATAATTTTCCCAGTCAACCAGATACTCGAGTAGACCACCCCGACGTCGGGAGTCCAGGATCTCTCTTACAGCGAAGATGGATTCTGTTTCAATGGGGAGTACCGGAGGATTTTCATCTTGTGCTAGATCTGTAGAGGGGACTGGAACAGGTGAGTGATGGGGCTTCAGGACGGAAACATGGAATGAGGGGTGGATGCGGTAGTGACTTGGCAGACGGAGCTGGTAGGTAACTGGATTGATTTGTCTTGTTATGGGAAACGGACCGATGTATCTTGGACTTAACTTGCGACAGGGTAGTCTCAACCGGATATCTTTTGTTGAGAGCCAAACCAATTGTCCAGGTTGGTATTCGGGGGTGTTGCTTCGGTGAGCGTCTGCAAAGTGACTGTGGCGGTTTATGGCTTGTTGGAGGTGATGGTGAGCTTGGTTCCATATTCTCTCACTGTCCCGGAACCAGGCGTTAACTGCTGGGACTTCTGAGGGTTCCCCGGACCACGGGAACAGTGGAGGTTGGTAACCCAGAATGCATTGGAACGGAGTCAGGTTGGTGGAGGTTTGTCTAAGGGAATTTTGGGCATACTCTGCCCACACGAGGTAACGACTCCAGAGGTGCTGATTGGCATGGCAGAAAGTTCGGAGGAAACGGCTGACGTCCTGGATTTTTCGTTCTGCCTGACCATTAGCCTGTGGGTGATACCCTGAAGTGAGACTTACGGTGACATTCATCAGTGCAAAGAAGGCTCGCCAAACTTTTGAAATGAATTGAGGCCCCCTATCTGATACAATGTCCTCTGGGAGGCCGAAATTCCGGAAGACATGTTCCATTAAAAGTTCTGCGGTTGCAAATGCTGTGGGTAAGTTTCTCAGGGGAATCAGCTTACACGCTTTCGAAAAGCGGTCGACGGCCACCAGGATGCAGGTGTTCTCTTCGGAGGGTGGAAGATCAGTCACAAAATCCACCCCAATATGCGACCAGGGTCTTTGGGGAACGGGTCGAGGCATGAGTTTTCCTGCGGGCAAATGACGAGGGTTTTTGTTCATTGCACATAGGATGCACCCCTGGATGAATGATTTGACGTCTCGGAGCATGTTGGGCCACCAGTAGCAGTTTTGGAGAGTGGAGCAGGTTTTGGTGACTCCTGGGTGACCCGTACCAACGGAGGAGTGCGCTGAGGAGATAAGTGATATACGGAATTCATCGGGTACGTAGATTTTCCCAGCTGGGCATTCCGTAGGACTGGGTTGGTTTCGAGACAATTCCATCAGATGTTCGTTTAAGTCCCACTGAATGGGATTGAAAAAAAGATTTTCTCTGGCAAGATGTTCTCGGGTTCTTCATGGTGAGTTTCAGGAGCATGGAGACGAGACAGAGCATCCGCTCGGACGTTCTTGGAGCCTGGACGATAGGAGATCTGGAAGTGAAATCGAGTGAAGAAAAGCGCCCATCTAGCCTGGCGTGGATTGAGTCGTTTTGCTTCTTTCAGATACTGGAGGTTCTTATGGTCGGTGAGAACCAGGAACGGGTGTTTGGCGCCCTCCAATCAGTGTCGCCATTCTTCAAGCGCAAGTTTTACCGCCAGGAGTTCCCGATTGCCGATATCATAGTTTACTTCGGCGGGTGATAACTTGTGGGAGAAGAATGCACATGGCATAGGTTTGGGTGACAAATTGGAATACTGAGACAACACTGCTCCTACTCCAGTGGTGGAGGCATCGACTTCTACGATGAACATCTCTTCGGGATTAAAATGTCGGAGTAGAGGGGCAGTGGTGAAGGCGGTTTTCAAAGACTGGAATGCGTGGTCGGCTTCCTCAGTCCAGAGCAGCGTTTTTGGCTTTCCCTTTAGGAGTGACGTTAGAGGAGCTGTTAGCAGGCTGTACTGGTGAACGAACCTCCGATAAAAGTTGGCAAAGCCAAGGAATCTTTGCAATTCTTTTACCGTCTGTGGGGTTGGCCAGGAAGTGATCGCCTTGGTCTTGCGATCGTCCATCTGTACTCCTCTTTCACTGAGTTGATAGCCTAGGAATTCGACTGAAGTTTGGTGAAATGAGCATTTTTCTGCTTTTAGGAACAAAGAGAACTCACGTAGCCGTTGGAGGACTAAGGAGACGTGTCGTTGGTGTTCCACTGGATCCTTGGAATAGATTAAAATGTCATCGATGTAGATTATTACGAATCGGTTCAGATAATCTCGGAATACCTCGTCCATAAAGCTTTGAAAGATGGAAGGAGCGTTGACCAGTCCATACGGCATAACCAAATATTCGTAGTGGCCAGCAGGGGTGATGAACGCGGTTTTCCATTCGTCGCCTTCTCGAATTCGGATGAGGTTATATGCGCTCCTCAAGTCCAGTTTAGTGAACATCTTGGCCTCACGCAGTTGCTCCAGTGAGGAAGGAACCAACGGTAGTGGATAGCTGAACTTCACGGTTATTCTGTTCAGGGTTCGATAGTCAATACAAGGACGTAGTCCGCCATCCTTCTTAGGAACAAAGAAAAAGCTGGCAGCAGCAGGTGACGTGGAGGAACGGATATACCCCTGTTTCAGAGCCTCTTCAATGTACTGTTGCATGGCTTTCTGTTCGGGAATAGACAGGGAGTAGATTCGTCCCTTAGGAATGGGTTCTCCTGGAACAAGGTCGATCGCACAATCCCAAGCTCGATGAGGGGGTAATTTAGCAGCCTCGACAGGATTGAACACATCTGCAAACGAGGAATAACAGGTAGGTATGGAAACGGACAGACTCTCAGTGGGGCTTTCGATGGAGGTTGAGTTTACTGGGACAATGTTAGGTGCATCAACGATGGATGTGGTCGCCAACTCGGCAGTTCTGGATGCACACTTACACCCCCAGTTCAGGATCTTACCAGATGACCAGTTGATATTGGGTTGATGTCGAATAAGCCATGGGCGACCCAGAATTAGATCAGTCTGACTGTTCTCTAATATGAAAGGTTCAAAAAGTTCGTGATGTGTATTTTCGACACCCAGGATGATGGGTTTAATCTGAGCTGTGACATACCCCTTATTTATGGTTTCACCCGTCACTGCATGGATGGAGTATGGTCTGGCGGTGGCTGATTTCTCGAGCTGGAGTTTTTGGCAGAGCCGTCCGGAAATGAAGTTTCCTGCCGACCCGGAGTCCACTATGGCTGTGGCAGAAACATGGAAAGTCGTGGATTTTAAGATCACTGAAATAGTTAGTGGGGCTGATACCGAATCGGCCGTAAAGACAGAACTCACAAGCATTCTGGGGGGTCGAGTCGGACATGACTGACGAAAGTGTCCTCCCATTCCACAATACAAACATAACCTGAGTTCACGGCGCCGGGCACGTTCCGCTGGGGACAGTCGGTAAGTATCCAATTGCATCTTTTCTCCATCTGCTTCGGGCGGAGCTTCCGTGGGATACTGAGAATTACTAGTGGGTCGGCGATTTTCTAGATAACAGCCCTGAGATCGTTGATGCACACGGAGAGCTTGTTGGATAAATTTTTCAACACCCAGACTGTCATCATATATCGCCATTTGCAGACGGAGAGCAGGATTCAGACCACGTCGGTAAACAGAAATGAGCGCCTTCTCGTTCCACCCACTTGCAGAGGCTAAAGTGCGAAATTCCAACGAATACTCAGAAACCGATCTTCGACCTTGGTATAGTTGCAGTAGTTTGTCACTGGTGGAAGAATCATCAACTGGTCGTCCGAAAACTTCTTTAAAATGGTCTACAAACCCTTGTACCGATGAGGTTGTAGTGGACTCCTGTAACCACATGGTTTCAGCCCATCTCAAAGCAGCCCCGGATTACTGTTGGATGATAAAAGCGATTTTCGATCTTTCTGTGGGATATAACTGATTTTGCTGTTCCAGAGCGAGCGAACACTGAAGCAGGAACCCGTTGCAATCCTCCGCCCGTCCGGAGAATGGCGCTGGACGTGATGCTTGGTTAGCGAAGCATATCATCGAAGAAGTGGAGTCTGCGGAAGTGCTGAGCGTAGACTGACCGGAATTTTGAACAGCGGCTGTAGACTGTACAGGGTTATCACCATGGCGGGTAGCTTCCATCGCGCTGTTTCACTTTTCTGTTCAGGTCAAGCCTTCTGTCAGGATACAGGCACAGAGGCGGAGGTAAGTGAAAGCAAACGTGAGTTTATTTACAGTGATATATGTGCAGAGACAAAGTTCATGTGCAGGTGCGTTGACGATCACGTCGTGCAGAGGATCCCAGGTGAGCAGACCCTTCTTCAGAGAGTTGGACGTGGGTAGACAATGTCCAGTGATACGAATACTTTTCTGTTTCAGATCCAGGGAGGAACAGGGAGATCTCGGTGGACACGTGGAGCACTTGGATTCAAATGGCAGGACTCGGGAAACAGGGAACCAGACTGGAATACTGGAGACAGCAAGACAGGGAGACAAAGGTGAGTATATTCAGGGGTGAGTATAGTTACGTGATGGATCTTCGTTGGCAGACTTGGAAACTTCGGGAAATCGTGGGTAACGGTCTTCTCCTGTTGGAGGCTTGACAATGACTGGGGTGTGCGTGAGTGTTTTATAGGGCTGGGTAACGAGGTGACTGATTGTGAACAGGTGTGACTGGTTAATATTCCGGGGAGAGTGACCTTTGAGTGGTGGATGGGAATGAATCTGCTTGATTCCTGACAGTGTCAGTGGTGTAGCTTGTTTATTGCAGGGCCCAAAGACTAAATTTATTCCACACCTGCCAATGGCCGGTGACTTAAGAACATTTACTGACCATGAAAGTTATGACACAAATATTAGAGACCTACCTGAATTCACAATATTTTATTCCAATTTGTACACCACAGCTAAAACTGCTAGCCTAAAATAAATTTAAAACATTTGTAAAGACAAGTAAACAGTCAGTTATAAAATAAGAACAAATAATCAAATTACAAGCCGTAGTACAAGTTATGTTTTTCAGGTACAAAAATTTTTATTAAATGAAAAAATAAAATATTGCAGTCTGTGGCCTGTCTATTTGTCTGTGCCATCTCGACTTTCGTCACTTATTTTTCTTCTCGTTAACTGGTTTGCTAAGCCGAACAGCCAATCAGTGATCTTTCTCTTACCAACAGCTCTGACCCCAAATCAATGTGATCAGTGAGACGAAAAAAGCCGTCAACTGTGTCCAACTAGAGGCAACGGTCTGAGCCGACAGACACTCAACGACGACCCAACATTGACCCTCCGTCGCTTTGTGCTACAGCGTTTAGGATCCTTCTAATAACTACCATTGCTGTGCTTGGTTCTGTAATTGCTGCTTGCAGTTATATTTATAGTAATTATGATAATGATAAGCAATTTGAACAACTCTAACTTTTTATCGTTACGGTTAAAACCAGGGTTCGAATTATGATTTCATCTTTGTGGGGGTCTCTTTAAAAAAGGAAAAAAAAAGTAACCCACGAGCAGGCGTGGTGTATGTGATAAATAAATAGCTAAATACTGCACTTCATTATTTTGAGTTCAACGTACGTTTATTAATACAGGAGTAGAGAATATTTGGGTGGCGTTCGTTACCTCTAGGGGGGTCTGGGGGCATGCCCCCCCATGAAGAAAATTTTGTACATTTTAAAGATAAATTCATTAATCTGGTGCACTTTTAGTCACCCGAATCCGCTGTTAAAAATAATCCAACCGCCCAAACATATGTATTCTTTGATTTAGATCTGCATCTGATCATCTTTACAATTTTTCAAATTCTCAATGTTAAGCATGATAATATGGTAAAATATCACACTGAAGTAGGCTGATTTAAAATTAACATTTATTTAAATTAAAAGTTATTCTTTGGCCAAAATTACATTTCCTTAATATCCTAAACAGAGGCTTTTTACTCCCTTCAAAGTTAAATTGTCAATGTTTCATTACATCACTGTTGGCAAACACTCTTATCAGAATAAATTTTTTTACCTTTAAAATAGGGCATTTTTCCCTCTAATTTTATGTAGCATATGCTCCATCTTTCTTTTAAAATATTCCTTAATTTGATCAATACATTAAATCAGAATAATAAGACAGTAGGCTGTTACCAATAAAATTAAATAATTTACAATGAAAAATTACAACTGTAGTAAATGCCCTGATATGTTTTCCTTGATTGATTTTCTCTAAAGAGAATTACGTTGTTGAAAACGAAAGTAAAAGAGTGACGCTCATTTCGTTTTACCATGATAAAAGTTCCGTGTCTTTATTAAAATCAACACATTATAATGATTTATCTGTCATCCATCCTCGATTAATTTGAATGTAGGCTAATTTTTTTTATTATTTGTCTCGCCCGACCCGCGCAGCACTATCGGCAAACTTAATGGCCACAGGCCGAGTTTTGTTGAGTGCCTCGTAATTCCATGCAGGAAAACCCTGAAAGGAATTCGCTAAAATATTGGTGGGGGCCTACCTAGCGTCCCCCCAAATCATTTTTTTGCTAGTAGCTACTTTTGTGTATTTAAATGTCTGAAACTTAAAATAAACTTTATGTGGTTAAAAACACTGAATAGTTGTGATATATTGAGCGCATCTGTCTCTGGCTCAGCACCAGCCAACGCGCGAAAGCACTTTTGAATTTAGCAGTTGATCACGTGATGCACTGACTGTTCTAATCACACCACTATGAACGTACGTGCGAAAGGATTAATAAATTTGCCTCGATTATTGAAGGAAAAGGTGCTTTATTTGTAATTTAAAATGATGGTGCTGATGATTTTTAGAGCCCCCACAGGTGTAGGATTTTACTGCTTTCATGGGAGCTCATATTCTCTCTCTATGGGAGCTCAGCTCCCACTGGCTCCCACGTAATTCGAACCATGGTTAAAACTCACCAAACTTTGCACTCATGAAGGGTGAGATTGACTGTTTTCATGGACTGAATGTGTAGTTGCATAGCAACAGTGGTTAACTCTGATATTCAAAACCTCAACCCTGCTACATGACATAAAATGTTCAGGAATTTATTTTAGTTATGAAGAATTTTAGTTAAGTGTTTTACGGGAGCTTGCTGTTGGGTTAGAATCTAAGCCGTTAGACAGAGATCCTGCACCGAAACAGAATTGACCTCAAGAATGAGTCAAGTAGCTGTCATGTAGAGCGATTTCAGCGCTGTCCCAGTCCTCCCCTGACAGAAGAGTAGTGCATTATCCCTCGCTTTTACCATGGGACGGTTTCCCTACAGTCTGTTTCTACCTATGCCGGTCCTTACATAAGCGTTATGAGTCAAGGCTCTGAGAAAAGGCTTTTCTCAGTCCTGTTGTTGAGACTATGTGGTAATGGATGTCGCTTTGGATAAGGAGTTGTTGTGCTGATGTGTTTTATACTTTAAAGGAAACTATACTGGGGGTACCTGCAAAACCCCCCTCCCAAAAACAAAAAAACAAAAAAAAACATATTTACTCTATTCGAGTCAATGTTCTTTATGTGTGTTTATGGTCACACCTTAAATTAGGGTTGAATTCTCACTATTAACTATTAATTATGACTTTTTCCTTCATAAACTCATATTTACTGCTTATTACAAGTTAGTAAGGTTGATAAATTAAGATATTGGGTAGAATATGGTCATCCAGAATTATCAGGCATTATTATGTGCTTTATAAGTACTAATAAACAGCCAATATCCTAGTAATATGTTTGCTAATAAGCAACTAGTTAATAGTGAAAATTGGACCCTAAACTAAAGTGTTACCATATATATAATTGATGTTGTTGTTGTTGTTGTTATTAATCAATCAATCTATTTACATAATGTTTGTAAAACATGTTTAGTGTTCAGAATTCCTGACATTAAAGTTTGTGTAAGTTTGCTTCCCTTTTTCAACCACAGAAGGGGGACAGCAAACCACCAGCTAATATGGGGTTAGGATTGTTGCATTATTCCAAATAAATAGATTGAGATTCACAAACAAATGTAAAGAGTTTCACCAAAAATTATAAAACTCACAAATAAATAAAATGAGATTTACTACTAAAAAAAAAAAAATATTTACAAATTTGTTTTATATCACAAACACAACTCTGCCTAGGATTTATTTGTGAACCACTTTCTGTGCATTTGTAAACCACCTCAAGTATTTGTGAATCTTACTTGCGCATTTGTAAATCCTCTCATGCATCTGTGGATTTTCAAACACTTCTAGTCGACATGTAGACAAATCCACAAATAAGTGGACTCCACCCACCGTTTACCTAAACCAATCAGATAATGGCCACATTGAGCTGACCAATCGTAGCACGTTCTCGCTACAACCAATCACGTTAGGCTTTACAATCAGGGTGGTCTTGCCCTGAAATAACTTTGCTCGTTCATCTGCATTGGCTCAAATAGGAAGTCTAAGGCTAAGGCCCATAATATTGCTTCAGTAAAATATGATTAAAATTTGGATTTCGTTAGAGTTAGACCATTAGACTGTGTATCAAGCCAAGACACATTTTTATGAGCCTTTGAACATGCCAGAGAAACATCTCTTACGTTATGGGAACAACGTGTTATGGAAGTGTCACGTTATTCATGATAAAACAGAAAAGCATCAATAAGTTGCTGACTAATGAATAACTGGATTCAACCTCGTGATAAATACAACCTCGTGAGTTTGTGTAATATTGGGGAAATTACTGTCACAACAGCTTTTCCCACTTCTTCAGTCAAGTTTTAAATACGCACGTCCGTGGATATAATGATTAAATATGTATCATGCATTTAAAAGTGAAATGCCCAGCAGACAAGCGATTTGAATTTATTTATCCGTTAAAACACTTGATCACACATCATATTTCATATGAATTAGACTTAATAATGTTTTATTGTAAACGTTACTTTCAGCATCCAAAATAAATGCAAAGATGTATTTTTTCAGCATTGCATTATCCACTCCAAACTCCCGTAGCCTACACGCTGTTACATCTTCAATGATGGTCATTTGGGTTGATATTTGGTATTCAACATAATATTTATGTCCTAAAGCTAGCGATTTGTCACAACGATTGTGCTTTAAACACAAAATCATCCGTTTTGTCATTTCTTACATCGTGTCTACCCCGTGTGAGGCTGTCTACACTGGACAAAGCAAATGTGCAGATGATGTGTGCTCCGTTTAGTAGCCGCTACTGAAGAAGAACGGGCATCCGTTTACTACAATGAATCATCGTGTCGCGCTGCACCACGTCCAGTGTAGACACTGTCACGAATTATGAATTTTCATGTAGCCAGCATCAATAAAGAAGATTATAGACACGTCATATATCTGCAGGTAAGAAAACAGACGTGATGGGCAAAATGTGTTAACATTGCAAACATGTTAGTTTTACATGATTTGAAACTGCTACGGCAGCAGGGAAAATAATGGGCTATTTGCTTTTGACGCACCTCTTGAGTCCGGTAGAGAGGGTGTTATATGATGCTCAAGATCTGTGATGATGGGTGAGGGGTGCAAATCTGCTAAATGAATCAGATCCATACCAGTTCCGAGTGTAAAGCCTAACGTGATTGGTTGTAGCAAGAACGTGCTACGATTGGTCAGCTCAATGTGGCCATTATCTGATTGGTTTAGGTAAACGGTGGGTGGAGTCTACTTATTTGTGGATTTGTCTACATGTCGACTAGAAGTGTTTGTAAATCCACAGATGCATAAGGGGATTTACAAATGCACAAGAACAGATTAACAAATGCGTGCAGTGGTTTACAAATGCACAGTGCGGTTCATAAATAAATGCTAGGCAGAGTTGTGTTTGTGATATAAAACAACATATAACATATTTGTAAATAAGTCTCATATTATTTAATTGTGAGTTTTAAACATTTTTGTGAAACTCTTTACATATATTTGTGGATCTTATCTATTTATTTGTGAATTTGATAGTTTTTTTGTGAATCTCTCTACATTTGTTTGTGAATCTCAATCTATTTATTTGGAATAATACAACAATCCTAACCCCATAAGCTAAGCCCACTCACTGCACCATCTAAGTGGCGAAGACCTACCCACCCAAGTCCTGGAGAGTTTCCTTTGTTTCTGTCTGTGCCTGTAAGTTGACTTTGTAAATAAATCAACTATACTTCAGTGTCCTCGTCTTCAGCTACCTGCACTCAACCTGACACTAATCACAGCTCAGTGTATTGCTAAATCAGTATATCACTCATATATCAAAGTGTGCAAATAGAGACAATCTTCACATATTTAATCGAGCTGGGTTTTGAAACAATTCAAATGGATTTGATTCTTATTGACTGTCTCTTGATTAGTTTAGATTCTGATTCATTATTTACAATAATGCACAGAAAATGCCAATACAAAGTATTCCACTCTGAGAAATCTCGTCAACCTAAATATAACGCATATATTTATCAAAATGCTCCTCTCGTACCTTTTGCTGTCTTATAATCCAACAGTTTACAAAACAATAGTCGCAAAATGGAAGCAGCTGGGTTTGTATGAAACGAGAGAGCGAGTCTACGATACTACATGACATAATTAAATAACTGTACACAAAATAACTGATTTGACTGAGTTTTAATATTTTATTAGCTCGCCAAACGCAAAACTTCTACGAAGAAAAACTGTTGCTAGCGCTGCTGACTTCAGTAACCCGGATGAGCCTGTGTTATCTGTTTTCAGCGGTTGTTATTGAGGAATAACATACCGCTGGATGGCGCAATTGACCAATCAGAATCAAGTATTCCACAGAGCCGTTTTATAATGGTGAATATTAGGCTTTGCATATGTAATTACTATTCCTTAATTTGGATATGCAGCTATTTGATCACTTCTCCGGTACTATTTTAATGCCAGTGTTGAATTTGGAAGTTTAAATCTTGACCTGAGCGGTGAATCAAATGGCTATTCATTCCGATTGTCATTTCCAGAGCAACAGTGGAGCTCTACCTGACAACAAGGTCATCGCCACGGAGCTGGGTGCCATGCCGGAGCTGAAGAAGTACATGAAGAGAGTGATGCCCTTTGTAGCCATGATAAATTATCCTCTGGCCAACAAACAAACAGTGTATTATTATGATTCAGGCTGCATTACAGGTCAGAAGTCAGATTGGATCAGAACATTCAGAATATTTATGCAGTTCCATCTGGTTGAAAATTTGGGACATTTGGCTATAGAACCAAATGTGTCATAAAATGCATTAAAATTGGCCTGTTTCTGTTTTTCTGTTTATTTCCAGGACAGCCTAGAGAAAATCGGGCCCGGGGTTCTTGATCTGGAGTTTGACGAGTGCACCGTCCTACTGGAGAATATCGTTTATTTGACCAATTATCTCGAGGTAATAGCGCACAACTACTTACAAAGCCAACTAAGTGTACAGTTCCCCTTCAGGGACTACCGCTGCGTGAAATCGCAGTGGGAACGCCCTCAGCGTGACGCGTCTGAAGCATGAATGAAATCAGTCAATGGAGAGAATGAGCGTACGGCGAGTGACGTCATCGACCAGGAAGCTATAAATATCCCCTGAGTACACAATACGCCAGCTTTTAGTTACTTCAGCAGCTCTGTGTGTGTCTGAATCTGTCGATTGTGTTTGTCTGTTTTGTCAGGAGTTTTCACTATATATATTTTATATAAAAAAACCAATATGAGCGAGCAGTATAAGAAGTGTGTTCCCCCCTGTACTCGGCACATCACGGGTGGGGATTCACACGAGCTAAGTGTGGCTTGTTTGGGAGTGCAGCAATGCCCAGTCGGCTCTCGAGGGAGTCGATTGTCAGCATTGCGAGCGTTTTCCCTTGAGAACTCTGCGCTCGCGGCGATCGCTCTTCGAGGAGAGTGATTTGCTGCGAGCTCCCCGAGGCTCGGGTCCCGCTTCTGTTGAGGCAGAGCGGCGGCGCTTGTATTGGGGCTCGCAGATGGATCTCGCTGGCGACGTTGAGACGGGCTCCGCCCTATCTCAGCTATCTCCGACGAGATCTAGTGCCTCTCACCCGGCTCTGGAAGCACGCGCTGCGGCGGTTACTTCTGCCCGGGTGGAGGCACATGATGATGTTGAATTGAGATTTTCCAGTTCTGAGGAGCTGGATGTCGAAAGTTTATTATCAGAGAAAACTAGTTTATCACATTATACTGCAAATGAAGAAGGTTTGATGGATGTATTATCTCGGGCTGTTGAAAAGCTAAAAAAAATAAAAAAAATAACAGTATCGAGTGGCCAGCTGATAGACAGGTTTCTAGAATTAAAAGCAATCTAGATGATAGATTTCTGTCTGCACGACCTCAACCTTCTAGCCGGTGCTTACCGTTCTTCCCAGATCTTCATGCTGAGGTTTCAAAGACCTGGGTTAGACCGGTTTCAAGCAGAATTTACACAAATCAGTCCAATGCTTATGGTAACATTGTTGGTGCTAAATCTGCTGGTTATGTGACGATACTATAGGCGGAGGAGACGCTTGCGAGCTATCTCTCTCCTGCTTCATCGTCTTCACTTAAAGCACCGGCTCTTCCACCAAAAAATAAATAAATAAATAAATATATATATACCTCTGTGCTGGTGGGGAAGGCTTACTCGGTGGCTCGGCAGGCGGCTGCATGTTTGCATACGATGACTTTTATGCAGGCTTTTCAGGCCGACCTGCTCAAAGGAAATCTGAGGGGGGTCCCCGCCGAGAGAGACTTGCGTTCACCTCCCTTAAGGGTGCCCTGTCTCTCCCGGCGCCCTCAGGGGCCCGTCCTACTAACCCTGCCGAAACAGGGCGTAGAAGGGTCTGGCGAGTGCTTTCCCGAGGGACGCTCGCCGCCTCTAAGGAGGGTTCTAGTGTGTTCAGACCAGTCGTTCCCTGCCGGTGCGCCGTTACAGGGCACTGTGTCTGTCACGCAGAATGTTCAACCAGAGCAAAGTCTTTCGTCGAGTTCGTCTTCAAAAAGAGCACAGCAGAAGCGGAGTGTCACGTCTCGTGCCCCCCTGCAGAGAAACTGGAGGGACGAGGCGGGGTGCTCTCCGGCGCGGCCTTCTCGGGGCAGGACTGATCTGAGGACAGTCATTGTCGCCAGAAAGGCCGCGTCGAAAAAGTCCTGACGGGCTGAACGTCAGGACTCTGAGGGTGGTCCCCATCGGGAAAAACTTGAGTTCACCGCACAAAAACACGGTGCCCTGTCTTTCTCGATGCCCTCAGGGGTCTGTTCTACTAACCCTGCCTATACAGGGCGTAGAGAGACTCGGCGAGCGATTTCCCGAGGGACGCTCGCCCCCTCCAAGGAGGGTTGTGGAGTGCTCAGACCAGCTGTTTCCTGCCAGTATGTTACAGGGCGCTGTGTCTGTCACTCGGGATGTTCATCCGGAGGCCAGCCTCGAGAGGCTGGTTCCCTTAGTAGAGTTCCTGGCGGAATGGGTCCCCCACCCAGCAGGGAGTTAGGATACTACTTCATCGAAAAAAAAAAAAAAAAATCCTGACGTGCTGAACGTCAGGGTTCTGAGGGTGGTCCCTATCGTGAAAGACCTGAGTTCACTGCACAAGAACACGGTGCCCTGTCTTTTCCGATGCCCTCAGTGGTCTGCTCTACTAACCCTGCCTTCACAGGGCGTAGAGAGACTCGGCGAGCGATTTCCCGAGGGACGCTCGCCCCCTCCGAGGAGGGTTGTGGAGTGCCCAGACCAGCTGTTCCCTGCCAGTACGTTACAGGGCGCTGTGTCTGTCACTGGGGATGTTCAAATCAGATCCGAGGACTGGTTTGTCATGATAGATCTAAAGGACGTTTACTTCCATGTATCTATCCTCCCTCAACACAGGAAGTTCCTGAGGTTCGCTTTCGGGGGCGAAGCGTACCAATATCGGGTTCTTCCGTTCGGCCTAGCACTGTCACCCCGAACATTCACGAAGTGTACGGATGCTGCTATAGCCCCGCTGAGGTTACAGGGCATCCGCTTTCTGTACTATATAGACGATTGCTTGATTCTAGCTCAATCGGAACAACAGGCGGTTCGGCACCGAGATGTCGTTCTTGCTCATATCAAGTGACTGGGGCTGAGGCTCAACGCCAAAAAGAGTGTTCTTTCTCCATTACAGAGAACCACTTTTCTAGGTGTAGTGTGGGATTCAACGACGATGCAGGCACGATTGTCACCTGCTCGTATTGCTTTGATTCTCGCTGCAGTAGATCAGGTCAAGCTAGGCCAGTCATCCACTGTAAAACAGTTCCAGAGACTGCTAGGTCTCATGGCAGCTGCGTCCAACGTGATACCTCTTGGCCTCTTGCACATGAGACTGTTACAGTGGTGGCTCAGGACCAAGGGATTCTCCCCGAGGGGAAATCCGCTTCGCATGATCGTGAGTTTGCGACGGTGTCATCACGCCCTAATCATGTGGAAAGATCCTTGGTTTCTGTCCCAAGGCCCTGTGTTAGGAGCTCCTTGTCGTCGCGTTATGCTAATGACAGATGCCTCTCTCACGGGTGGGCTCAGGGTCTGTGGGAGGACCATCATCGTCTGTGGCACTTAAACTGCCTAGAGATGTTGGCGGTGTTTCAGGCTCTGAAACACTTCCTCCCAGACCTAAGGGGCCACCATGTTCTTGTCCAGACAGACAACACATCGGTGGTTTCTTATATCAACCATCAGGGGGGTTTGCGTTCTCGCCCGCTTTACAAACTGGCACGTCAGATCCTTCTATGGTCCCAGGGGAAAATTCTTTCTCTGAGAGCTTTTATCTCCCGGGGTATTTAAATCAGGGGGCAGACATCCTGTTAAGACAGGGGCCGAGGCCCGGGGAATGGAGTCTTCACCCCGAGGTGGTGGAACTCCTATGGAAACATTTCGGTCTTGCCGAGGTAGACCTATTTGCTTCTCGAGAAACATCACACTGCCCGCTGTGGTTCTCTCTCAGCCATCCAGCCCCGCTGGGGTTGGATGCGATGGTACATCCGTGGCCGAGGTCACGCTTGTACGCTTTTCCCCCGATCGCTCTGCTCCCAGGAGTTCTGGAGAGGGTTCGCCGGGACGGGCTCAGTCTCCTGCTAATAGCCCCGTTCTGGTTGGCCCGGGTATGGTTTGCGGACCTAGTGTCTCTCCTCATTGCTCTCCCCTAGAGATACCGATCAGGAGAGATCTGCTCTCTCAGGCGAGTGGGTCGATCCTTCACCCCCGTCTAGAGCTATGGAGGCTGTGGGCTTGGCCTCTGAGGGGGCCCAGCTCATAGATTCTGGTCTCTCGGCTGAGGTCGTTGAGACCATCCTCCGATCCAGAGCTCCCTCCACGAGGAAGTTATATGCCGCGAGGTGGAAACTTTTCACCTCTTGGTGTGGAGAGCGCCAGCAGGACCCAGTTAACTGCCCGGTTGGTACAGTCCTGGATTTCCTGCAGGACCGTCTCTCCACAGGGTTATCCCACTCCACACTGAAGGTGTATGTGGCGGCCTTAGCTGCTTACCACACCCCTTCAAGTGGAGGTTCCCTTTGGGAAACACCCGCTTATGTCTCGCTTCCTTCGTGTCACCTTGACGATGAGGCCTGCAGTTCGCACAAGGGTACCAGCTTGGGATCTGGCCGTCATCTTAGAAGGTCTCTCCCTTGCTCCTTTCGAGCCCATCGAGGAAGTTTCGGAAAAGTTTCTTACTCTAAAGACTATCCTTCTTCTCGCTATCTCATCTCTAAAAAGAATTGGAGATATTCAAGCACTTTCGGTGGCTCCCTCGTGCCTGGAATTTGCTCCTTGTTGGTTAAGGCCTTTCTCTTTCCGAGACCAGGTTATGTTCCTAAGGTTCCAACTGTTTCAGTTAGACCTATAGTTCTGCAGGTTTTCTGTCCTCCGCCTTTTCTGACGTCAGACCAGGAGAAAATTAATTTGCTGTGCCCAGTTTGGGTTTTGATGCGCACATCCACAGAGCTGCCCTGTGGAGGAGATCGGAACAAATGTTCGTCTGTTTGGGTCACCTAAGAAAGGGTGTCCTGCATCTAGAAAAAGGATGAGCAAGTGGGTGGTCGAGGCCATCCCACTTGCTTATGGTTCGGCCCATCAGCCTTCACTTTGGCTGTAAGGGCTCATTCCACCCGGAATATGGCTGCTTCTACAGCTCTTCTTTCAGGAGCTTCTCTTCAGGACGTTTGTGATGCGGCAGGCTGGTCCTCACCGCACACTTTCGTTAGATTTTATTCCCTCGATCTTAGCTCCACTCCCGGGGCTCAGGTTCTCTCGTCGGTTTGTGTCTCCTAATGACACACGACGGGGATTTGGTCGTATGGGGATGTGGGTATTGCGTTCCCACTGCGATTTCACGCAGCGGTAGTCCCTGAAAGGGAACGTCCCGGGTTACGTATGTAACCCTAGTTCCCCGAAGGGACGGACGCTGCGTGTCCTGCCATACTCTCGGCATCCCCTTGGGTCGCTGCTTCAGTAACTTTTAAGCTGGCGTATTGTGTACTCAGGGGATTTATAGCTTCCTGGTCGATGACGTCACTCGCCGTACGCTCATTCTCTCCATTGACTGATTTCATTCATGCTTCAGACGCGTCACGCTGAGGGCGTTCCCACTGCGATTTCACGCAGCGTCCGTCCCTTCGGGGAACTAGGGTTACATACGTAACCCGGGACGTTTCTACAAAATCAAAGGATTACAATCAAGGAAGACCCTCACTTTAGAACACTTAACTGTGTCTGTGATAATAATGTTTGTTCCAAAAGACTTGACTATATGCTTTAAACTAGTTTATTAGATCTTAAAAATATACATAGTGACAAAACAGGCTGTCAGTCTGTGTGTTGCTGGGGATTTCTTAACGATTTCAGTAGGCCTAAACGATTTTTACATAGTTACGTCCAGTGTGTGGCTGCAAAGGACTGTTATGAGTCAGTCAGCAGCCTATTCAACCATTTCAGTGAAAAAGGATGCTTTATTCAGGAACAAACAATCCTATGGCTATCAATGTCAATCATTGCCATTTCAATAGCGAATCCCAGATAAATGCGGATGTAATTCCCAAAACTTTGCAGCGTGTATGTGGCCATTGGTCCTAGCAGCATGAAAAACAAGTTTTATACAAATTCTGAATGGATATTAGAAAGCCTAGAAAGCAGACAACCAGCGCTCCCTTTATAATTACCAAAAAGATGTTACTTCTCTTCATCGAGATGCTCTAGCACTCCCATAGAACCAGGACTATTAATAATGAAACATTATTAACTTAAGCCTAAATGTTTCCAATTTATGCAATTAATACAAAAGCCCCGAGATGGAGTAGATTTAAATATAGTAGAAAGATATATATAAAGAGAAAATTACTCCTCAAAGTCAGTAAGAAGCTTTCTCTTTCAGACTGCGAGTGGACGTTTATTATTCTCTATTTTTTTTAGCTAAAATTAGCTTCACCGGAGCGGCGCCAATCCAGCAGTCCTGTCAACGATATCATGCGCACAGCAATCTTTAGATGTGGGGCGGGGCGTTTACATTTTAAAGAGACATGGCAAAAAACTTAATATAAATTATTGTAAATAAGTAATTCACAAAATTTAGCGTATCCATTGCACAGTCCAGAAAGTTCCTGCTGAATAAAAACAAGCCCCACCTTACATAATTTTCCTTTGAATATTGTATTTTACTCTATTATTCTGTATTTAAGAATAGACGTTGTATTCGCCTCTGAAGCAGATGACAAAGTAAAGGAGGACTGTTGCCCCGGGAAACCGTTCTGTGTCTTCAGATCTGAGGTGATGATTAGAGACACTGAGGCCCTGTCAAAGCTGCAGCACTGAAGCCTCCATCTATTCTCTCTCTCTCTCTCTCTCTCTCTCTCTCTCTCTCTCTCTCTCTCTCTCTCTCTCTCTCTCTATCTCTCTCTCTCTCTATCTCTCTCTCTCTCTCTCTCTCTCTCTCTCTCTCTCTCTCTCTCTCCCTCTTAATGGTTGATCTGGCCTGTGCTTCATGCAGCTAGAGACAGGCTAATTTTAGAAGCACGCTGTGCATGGGTAATGCTTCTTACATTCAGCTCACTGTGGTGTAGTGTAGTGTACAGCCGTGTTGGTTGGCTTTAAGTTGTTTTCTGAGATACAGTGCTGACACATTTTATACAGCATTTGGTATGCAGTGTTCCCACAATCATTGAAATATTAAAGAATTTAAAATATGCTTTAAATTGTAATAATATTTCACACACACTATATATATCATGTTAATTTTCAATCAACTGTCTGAAATGTAAGATGACCCACGTAGGTCTGGGGGGCGGGTGCTTTAAATATGTTAATTTTATTTAACTATTTATACATACATATAGTGTGTGTTTGTAAAATATTACAATTTTAAATAATTTGATTTAAAATGTAATTTATTCCTGTGATGACAAAGCTGAATTTTCAGCATCATTACTCCAGTCTTCAGTCAGACTTCAGAGTCTAACCCTATACCCTAGCGTATCTACCTATCGACGTCGGCCGAGTCTAATCCTATACCCTAGCGCATCTACACATCGACGTCGGCCGAGTCTAATCCTATACCCTAGCGCATCTACACATCGACGTCGGCCGAGTCTAACCCTATACCCTAGCGCGTCTACACATCGACATCGGCTGAGTCTAATCCTATACCCTAGTGCATCTTTACATCGACATCGGCTGAGTCTAATCCTATACCCTAGCGCATCTATACATCGACGTCGGCTGAGTCTAGCCCTATAACCTAGCGCGTCTACACATTGACGTCGGCCGAGTCTAACCCCATAGCCTAGCGTATCTACACATCAACGTCGGCTGAGTCTAATCCTATACCCTAGCGCATCTACATATCGACGTCGGCTGAATCTAATCCTATACCCTAGTGCATCTACACATCGACGTCGGCTGAGTCTAATCCTATACCCTAGCGCGTCTACACATTGACGTCGGCCGAGTCTAACCCCATAGCCTAGCGTATCTACACATCAACGTCGGCTGAGTCTAATCCTATTCCCTAGCGCATCTACACATCGACGTCGGCTGAGTCTAATCCTATACCCTAGTGCATCTACACATTGACGTCGGCTGAGTCTAGCCCTATACCCTAGCGCGTCTACACATTGACGTTGGCCGAGTCTAACCCTATACCCTAGTGCATCTACACATCAACGTTGGCTGAGTCTAACTCTATACCCTAGCGCCTCTACACATTGACGTCGGCCGAGTCTAACCCTATACCCTAGTGCACTTACACATCGACGTCGGCTGAGTCTAACCCTATACCCTAGTGCATCTACACATCGACGTCGGCTGAGTCTAACCCTATACCCTAGTGCATCTACACATCAACGTCGGCTGAGTCTAACTCTATACCCTAGCGCGTCTACACATTGACATCGGCCGAGTCTAACCCTATACCCTAGCATATCTACACATCAACGTCGGCTGAGTCTAATCCTATACCCTAGCGCATCTATACATCGAAGTCGGCTGAGTCTAATCCTATACCCTAGCGCGTCTACACATCGAAGTCGGCCGAGTCTAATCCTATAACCTAGCGCTTCTACACATCGACGTCGGCTGAGTCTAACCCTATACCCTAGCGCGTCTACACATCGACGTCGGCTGAGTCTAACCCTATACCCTAGCGCTTCTACACACCGACGTCGGCTGAGTCTAACCCTATACCCTAGCGCGTCTACACATCGACGTTGGCTGAGTCTAACTCTATACCCTAGCGCGTCTACACATCGACGTCGGCTGAGTCTAACCCTATACCCTAGCGCATCTACACATCGACGTCGGCTGAGTCTAACCCTATACCCTAGCGCGTCTACACATCGACATCGGCTGAGTCTAATCCTATACCCTAGTGCGTCTACACATTGACGTCGGTTGAGTCTAATCCTATACCCTAGCGCGTCTACACATTGACGTCGGCCGAGTCTAACCCCATACCCTAGCGTATCTACACATCAACGTCGGCTGAGTCTAATCCTATACCCTAGTGCATCTACACATCGACGTCGGCTGAGTCTAACCCTATACCCTAGCGCATCTACACATCGACGTCGGCTGAGTCTAATCCTATACACTAGAGCATCTACACATTGACGTCGGCTGAGTCTAGCCCTATACCCTAGTGCGTCTACACATTGACGTCGGCCGAGTCTAACCCTATAATCTAGTGCATCTACACATCGAAGTCGGCTGAGTCTAATCCTATACCCTAGCACGTCTACGCGAAGTCGGCTGAGTCTAATCCTATACCCTAGCGCGTCTACACATCGAAGTCGGCCGAGTCTAATCCTATAACCTAGCGCTTCTACACATCGACGTCGGCTGAGTCTAACCCTATACCCTAGCGCGTCTACACATCGACATCGGCTGAGTCTAACCCTATACCCTAGCGCTTCTACACACCGACGTCGGCTGAGTCTAACCCTATACCCTAGCGCGTTTACACATCGATGTCGGCTGAGTCTAATCCTATACCCTAGCGCGTCTACACATCGACGTCGGCTGAGTCTAACTCTATACCCTAGCGCGTCTACACATCGACGTCGGCTGAGTCTAACCCTATACCCTAGCGTGTCTACACATCGACGTCGGCTGAGTCTAACCCTATACCCTAGCGTGTCTGCACATCGACGTCGGCCGAGTCTAACCCTATACCCTAGCGCGTCTACACATCGACGTCGGCTGAGTCTAACCCTATACCCTAGCGCGTCTACAGTCGACATCAGCCGAGTCTAACCCTATAACCTAGCGCGTCTACAGACAATGCCTTTGAACATGTATAATCACGGCCAAGGATCTCAGACAAATTCCGTTGAGAATCCCACCAGTAAACGAATTACTGGTTTTTATAGAATAAGGGTATGGCAAAATGACCTGAAAAATTACATAATTTCCCCACAATTTCATTGGTTCTTCATAGACAAGACCTCTTGTTACTAGGTAACCAAAAGGTTTTAAGTTTAGACCTCTGTCTAGCTTCATTTCTCATATTTGTTATTTTTACACTCACACAACCAAAGTCATGAGTTTTCACTAGTTTTGAACAGTACAAGTGTTAGAATGTTAGGATGGCTAAAAGGCATAGGCTGAGGGTGAACCAACTCCAGGGTAAGGCTAAGAAGTGCGCTTCCCCTTGATGCATTTAAATAGATTTCCTACCACTTATAACCATGTAGTTTTAACCAAAGTGTCGCCTAGCAACAACTTAAACGTCCCAGTATAAACGCTCCCGTTAACTCATTTGTTATTAACGCGACTATACATTTACAAACCGTTAATTTTAGCAAGCAGTACTGTATGCCTGGTAGCCAATATAAATAAACACTGCCTTACCTAATGCAGCAAAATCCTGCGTTTAGACCTGGCATCATATGTGTTGATGAACGCATCCAATTCTTTACGTGTCGCATAGCTGAAAAATATCTCTCGCATGTTGCGGTCCCCACCGGTAATGTTAGAGCCAACTTGAAAAGTTTTTCGAAGTTTGGATAAAATCCAGTCGAGAGTGCCTCCTTAATGAAGTCAGGAGATGTGTGACGTGCGTTCAGTTTCAGTAAATTCATCTCAGTACATGCCAATTTAGGGTTGAGAGGGTGGTCACATATTTATTTAAAAGAAACTGCGCGCCTTCTGGGTCACATTTTAGCACTGCATCCACACTCTTTGCTATTCCCATGGTCTGGGTCATGGTCCTTTGTGGCCAAATCCACAGGTGTGTACTAACACACTCAAAGATCCGTTCACAAGGCCTGATATAGCCAGACTCACCGGCTGTATCTGTTGATATCTGTGAAGACAAACTTTCTTCTAAGTTTTTGTCAGATATTTGTACACTTGAATTCGATGGGTAAGGGCTGTTGTTTAGATTGTTGCAGCTTGAAGTCTTTGTCTTGAAAAATGTTCTTATGTCCATTATGTCAACTAAATTGGCTGCCAGCTCAAAATTAGCCTAATAGCCTAAATCATTTTTTTTCTTCTATAAAGCACATAAACCCCCATTTTTAGGTGAGTGCCGGATATGGGTGTCTTTAACTATTTTTTAAAATGAATGAATTTGTATTTAAAGTGATCAGAATTTAATAAAAACATTGTAATTTATGAATTATATTGGTTTCATTCATTTAAAAATTGTTTATCGAAAAAAAAAAATCCTTCATAAATGAATTATCTCTTCGCGTGCGCACGGCATGCAATTTACGTTTTCCACAGACCACAGCGGAGCCAGCCCAGTCGCACTTAATTGGTTTTGGAGTGGAGGAAACTGATCCTAGACCAGCAATTATGTGCAGCTTTTCTTTATAAGAGCAACTAGTAGTAGCGGGCAGGCTGCTTTTGAGGGAGAAAATTTCACTCAAATTGTATATTGCTAATCTTAAGTCCGTGGCCAGGGGAAGCCTAAGCCTTCCTCAGCCTTACACACGCTCCGCCTATGCTAAAAGGGGAAGTATGGTAAGAGTTAGTCATAATATTTGACCCAAAGGGGAAGTCAGGTAAAAGTTTATCATAAGGTTATCTAAAGGTCAGATTTTTAGAGTCCGAAAAATGATTAGTTCTAATAGACAGTTCACTATCTTATCTATTAAAAATCCATTACAATCACTAATCTGAAATTCCTTCATCATCTTTGGTTATGGTCCTAGTATTTTTGCACTGAAGTGGAAAAATCTAAATTTTCTTTAAAGGTTCAATGATAAAGAAAAGTCGCAAAAAAGTTTTCGGACACAAATAGCCCTGTTTTCTGAGAATGTGCCAACGCTATGAGGGATATTATTCTATTTTCCGGCCAAGCAGGCCGTAGCAGATATGAGGACGGCTCAATTTTACAGTCTGATGCAAGTGGAGATGAGATCAGCCACAAAGAAGCACGTTCAGATAAACGATTACATGCACTTCAACAGACTTGGCTGGCAAACATATAAGCGAGCCGTTCTACGTATGACAGCTACATGCAATGTTCCATTATAGTGGATGTGACACTGTTGGATGTGCGTTAGCTGCGGTGCAGAAGGAAGTGATGCGAGACATTAACCTCAAGAGGACGTGCTATTCTGCATTGCTGCTCTTGGGTTGAATTTATGTAACATTTTTCTCACACTGGCTGGATCGCTGGTAAGCTTTTGTTGCATATTTGAGGTGTCATTCGTGAGGCTTTGTTTGATATTTTTATGTGTGTGAATTGTAGGCTCCAGTGGGATATTTGTAAGTAGGCCTGCAGTCCCAATTATGCATGATTATGTGTTGTATAATTGTATTTGAGAGGAATTTTTGAACTGTATCTGCTATTGTGTGTTACATTGCTGTTTGTGAATTGAGAGTTAGTATTTGAATGCGCTTGTGAGGTGTGTGAGGGTGTCTCTGCGTGTGTGTGTGTGTATGAAGGCTTATCAGCTCACAGCAGCTTCTGTCAGGGCTTCTTGGCGAAGCGACTATCAGAACGAACACACCACAGTCACCATAGGAAACTCACCCCTGTCTTTTCCCTTAGTCTGTTGTCATCGTGAGGGATTGTTCTGAGCCACATTCACCATGTAAGTGTTCTCCCTCATTAATATGCATTTCATTTGTTTAATGTCACTATGTTGTAAAAACTTTTTAGGTCAGGTGAGGACTGCCTTTATAGGATTATGTGTCTATGTTTTTGATCTGAAGCAGATTTATTGTATCGTCTTCAGATTCAAATGGACTCTCCAGGTGGAAAAGATGTTGAAGCAAACTCAACAGGAAGTGCGACGATGGAACTTCCTGTGCTGACTCAACCTGGCCTCGGGGAGACCACGACGACAGTGACCACTATCACACAAACAGGGGGAGACTGGAGCTCAGGACTGTTTAACGTGTGTGGTGACACCAGTACATGTAAGAGGAAGTGCTTGAGAGAGCATGGAGAGATGTTTACAATTAATATTGTCACTTTGTGAGATATACAGGTGAAACTCGAAAAATTTGAATATCGTGCAACAGTTCATGTATTTCAGTAATTCAAATTAAAAGGTGAAACTAATATATTTAGTATATATAACTATATACATATGCATGGTTATAGTTTTCAGAGCGCTGACATTTCTGTATTTAAAATCCTTTTTATTTTTTTGATTTCATATAATATTCTAATTTTCTGAGATTTTGAATTGGGGTTTTCATAAGCTGTAAGCCATAACCATCAAAATTATAACTTTTGCACAATATTCAAATTTTTCGAGTTTCACCTGTACAAAGCCACATTGTGAAAAGAAGCAGTCGCACTGTAATATACTAAAGTAACATTTTGAATATAAAGTCAGAATTGGGTGTGATATAAGTTTGCTTTTGCAAGAAACAAATTCGTAGTTGCAAGATATAAAATTGCAATCACAAATATTGGCAATGTGATCGTATTTGTAAAGCCCACTGTATAAAGTTTCACAAAAAAAGTCACATTGCTGGATATAAAGCCACATTGTAAGTCATAAATTCACATTTGCAATATTTAAACTCACTTTGCAAGATATAAATTCGTATTGTGCAACATTTTTATATGTAAATGTAAGATTATGGGAGATATAACATTGCAATTGTAAGATACAAATTCACAGTTGTGAAATAAGTTGCAATTACAGCAAAAAGCAGGCAGAAACAGGCTTCCATAATTATTTCTTAATTTTTTGTATTGTATTCACCCTGAAATTAAAATTATGTCACTAATTACTCACCCTCATGTTGTTCCAAACCCTTAAGACTTCCGGTCATCTTCAGAACACAAATGAAGATATTTTTGATGAAATCCCAGAGCTTTCAGTCCCTCCATTGACCGCTACGCAACTTTGACACTTCGTGAGCTTAGAATTATACAGTTCTATCTCCGTTTAGGGTAGTTCTGAGATATTGAGCATCAAAGTTTTTAATCCCTGCTGTTTTGTGAGATGGAACCTTTTTATTTTATTAATAACTACTAACAAAAATTTTTTTTTTACAAAAATAACACCACACAGGCATTAATAAACACCTAATGGATAAGATTGTCAAAAACTCAATTTCGACCAAAAGTGGAGATAGAACCGTATAATTCGAAGCTCACGACTTCACAAAGTTCATTAAGAGATCGTAAAACTAATTGAGCGGTTTAGTCTGAATTTACAAATTTTCTGAAGATAAACGATCAGTTATCTGATGAACAGATTGCATTTAGGCTTTTTAGGAATTTAGGAAAATTTGGAGGGACAGAAATTTCTCAAAAAGATTTCATCAAAAAGATCTTCATTTGTGTTCCGGAGTTGAATGAAAGTCGCACGTGTTTTGAACGATATCAGAGTGAGTAATTACTGACAGAATTTTTATTTTTGGATGAACTTTCTCTTTATGACTGTTGTAATTCAACCGATACGACTTTGCCTTGTTTCAGTCTTGGCAACAAAGAAAACATATTTTTCTGTTCCAGAATAATAAAACTGGCCTGGAACTCTAGTGGGACACAATTTGTTCTAAAACACTTACAGCCTCAAGAAATCCAACACACAGCAGCTTATTTATTGTTAGTCTCTCCATGAAGCCTCTGCCTCTCTATACAATCAATTGAGATCTTGATTGACAAACTGTACATGAAATTCTACTGCTGCATATTTTTATATATTTTGGGACCCAGACTGGCCCTTAGCATTGCATTTTGGAATTTTGTATAAATTTGGAAAAAACTCAACACCAGACTTAGAACTCATTTCTTCATAATTATATTTCTAATTAGTCTCCTAACATACTTTATTTTGTATTGTATTACTGTAGCAAACTGCAGTTAAACACAATTAAATTTGTTCAAAAGATGTGCGCTGTCCTGCTGAAAATACATATCCACACATTATGTATTTCACAAATGGCACACATGACTTAAAAATCTTATGGGTCAAACTTTTTGGATTACAGCTATATTGGGCCTTAGTATGTACTCTATCATATATGAGTAATTACTGTTGTTTTACTAATCCAGTGGTTTGTGTACCGTTTCACAATCATTAAAAGTTAATGACATTCCTTAATGATTATAAATTGCTAATGATTTTTCATTCATTTAAAAAAAAAAGCTGGGCTACTAATTCTACTTTGTGCAAGGACATTGATTTATCTTTCAAAGCCATATTTATCAGAATTGAATCCTTTTTTTGCAGGCAGTCAATATAAGCTGTGTTAAAGTAATTGCAGATAAGCACTGAAGCTCTGAGTTTCTCGACAGATCCCTGCCCACGTTCCAAAGCATCTGTCCTCTCTTCTGTGCAGGTCTGATGGGTGCGTTTGTGCCATGTTGTTTGGACCTAAGTCTGGCTCATCAGTATGGAGAATGTGTGTGTTTGCCTCTTCTGCCTGGCTCCACTTTCGCCATGAGAGTGGGCATTCGAGAGCGGTTTAAAATCAGGGTAAGGAGTCAGCAGTAATGTAAATAATGTGACAGGCATAGACTTTTTGGTGAGTATTGTATCAGTTTTTGGTGAGTAATGTATCAGTATTGCTGATTTAATACTGATAAAAATGTACAGGATTCCAAAATCGATTTGATCCGTTTAGTATGCAAAAAACTTTATGCAAGAGTACTATATCAGTTTGCGTGTTCCCGTTACTATACTATTTTAATGGACTATTTTGCTATAGATTTCAAAATCCAATATCTAATTCTATAAACGTTTTACTTTTATTGTAATTAAAATAACTTGTAGTAAAATAAAATATCAGGTCATTTTTTTTAATGCTTAATGCATATAAGAAACTGGCTTTGTCAAAGAATGTGGCTTTGTCCCTGAACTTTCTGTATAAATGTTTTTTTTTTTCAGAAAAAATATTGTTTGTAAACATAGCCTTGGAAGAGCTGTATTATTTTAGTATCATTGATATACGATTATAGTGTTTGTTAATTTTTTGAATATGGCAATATTGCTTTAACTTGAATTGTTAAAGTTTGAGTGTTTTTTATGGTTTTCTGTTTGGGTAACAATAATAAGCATGTGGTATCATGTTTAATAGTTAAAACAATTATTTGACATTTTTGCACTGACCTTCAACATCATAACACATTTTTAAACTTTTTTTTACTGGATGATTAAAAAAATTCTGATATATCTATTTAATTCTTTTACTTAATTACTCATCTATTCAAGCTAATAATATGAATTCTAAACTTACTGTGACAAGTTTGAAAGGATGTAGTGATTGAGGATTAGGAACAATAATTAAACTAAGTCTAGCAGTAACCTTTTCAAATTGATTGTTTTGATAAAAAAAAAAAATTCTGACAAGTTACCTGGTAATTCGCCCTTTAGTTAGGTAATTCTAACTACTATTTACACTTAATGTAAAAATAGCAGTATTTTCATTGCAATATGTAAATAAAATATTTCCTGCCGGAAGTAGTTGGTCATCTGGGTACTTTTTGCCTTCTGTTTTATGAGTACTGTGAATTCGGACATACATGCACTTCTTCTGTCACATACTGTTTTCGTCTACTATGTAGTAGCTAAGTATGCGATTTCGGATGGAACCTTAGTTTGCGCATGCAATCAAATGGAGTACACTTAAAAAAGCTGCGCGTTCGACTGTATGCGTCAAAAAAACTACGTATACGTTGGGCTTTAATGTAAGAACCAACAACTCAACTCAGATATCACTGTAGAGTTTCCACTGAACAATGGATTACGGTGACCTGAAAAAAAAGTGTTTTACAGCATTTCCTCTAGGTGTAGAAATGTATCTTTGATTTATCTTGTCATATCCTTCTTGTGCTAAGAAGTAAAACACATGCAGTATTTGACGGTTATATGAAGATTCCTTAAATTAAATTTCATAACTAGATTCCTCGACTTGGAGGGGGGTGTTAAATCAATATCAGAGAAATGTATCCTTACTTAGAAATCTACAAACCCTATTATGCCTGGTTATATTAAATTAAGAATACATTACAGTGTGCTGTGTGTGTCTCCAGGGCAGCGTGTGTGAGGACTGGACTACGGTTTATTGCTGCTACCCTCTGGCCCTATGTCAAATGATCAGAGAGATGAAGAAGAGACTGAAGACTCAGATCTACACCGTTTCTACCCTGCTGGAGAGCTCCTGAGACACAGTGTGTGTGTGTGTGTACATGAATCCGATTTTCCTTCTCATCCGTGTTTTTGCCGATGCTAAAAGACTGAGGGGCCGTCTCAGCTGTCGGGATGTTTATTACCCGGGGTCCTGAACTTCACGCAGGGTTAGACATATCAGTACTCTCTGCTTGAAGATTGATGCCGCTGACATTTCCAACTGACGGAGAGATGGAGTGACAGATGGGCGGAGAGACGGATGAGTGGAGAAGAGGTTCCTGATGTTTTCTGGCACTGTCTATGCTTTAATTTCCGATTGCTCTCTCACGGTACACATAGAAAATATGCAGGTTTTGTTATATGAATTCAGTTTTGGCACTATTTCTAATCGTATTTCAAATTCAGAGTCAAAACTGATTTGACATCTAATCTCTTGTTCTATCCAAAATAAAGTGTGTTTAAAAAAACTGCCTAATTTTGTCAGATTTACTTGTAGATTTAATGTTATATATCATATTGTATTTATTACATTTTGATGTATTTTTTTTATATTTACTTTTGTTTCATTTATAATCCAACAAATGGCTTATCTATGATAAAGCAAGGATAAAACCAATAATGGATATTAACAAAAATTAAATGTGCAGGATACCATTATTTTTACAATTATATTTTAGATTGTAATTTATAATTTTTAACATATTTATTTATAATTTAATATTACAACATTATTTAACATTATACATATTTAATAAACCATTATAAGATTATTTAAAGTTGGCATGAAGCAGAAGCTGCAATAGTCTATTCTTCCCTATACTGTAACTATGGCTGCATTTAAAATCACATACTTTCCTACTACATAGTTGCCGAAAAAGTGACAAACTATTTCCGGTGAGATTCTGAAGGGTGCATACCATGGTCTCTTTACTATCCAGTTTGTGAATGGCAGTGAAGTGACGCAACTGATGGTGGTAGGTCACATGATAATGACAGCATGGTGGATGTAGTACGTCCCTATTATATTCATACTGCACACACATTCATACTATATATATATATATATTCACACAGTCGTGAAGTAATTATTCAAAATAAGTACATACTCAAGAGAGAATGCGATCGGATGCCTATTGTTGAAACGGCTTCTTGAACAAGAACAAATGTAGGGCGGGACTTGATTTTGTCAATGGTGAATTGATGGGATAGTTGTGGTTTGTGAGTGACAGGTTGCACTGCCCATTTTAATTAAAGATTAAGGGCATATGTACGGTGGCCCAGTAGTGCACAACACAACGAAATTTAAAAAGCAAACAAGTTTACAACACAACGAAATCAAGTCAAAACATAAATGCTCCTGACCACTAGGGGGCTCCCGGACCGCGGTAAAGTTAGTTTTCCTTTTTTTTTTTTTTTTTTTTTTTTTTTTTTTTATTGAGAAAACGTTAAAGGGAAATACAGAGACATTTGAATCTTTGAATCAAACAAACAAAAAACAAAAAAAAAAACAAACAAAAAAAATTCTGCATCTTATTTCACATATCAATCATCTTTCTAACACATTGAGTATCCTTTTCAACAGTTTTGATGTCTTTAGAGCTTTGCGGTTGTTTTGTATTGAAGTTAGAGAGTCATAAAACATCTTCAAATCAGTGGAAAATAGTCTAACATTTGGTATAGTGGATATACATTTTGCTTTATGTATATGATATTTTCCAAATAGAATGAGAAGTTTAATTATATTATTCATTTCCAATAAATCAGAGTTACAATCCATAAACAAGACCATTACCTCAGTTATTGTGACAAATTTATAAAATAACTCAAAAAGAAACCAAGAAACTTGGGACCAAAATAAATTAGTATAATTACAATTAAAAAATAAGTGTATTATAGTTTCATTTTCTTCATTACAGAAACTGCATAGTGGTGAAAACCCTTCTTTAAATTTACTAATAAAGTCATTACAAGGATAGTATCTGTTTATTATTTTAAAGTGAGTTTCTTTAACTTTATTAGGGAGTACATATTTATTTATATCAGACCACAAATTTTTAAAAACGAGAAAGTGGTAATCCTGCTTCCACTTCACCATTGCCTTAGGTGAAGAGCTTTTTTCTTTGGTTAAAATTCTTCTGATATATATATTATTAAATTTTTTATCTCGAATAGAAAGGCCCCCAACAGTCAGACTAGGAAGAAAACTTGGAGTTACAGGATTATAGATCTTTTCATTTTTTATAAGATAAAGTAGTTTCGGGGAGATACAACGAATAAGTTTAAAGTATTCTTTAGAAGATACATTTGTCCCAATATAATTAATAAATTCATTATAATTAAGTAGGTCACCTGATTGATTTATCAAATCTTTAACAAAAATTAAACCTTTGTTAAACCAATCGTTCCAAAAAATGGTTTTGTTTTTAAATAGTACATATTGATTATTCCAAATAACACAGGAATGGGGAGAGAAATTGTGTTTGTAAACTAATTTCCACGCATTCAAGTTAGTTTTCCTTGCCACTGTTCTATAGAGTCTGTCTTACAAAGATATCATCAGAGCCTGTCTACGGAGAGCTTGCCACTCCCTATTAAAATCCTATTGTACCGAATTTTGGTTGTAGTTCCAACAGAGTTCCACTGGGGGCGATCGCCCATGAGTGCAAAATTAATGGGAGTCTATGGAGCTAGACGGCAAACTTTTTCTCTTTCACCCGATTGTCGGTGAGAAATCTCAGATTTGATTGTAGGTTTTGCAAGTTCAACATGGGTTATAGGTTGAAAGTTGAATGAACGAGTAGGCTACTTATGTCCTTTCAATGTCTTACAGGTTGAGTTGTAGTTGTCCATAACTCTCTAGCATTCTGCTAATGAACGCTGATTGGTCAGTGAAGGACTGATTACAACTAGAAATACCGCTTGATGGCATCGTGGCATCCGAAGCGGGACCAGAATGTGTGTGTATTTTCGGCGTGGTCTTTTAAAACAACAAAACAAAAACTGTGTCAAGCTGTGTTGTCGATGCCTCGAGAGAGAAGAAAGTGCAGAGCTCAAAAGCACCAAAGTGATTGAAGTGATTGATACAAAGCTCAGGTCGTACGATGTGTACGTCATTGACTTTTTAAAGCAAATAAGTGACTCTAAAAAATCTAACACCCAGCAATGTGTAATTTCTTTGCATATCCTTTCAAATACATCATTCAAATTACTAGATAAAAAGTTATATCCTGAGAAAAGTGGATTTTGAGGGGTATAGCTCCATTGACTTCCATTCATTCTGCACTCGTCCTGTGAGCGCCCTCATATGGAACCAGAGTGGAACTGCAACCAGTTCAGAAGCCAGAAGTTTTAGTGCCTAATAATGCCTTATTAGACATTCTCTGATATCAATAACACGATTAGTTTTAACTGTATGTAACCATTGTATATCGACATGAAATATTAATTCAAAATCACCTACATGCGTTATAGCTGCACATTAATACTCGAGAATGCTTTGACGGTGCACGGCGCATGGTCTCTAAGGGAACATCTGCCAATTCCTTCATGTGGTTAAAACGTATAATTTGTATTAATTAAAATGACTTAATAAACAACATTTAAACATAGACATGTTTAAATTCCAAAGTTTGATTGTATTGGTAAGACTGACTTACTACAAGTGAAATTTTGCCAAAACCTGCCTTAAGGTTTTGTCAAAATTTTACTTGTACATGCACAGTAAACAATAATTTTTTAGAAAAAAAAATGAGTTCAAAAATTCACCTATGAGTTTTTTCATGTTCCAATGGTTGTAGTACATTCCAAGAGACCAGACTGATTTACTATAGTTGAATAATGCAAAATCTCAACTGTAATAATTCATTCTGGTCAGTCAAGGATTGCACTGCAACCATTGGAACATGGAAACAATTATTTTTCACGTAAGAGTGGGCTCGGCCATTTGTAAATGGAATTTGTCTGGCTTCCGATGTCATCCGCCTCCAGTTATTTCTCATTGAACAAAAGAGCTTGTTATGCTGCTTGATATTGCAAACTGGCATTTCCTCTTATTTTAATGTATTGTCATAATTGTAAACACACTAGTTTGTAGTGCACTTTGTTATTCTTCTCGTTATTTCCCTATAGCGGCTAAATGAACCGGAAGTCTTGCACATTCACGAAAAATAGCTCACTTCCCTGTTGAAAAATAAGGTGGATAGAACAGTAGCAAGGAAAACTAACTTTACCGCGCGAGACGGTGAGGAAATTTTCCCACCGGTTAATCGATGTATGTGCCATGATTCCTGTCTTGTGTTCCCCTCGTCTTGTGAGAGGACTTTTGTTATTTCCTGTCTTGTGCCATGTGTTGTAGTTCTATGTAGTCTTTCTTGTGGATTAGTTTTCCACAGGTGTTGCCTTTAAGCCACTCCCCCTTTTTATCTTGTTAACCTAGATTCCCTTTGTGTATCATGCTATCCCATGTTTGTTTGTCTTGTGGATTACTATCTTTAAATCATATTGCACTTGGATCCTCGTCTCTGCCTGCTTCTTTGCCTGTCTCAACCGTTACAGTATGACAATACCAGTAATACCCGATCGGTAATACCAATAATCACAGAAGGAAGGGGCATTGAGTTTTCCCCCTCTTTTTCACCTCGCTTTTATGTCACTAATTCAAAAGCGAAAGTAAAATGCGCACAGCCACATGAGCATTTATAACAGTGCGGAGCAAAGCGAGTGTTTTCAATTAATTCCTATGGAAGTTGAGCACGAACACACACTCGCTCTGCGCCAGTGGATACACACCATTATGAATGCCCATGAGCATTTTACTTTGAATTTTGAATTAGCGCCAATTCGGGAGCGGCAGTTCATTATTATTCTTAATGAAAAACACAACAAAGCAGTACAATGAGAAACTTTCCTAAATATGCACTTTTACTTTTCGCTTTGAAAGCAAATCTGAGGTGAATGGTAAGTGAGCTGAAATCTGACTTCTGCTTCTGGTATGTGCTGCGAATATGTCTGCTCTTTGACCATACTAAATTATTTTATTACTATAAAAAATCAAAACGATGGTGGGCAAGTGACTATCGCAGCGAGCCCACCGCGCTCCGGGAGACCCCTAGTGGTCGGGAGCATTTACGTTGTGTTGTGAACTTATCTTTGCTTTTTAAATTTCTTTGTGTTGTGCACTACTGGGCCACCATACATATGAATTTAAAAATGTAATGATGTGCACAAATGAAACATTTTCAATTTAAAATAAGAATGACGTTTTATGGAAAATGACGTTCTGGAATTAGCAACACAAGTGTGATATGAGGTGTGTAAGAAATCCTACACACAAGAGCGTTTTAAGCACAAAAACCTGACAAATGTCTTGAAATACAACATCTGAACAATGTCTTGAGGTGTGGTAACCGTAGTAAAAGCGGAATAATTGACTATTAGAAAATAATGCACCATCGAGGTGGTAAGCACAGTGGCCGTTACACCTCAGGTGTGCATTATTTTCTAATAATACCCGTTGTAAATTATTCCTAGTACATTATTTAACATTATTAATATTTAATAATGCATTGTAAAAAAAATAACAAGCGGTTTTTGTCACGATTTTTTTGTTTTGGACAATAGGCCTTTTTTATTTTGGACAATAGGCCTTATGGTAGAAATGTTCAATAGATTTTTACTTAACCCTGGTATGTGTCTACCTTGATACTCACTGGAGTAAAAAGTGTCTGGCAACCTTCCCTATATAAATCATTTCAATCATCATGGTTTTCAAGGATTGTATGTCATCTAAAAGCCCTGGATACTTCCTGTTCACCTGGTTCAAAAGTGTGTGTGTGTGTGTGTGTGTGTGTGTGTGTGCGTGCGTGCGTGCGTGTGTGTGCGCATTTCTGTAGAGGGCACTGTTGTCACACATATACATACACACTGTTCTGGGGTAAAGTAAGGTGAGTGTGTGTCTGTGTATAAGGTGTATGGCTGCCGTCAAGGGTTTTCTGTGAGGCCCCTGGGGGACATGAGACCGCTGGAGCCTTAAGCACTGCAGATACAAAACCGGAAAGGTGAAAAATAAGGACAGGAGCGACTGTGAGGAAAGATCATGGAAAGTTTCAAGAAGCAGTTTCTCAAGCACAAATGGCTGAGAACCAATTAGCCTTTTTTTAAATGACTTGCATGGAGTTTTAATCAAAATCAGATCACATCCAATTATGTAATCAAAATTTTAGTCCTCAATCAAACAGATTCCGCCTTCAAATCATGTCAGAATGATCATGTTTTTCCACCATGTAGAAACTGGGTCAATGAAATATATTAATTATTTTAAAATACATTAAAAAAAAATGCATTCAGACATAGGATTTGAACACACATCTAAATGAACATGTTCTTAATTTCAATTTAAATTCATCAATATTTTTTTTGGAGACAAAGTAAAAAAAATAAAAAATAAAAAAAATATAATAATGAATAATGATAATGAAAAAAAATCCTTGTATGAAATTTTTGTATATGAATTGTTAGTTTGAAATAATATTTTATTATTGTCCAGCAATATTCCATTAATTGTTACGCACGCACGCACACACACACACACACACACACACACACACACACACACACACACACACACACACACACACACACACACACACACACACACACACACACACACACACACACACACACACACACACACACACACACACGCACACACATATATATTTGTAACAATAATAAAAAATTTCAAACTAAAATTTCATATATATACATACATCTTCATCTTTTTTATGATTAGGCACATTTGTTTAGGTTGTAAAATGATTTTAAAGCAACGGTATTAAATAATGAATCGTTTAATAATAAACTGCATGACATTTTAGGGTCCTTAAATTTAATGTTCTTGAGAATGAAAACCATGATGAAATCCATATGAAGTCAGCATGGATACAAAGATCACATTATTGAGAATTCTTTAAGTTTTCTGGTAAAACTTTATGCATTTATGCATAATGCATTATAAAGGTACATAATAATGCATTATATGTACATGCATATATAGTTGTAATCAAAGTTAAAATGCATTATAATATGTGCAGATTCCTTGTTACATCTGAAATTGGTTGTTTGTAATGTATTTTAATGCATTATACTTTGTAAAGGTGTGTTGAATTAAGTATTTTAATGTATTATAATAGTGGTTACAATTATTATAAGAGACTATACAATGCATTATAAGGTGCACAGCAAGGCATAATAATGCATTAAAAATACTTTTATAATATTTAAAGGCTTTAAGTAAAGTGTTACCCTATTTTTATTTTTTTATTTTACTTCATTGTATGTCAAGTAATACAAATAATATTGTATCAGCGGTTAAAAAATCCTTCAGTGAAATATAAAAATTTGTCGCAATCATGAGTTCCCAGCTTGCAGGTATAGCAACTTCCCAGGAGGATCCAAGAGCATCCGTGGCACTTTTTGGAGCATTTGTACCCTAGAGAGTCTTGCTGTGACGTGTTTCAGTGTTTGTGTGTGCATCTCCTTAGCAGCCACGTGTCCCTTTGGTAACAGCCCAGTCCACAGCAACAGCTCGGGCACCTGGGGCAGAAGCCATCTCACGCGGTCCAGCACGATGCTGATGATGGACGGCCAGTTAGATGTTTATGTGCCTGAAGCTTGATTCTATTTGGCCAAATACAAGAATCTTGTTCAGCAAAGATGTGCGTCAGAAGGAGGTGTTAGAGCATCACCTATTTAAGTCAACTGTTCCTTTGGATCATAACTATATTCTGCATGGTGCCATTTTGTGTGTTTTATCTCGCTCCTTCGGGGTCTCATCCTAACTCATGTTGTAAGTCTTTGATCTCCCAGCACTGATGTGTGAGCTCTTATCTGGGTGTCTCTTGGAGTGCGGTGTACATAAAAGTCACGTGGAACATTTTATCTCCTCATGGTGCCTCAGTGAAGTCTACTGAATAGACCACACATAATGATGAATGGTTTGTTTCTGTAATGTTTTTGAATGTTATTTGTAGGTTTTTGACAAGATTGTGTTGTCCACACTTAGACTGAATAGCTTGAGGTAAAAGCAACCTAAGCTCACTGGGAAAATATGCCTCTACCTAAATTTTTTGCAAAACTTCAAAACAGTACCTATACATCACTGCAATTCAGTGTAGTTTCCAGCTTGAAATGAACACTAGTGGCAGTAAAACACCAACCACTTTTATTCATTTTCACACAAATTCAGATTCAAAGGGCATTATCCTTTAATGAAGACTTATTTTTGCACTGTATATTGCACAATACTACACTCTGAGGAAAAAACATTTCAGCGTGGTTCTATATAGAACTGACTCAATTTTAAAGAACGCTTTATGGCAAAAATAAAATGTCTTAAATTATTGCATAACACTTTCATGTTTAATGGGTTATTTCAATATTTTCTACTGATAAAGCAACGCAACGACCACTTTCAAGGCAAAGAAAGGTAGTAAAGACATCATTAAAATAGTGCATGTGACTCCATTGGTTCAACCTTAATGTTATGAAGCGACACAAATACATTTTGTGTGCAAAAAACAAATGTTTAACAATGTCTTTAATACCTTTCTGGGCCTTGAAAGTGATGGTTGTGTTGCTGTCTATGGAGGGATTGAAAGCTCTCGGATTTCATCTAAAAATATCGTCATGTGAACGAAGGTCTTACAGGTTTGGAACGGCATGAGGGTGAGTAATTAATGACAGAATTTTCGTTTTTGGATGAAATAACCCTTTAACCTTTTAGTGCCACTCACTGGACATTTCTTTCACTGGACTGGCACTGCACAACAACCAAAGTAATAAAATGTTGTCACTTGCCAGATACACATTCATCTGCTTAGGATTTTAGCACCACTCACTGGACTTTTCACTTTGAAAATGACACAAAATGTGCAAGAAGCAATGGACCCTTTTCACACTTTCAGGGTTCTCAGAAGCGGAAGTCATCATAGTTTATACGTCTATAGTGATAAATATGAGATGGTATTCCCATTTGCTCCAATATTAAAAGGGAAAAATATAGAGAGACTGAGAGATACATTTTTCCTCATGTATGTATCTCGTAGGTTTTCCCATTTGGCTTTAACCTCGTCCGCTGCACAACATAAAACGGCTTGTTTCATCACGGGGCGATCTTGTTGCGCTGCGATTGATCGCGCCTGGTGTTAATAGCTCCTTAGGGATCTATTGTTTAAATTCAAGAGAGTCATCGCAACGTTGCGCCGCTTAATCGCGCTCAGTGTGAAAGGGCCTTAACATTACAAATGTATATGCATTTTTTAGGAATAAAAATCTGAAAAACGTTACTAGATTTGCGATGTTGATAACTGTGGAAACGTCGGAGCCTCTAAGGAGACATGGTGGTGGAAAAACAATATGAGATGTCAATGGTTTTGCGTGCTCTTGTAAATGTTTTGCTTTCCCCCGAGAAACTTTCACTCGCAAAATGTTTGAGTTTCCCTGAGAAACTTTGCGTTCGCTCGCAAAACTTGTGTGTTCTTTGTGAGTGAACGCAAAGTTTCTCGGGGGAATGCAAAACATTTGCGAGAGAACGCAACAACTTATTTTTTCTTCACCATGGCCCTCTAGGGGCTCTGTAGAAACGCGTCATCACAGTTCATATAAAAGGGTAAAATCAGGTCATTTTCAAAATCAAGTTCCAAAACAACATTGGACCCAGTTGACTTCTAATCTTTTATATTTTTCTTTTATACTATGATGAAAGTGTTAAGATAATTTAGGGAGCAATAAATAAAGCAGTTAGGTTCTTATATTCAGTCATGGTCATCAGTGATTTTATGTTGTCTCCGGAAGCCGTGCCCCATGTCTCTTCACTGCTCATCCTGATAAGGAATAATTTCTGATAAAACCCAGCGAAGATGCCATGAGAGATTTTTACATGATCATTTTCTTAACTTGATCAGCTCCAGTATTCCAGGAAAATGATTTCCAGATGCAGCTAATGTGCTTGCGTGGTGTACTATGGGTATTATTCCTCTGCATCACAGTGCCCTAGTGACCTTCCTTTGGACGCTATGCATCAAGCTTGCTGAAAATAGAATGCTGAAAAAAAAACCCCAGTGGTTAGTGACAGAACAAGACAAACAATGATAGCATATAATAGATCATGAGGAAACACACACACGGGGGAAAACAGAAGACAGCCCATGTTTTTCAGCCACTTAACACCAAGAAATCTGGATTTAGCACCAAATAATACATAAAATGTTCACACTGAACAGTGAGAAGTAGTGTTTATTGAATTGCTTGTATGGCTTTCTACAAACATTACCACCTGTGTTGTTTAATATGCATAGTATTTTCTGTATGCAAAGGTTATACAGGGAATCTACATTTTCCATTTAGGATATTTGTAATATACAGCAGTGGCTCTATATATATAATTTGCCAATGAGATTTATAATAAATTTTTCCTTAAAAAACAAAAAAGGAAATTTATTTCACAAAAATGGTTGACACACACAAGTACCATCCAACTTTACTGAACTCTTTCCCCACCATCGATGGACATTTCCATAATTTGTGAGAAAACGCTTTCAGTGTTTTCACTGTTATATGGTAGAGGCATTATTATGGATCGTACGAAAGAGTACTGAATCTCCTAATCAAAACACATGCGAATAAGATGCAAAAACAAGCGTTATCATATGTAATCATATGCATATGTAAAATAACGCGATCACCAACATTAAACGGCGTAAAAATCAAAACTGCCTAATGTTACCAAATGAAATGTCTACCCAATACGAGCTTTAGGACTGTGCAGGTATTAGAAGAGTTGATGGACTCAATCTAATACATCATTTTCTCTGCTTTTTGCTCAAAATGTTGCTTTTTTATGACTACTAGTGTGACGTGAGGTATAAAAAGGACGCCTAGAGAATATGTCATCTTCTTCGTCTTCAGGGACTGTTTTGTTTGAGTACGTGGTAAGCAATTCATTATGGCTTGTGAACTATGGCTTTTCAGGGAGTGTGTGGATACGTGTCTAAGGTTTTTCACACCCGATGACACACAACTTGTGCGTGATTTGTTTGGGCAAGGAGCACGCACGTTCAGTCCTCAAGGGGGCTGTTTGCATGCATTGTGAGCATTTTCAAATGAAAAAGCTTCGCTCTTGTCTGTTCCTCTTGTACAGGCACCTGTACCCCGCGGCTCGGTCCTGCTCTCGTTGAGGCGGGGAGGAGACTGAGATCATGGGAGTCTCAGGTGGAGCTCGCTGAGGAGTTTGAGAGAGGTCTACATCTCTTGCGCTCTTCAGTGGCTGACGAGAGAGAGCTCCTGGAGGAAGATGTATTGTCTCTTACATGTTCTGATCCAGCAGCCAGTGCTCTGCTGGCTTCAAGCCAGGGTGAGCTGGAAGTGGCTGATGAGGGTGAAGAGGTTGAAATGACTGAGCCCTCTCAGACTCCCTGTCCCGTGTATATTGAGCTACTGGAGGTTATGGAGTGCGCTGCGGCCAGACTCGAGCTGCTGTGGAAACGTGAGAAATAGGAAAATGCTTGTGGAAGATTAGATGAGCGGATTCTATTTGGACATAACCGCCCAGCTCCCGTGAGCCTTCCATTGCTTCCTGATCTCCATATTGAGATTGAGAAGATGAGGGCATCTCCCCCATCCTCCGGTTTTGTGTTCAGGCCTCCGCTCTTTGAGTTCTGTTTTGAGTGTATGGTCAAGCGTAGACCCTCTTGTTTTTAAGGGTCATCTTCACGAGTTCACACTTACGAATGGTCAGAGAGTAAAGGGTTATGCATATTTGGCGTGCTGTCCGGGCGAGGGCTCCAAGCTCAGAAAGTGGGCCCGAACACAGAGTACTCCCCCGTATCTCTGGTTAGGAAGATAACCAGGCAAGTGTGAGGAGATGGGGTGGTGGAGGGATGCTGAAAACTGTCGAGGAATAAGGGTGAGTCGACTATGTATATGTATAGGCCTTACTCATGTTGATTGAGTGGACCTGTTGATTACTGATTGCTAACAGCTGGTTGGAATGACTTGATTGTTTGATCATTAGAAAGTGTTCCTCCCGAACCTTGTTAATAAAACATCATATAGGGAGTACTTTGCTTCTTAGACCTCTGTGTCACAGGTGTCCTGTGAACACCTGATATGCTCAGGTTGAGTCTGGATAAATACTCCCCCTTCTTAGAGGGCCATTATGTAGAGTACTCTGCTCCCTAGAGGATCACGTTCAAGCCCCATGAGAGACTTTTTATTTCGTAACAAAATTGTGTTTAGAAAATGACGTTAGAATAATGACACTGACATATCCTGACATCATCTGACAGCAGATACTTTATCAGGACAACACAGTTTTTCTCAAGCACTCGAGTTAAATTACGTTAGAATCAAGGTGGTTACTGCTGTCAATAGAGTAAAATGAATTTTAAAGCTTTTATTTGTAGTTACAACATCCACCAGCAGGTATTAACACAGCAATGCTAAGTAACCAAAACTTGACCCCTTGATTTGAACACATTTACGTGTCAATGGCTATCAATAATGTTATCATTTATATTTTTAATTATATTATTTAAGCGAGGAGGAATGCTAGGTGGTATTTTTCCTAAAAACCAGACAAACCAAAAACCTTTAGGAAAGTCTGTCAAAACCTATGTGCTGTGTGCAGCACCTACACGTTGCAATTTACCCTAGTGTGCATTGTTTTGTGAATCTATCACAATATTATTCAGACAATTAATTAACTGAAAAGGGATTTTAATTCTAAAGGCACCATTTTCAAGGCACAGCAGCAAATTAAAGTCACTGTTTTTTGCTGCCAAAAAACTTGTCTAACATTATAACTGGATAAGCCCTTAAAATTACACTACATGTCAATGTTGTTTAAGGTTTCAGACAATAATAAGAGGTGAGCTTATAGAGGAATCTCCTTACAGGTCGGTGGTCCATTTGAAGCTCTCCTCTCCTGTGACAGCCAGTCTTGTTTTGAAGTTTCCTCAACGTGACCTCAACCAGGTATCTCAATCCATGCACCGTGGGTGATCCAGTGAATATTTCAGCGGATATCAGTTGCTTCTCTTCACGATATGTCTCAAACATCAAGGTGGAACATCCCTCTGAAGTAAAATGGAGGCTTTTAAGATTTTGCAAGTCCTTGTGGAAAGAGGATGAAGTTAACTCTAAAGGTCAAGGAACATTCATATCACCATGGTAGGTTCTCAAGGCTCGAGTTACTTTCCCCGAAAATGACTTTTAATATGCCACGATAAGCACAGCCTATTAAATCCCATGGCCACAGCACATAATGCGCATTAAAAAGAAAGTAATGAAACAGTGTGACATTACTAATTCTGTCCTGGAAGTAGTCATCTGACATGAACAACACTTGCCTGTGCCTTGCAAAAAAGAGAAAGTGCATGTCAAAAAAAAAGGTGCATGGTCTAAAAATAGGGATTTAGGGGTGCATACAAAAGAAATATATATATTTTATAGATGACATGCGAGTCAGGGTATAGAAGGTACTGAGACTGAGTGGCCATCAGTCAACTCTCGAGCAGTGATGTAAAAACATAAATGGGTTAGCAAAGAAGACAGAGAGAGAGAGAGAGAGAGAGAGAGAGAGAGAGAGAGAGAGAGAGAGAGAGAGAGAGAGAGAGAGAGAGAGAGAGAGAGAGAGCAGTGAAAACTGACAGTGAAGCGGATGAAAAGGAGTGCGGTTGGAATAATAAAGTGAAAAAATAAAAAATAACAGTCAGCAAGAAATGGAGAATCATGGTCGGTATAATAAACTCAAGAGGGGACAGAATGAGGTTTGAGATAAAACTTTTTAGCAAACAATGAGTAAGCAAAATAATGCTTACCTATACAGAACTCACTCCCATGATGCTTTAGTGTGTTGTGGGTGCGCGTCTTGATTTTGCCGAGTTAGACGCAGAACAGATTTTTTTGATCCTGGAACAACAGTCCTGTCCAAAATATTTGTCCTAACTATATCTCTACCCCTGAACCGAAACCTCATAACTTATCCCTAAAATCAGAGGAAAATGATGGGTGAATAACACTGATGTAGAAGCACCTAACCCTGTTTACAAGCCTACATTTGACATAAACTGTAAACTTGTCCCTCAAATTGGAAAGTTGTTCCAGGATTAACAAAGAAGCTGGTCAAGGAACATGTTGTACTTTTTCTCCAGATCTTTCAATCTAATGGACAAAAAAAGCTCACGCAATTTTTGATGTGCATGTTAGATATCAGGAATGGTGAGAGAACATTGTGCTTGCTACGTTTTTTGTCTTCAAACCAAACTTGGGTCTTCAACTGACAAAGTTCCCGTTTGGCTAGCGCACTTCCCATAATGTTTAAGCATTAGGTCTGTAAGCATTACTACAGCAGGATAGTAGGCGGTCTATTAGTGGCTGTTCGAACGCATTCAACTATATGAGCGTCTACACTATGAAAGCAATCAGGCTGATTTCGACTACCTCTGAAGTGATCGGAAAGCTCAAAAAGTTTTAAACCACATTTACACCTGTATTTAACGTCGCCCACTTGTGATTCGATCGACCAAAATGCATTTAAATACCGAGTGTAAACAGGGCCTAAGGACATAGGGCTGTCTCCTAATGGTCAACTAAATGTTAGTTTCATGAAGCGCGTCACAAAAATTATGCATAATGTAGAATTTAGCAATGTTACATAACATATGTAATACATATATTACACATATTACATAAATGAGATTAGTTGTCTTTTCGCATAAATGAACGACTACTTGTCGACTAGAAAAATCTTTAGTCAGGGATAGCCCTAGATTCTCATGTGACATGCGTACACTTATGTAACACCCAGGCGCATACAAACATGGGTTTTATCCTAAATGGTACCCTTAGCCCTTTTACTCCTTTACTCCTCTTTTACTCCCTTTTAGTCCATACTCTTGTTTCATGAGATAGAACAGACCGTTGTGAATGAGTCCAGTCTTTGGATATATGTATAAATGTGTTTATATATAAATGATAAATGTATGCATTTGGGACCGAAAGACCACTGTTGCTGCTGTAGAGATCAAAACAACTCTTTGTACTGTATTCTGCCTGGTCCAAGAGTTCGGCAACATCTCACCCACTAACATGTAGCATAATGATGCATAATGATGCTGCTCAACCATGGCTTGGAAAACTAAGTGAAAACACATCAAATTACACATCACATACAGTACATCAAATTACACATCTTTTTGTTATATATCCTTTAAAAGGTACATATGCTTATGTTGTTGTTTTCTGGTCTTATTTGGTAACAATATTATGAAAATGTATGCATGCATGTACGCATTTCCACTGTAATAAATAAAGTTCCAGTGCAATTCCAAGAGAAAATCCAGTGCATGAAGAAGTCAACCAAACAAATCTGTCACAAATGTTAATATCAACATTTAACACATAACATTTTAACTACTGATGTGTTTCACAGATCATCATTGAATTAAACAAGTCTCTTTCCAGTTTAAAGTTAGTTAAAATGCACTTTTGAAGAGTTGTATGTCTCTTTGTTGTGTATTTATAATCATACTTTAAAGACAAAGGGCATAGATTTAAGTAGGGATGATATGGATATGGTAAGGAGCTGATGTGGCTCAGATTAATATTTTTGCCTCAGGTGCCAGAGGTCTCAAGTTGGAATCTTGCTTTACTGAAAATGTGTAAATAAATTACAATAGCAACATTGGGGTGGTAATCAGATCATCCCCAAACTGCAGCCCCGAAATTGGAAGCACACAATTCTCCAGAATGTCTTTACTGGAACAGCCAAACCCATTCAATAGAACTGGATGTCCACATATATTTAGCCATATAATGTACTTAAAATGACATTTTAACTACAACATTTTGAATATCTTCCAAGTCCTATGGCTAATGCTATAATCGTTATAATTTCAGAGTTGTCTCTTGTCTAATTTCAATATGTCCCTACCGACATTTAAATCAAACCCTTGTCTAAAGATATATCTAGTGTTTGAGGATGTATTTTGTATGAACTAATATTAGAATGTACAAATAAAATACAGTCAGATCATAGAGCTTTTTCAATTACTGTTCTCATACTGATCTCATATAACTTAGATCCTTACACACACACACACACACACACACACACACACACACACACACACACACACACACACACACACACACACACACACACACACACACACACACACACACACACACACACACACACACACACACACAGAGTAAAGAAAGCAAAATAGCATATATGCTATGGAAATATGATATATGCACTACTTTATCGACAAGACAAGGCGATGTAGCTGTTGTGGAAAAACGAATAAAAATACATACCAGTCAGAGCAGCAATCGTTCTCCCCTCCTCCCTGTTTAAAGTTTATGGCCGCCCATCTCGGGAACTTGGGTATCAAAATGATCCCCGATCTTTCCAGTGGTAAATACGACATGAGAGGGCGTTCATGACCAGTTTTTAACTTGGAAACTCGTATTTACAATCATTCTGATAGCATGTGAAGGCAGCATATCTTAACCATCAGTCTCATGTTAATCCACCATGTTTGTAGTTCTTTTTATTCATGTTTGTAGTTTTGAACCAAATCCTTCTTCAATGTGTTATGGGTTGTGGGTAATATCAGCCAATAGAGCGTGCAAGGATCCACACTTTTGAAAATCTACTGTAAATAGTAGACTATCTGGGGACTTTTGGCATACTATTTTCAACATACTACAGTATGCTTTGATGCACACTTATTCTAATCTTACATACTATATCGAATGGATAGTATACACATTATGCTGGGTTATTTTATTTTATTTTAGTGCTAGGAACAAAATGCAGTATTTTATTTAAAGGACCTGTTCTTCATGTTTTTTTGAAGCTTTGATTGTGTTTACAGTGTGCAATATAACATGTGTTCATGTTTCGCGTGTAAAAAAACACAGTATTTTTCACACAATTTACTTATCTGTATACCACTGTTTCCACTGTCCAAAAAACGGGCCGATGACTTCCTTGTTCTATGAAGTCCCTCCTTCAGAAATACTTAACAAGTTCTGATTGTGCCAGCAGTTCCTGTGTTGTGATTCGACAGCAGCTTATCGCACGTTGCCCGGAAAGGTCATGCCTCTTACCATAAATTGGAGATGCATGCGCTGTTTGTTATTGTAAAAATGTCAAACATATTACCATAGAAATTTGAGCCTGAATCAGACCCGGAGAACATAGATGAAGAGAATCAATTAGAACCTGTTCAAACACGACTTTTGCAGGATGTTTCACAGTGGTAAGCTGTTTATTTAGTAGTTGTCATACTTTTAATTGGTTAAAATGTAATGTTAAATGTTGCAAACTGTTATAAAAGCTTGTGGTATATGGTTTTTTTCCGTCTGTTGAATTAACGATGGTGTTGTTGAATTTTTAAAATAAGTTCATTGTTTATTCCTACCTTAGTTACACATGTGCACGAGTTTTGATAGTAACACTTTAGAATACGGTTCCTTCGTTAATGAATAACTACACAAGAACCAATGAGTAACACAATATTAACAATCTAGTAACTATTATTAACTAACAAGAAACTCTGATTAACGAACTAGTAAGTAATAGCGCACAGATGAAAGTGGTAGTTCACTATTAACTAATCAATAACTACTATTTTTTTGATGCTTCCCAGAGAACTACTGAATAAGTTTATTAACAATCTAGTAACTACTATTAACTAAAAAGAAACTCTTCCAGAGAACTGCTTCCCAGAGAACTACTGAAAATTTTCATAATTCATACAAAACTAATCAATAACCAATGCAGGATAAATGACTAGCACTACAATAAGATTTGAACTGCTATCGTAAACGAATACACAAGGTTGTTTACATTATCAATATGTAAGCTGTTAATAATTGGCCTATGCTGTCTATTTATCAACTGAATAATTTTAAAGAAATGGATTTTTAAATGCAGTTGTCGGGACTCGGGACCTTACTTGTCCTGTGGCCAATTTTCTGGCATTCCTCTGGACTGGCATTGAATCACTGGAGTCACGGTGACGACTGGAACATATTGAGTCATCGGCCATCCAAGTACCATATAGAGTGAATTTATTATTTAACTTACCTCACAAAAAAATGTTTTTATGTATGTCTCCTAGCATATATATATATATATATATATATATATATATATATATATATATATATATATATATACATATATGTCTGTGTGTGTGTGTGTGTGTCTTGTGAGTAAGAAGATTCTACACTTTATTGGCTTTTCATTAGTAACTACTGTAAGAATCATGGGAACAAACTAGTAATGACTCAAGTGTTACTACATACTTCTATGGGAATTACTAATTATTTGGATCCGTATTCTAAAGTGAAGATCATGGTAACTAACTAGTAATGACTCAAGTGTTACTATACTTCTAAAGAAATTTTCTAAAAGTATACTAAAGTTCACCAAAAATCTCAAACGCTTGAAATGACTTTTGTGTTTGGTTGCACGAATTATGACTAGATCATGTAGTAACACTTGAGTCATTACTAGTTAGTTCCCATGATCTTCACTTTAGAATACGGATCCAAATAATTAGTAATTCCCATAAAAGTATGAAGTATGACTTTCATCTGTGCGCTATTTCTTCCTAATTTGTTAATCAGAGTTTCTTTTTAGTTAGTAGTAGTTACTAGATTGTTAATAAACTTTTTCAGTAGTTCTCTGGGAAGCATTAAAAAATAGTAGTTATTGATTAGTTAATTGTGAACTACCACTTTCATCTGTGCGCTATTACTTACTAGTTTGTTAATCAGAGTTTCTTGTTAGTTAATAATAGTTACTAGATTGTTAATATTGTGTTACTCATTGGTTCTTGTGTAGTTATTCATTAACGAAGGAACCGTATTCTAAAGTGTTACCGTTTTGATTAGTAAAAGGTTTGTTGAATTAGTTTCTAGTCCCATCTAGTTAACAAAGCTAAACAGCGTTGCACTTTGTGTAATTAGTTACAGAAACGGTTAAACGCACCAACTTAAATAATTAAATACACTTACCGGTTGTGGTCGATAAAAAACGCCTTCTGCAGACAAAGAGGGAACTGCTCCATCTTCAAAGAACAATCTTTGTGCGAATCCGGCATTAAACTGATTGAGATTGAGGATTATATTTTTCGAGAACCGGGTTAAACATCTATTGTAACCATTGATCTCTAAGCACAGCGTCCCTGGGAAGGCTAAACAAAGGTGAATTGACTCCGGCATGAAGATAACAGCGTTTTGACGACATGGCGACAAACACACTCGATACTCTTCCTCTTCTCCGTGGGAGCTCAACAAGACCACGTCCCCTTTGTTTGTGTATTCCTGTGGGCGGAGATTAGTCAAAAAACTGTTCTAATGACATCATTATAAAGGAAGTAGAGGGATGTAGTCCAAACCGGACGTTCGCTGTAGGCTTTGAAAAGGGACATCTGTTAAATAAAATATCTTTCTAGGCATTGAACTTTGAGCTTTATAATTTTACAGGTATTATTTATGCTCTTACAGCAACATTACACACTAACTAAAGTTTGAAAAATGGAATCGCGAAGAACGGGACTTTTAATGAGCAAGATTTCAGCAGATTAAAATAATAATAAAAAACTTAAAACTACATAAGCTACTTAAATGATATAAGTCAAGCCAAGGAAAACACAAAACTAACGAAAAGGTCAAGGTCAAGGTCAAGACACACCTGCACTGAATTCACAACCTACTAAGTTGCTTCCTTGAGGTTAATGAATTGTGATTTTCTTTGGAGGAAAATACTAGCTGAATGGCATATGCTACATGTATTTAAGCGGGTAAATATAAAAGAGGATTATTTTAAAGTCTGTTATAAGTAAAACTCTTCTTGCTGCCAGTTGGTGACGCTATGATCGTGACCAGCAACATCAGCCCCCATTACCAAACAAACAGCTCAAGTTTGATGTAAACCACTCAATGCATGCAGAAAATATGAAACATTTCCGGGTTTCCTTTTTTTTTTACCGCAAGAATTCAGTTATAAATCGCACTCAAGTGTTATTTTATTTTAATGAACATTGTTAAAGGTACAAAGACTGCTTTTTAATTACTGCTTTTTGGGGGGCTTTTAGTCCTGCTGTTTCAAACGCGTTACCAAGATACAATCCATTTACCTTTTTTTGCTTGTTTCCTTTTAAACAAAGGAAATTTCGTGACAAAAATAGCTCTATTTCAGCAATTACAGAAGGGCGGCTGTATCACGGCTTCAAAATCACGGCTTCAAAACTCTAGGATAATACCACATGTAAAGTCACATGTAATTATTGTATTAAAATAACAGACCCAAAGCAATTTCATGTCATAATATTGATTCAAAAGAAAGCCACTCTCCAACAACGGGCATAATAAATACATTTTTAATGCTTGTAGCTGGTTGTTGAACAGGTCAGGCCTTTCTCAGAGAGTTGGATTCCGGCTTCAAGAGCATATGGAAATCAGGTTGACAGGCATTTGTAATTGAAGCTGCTTGTGAGAGGAGTGAACAGCCAACCACTCACTCGCATGAAATTAGCCTCAGTGCCGCAGTTACGCAACAACACAACATGCTCCCCAGCAGACAGTTTTTTGAGTAATGATTTATGACTGAGGTTCTCGTTACCTGTATGGACACCAATGAGGTGGAAAATTACTGTGCCAAGTTTTTTAGATTGATGCATAGCAACTAATGCGTTCTTACTATGAAGCGTTGAAGTAAAATGCCAATAATAAGTTGACTGAAAGTTTAACACTTAGTGTTAAAGGTACAATATGCATGAATTTTCGCCACCAGGGGTCGCTAACCTCTTACAATAACAAAGGCGTATAATGATGACGTATATTCCACATTAAGCTGAATTATGGATCTTGTCGTCAAGCTGATGGATCTTTTATGGATGAGTGAATACATTGATGTTTTTAACATGACTGTGGTGTGAAGCAGAGCGCCACACGCAACGCGGGTCCCGCGGATATAAAAGACGAATCAAACTTGAGGTAACGCAGCGCTGTTTCACTTGCTCTAAAAGTTACACTATCACACTAAACAGCATTTGAGTGTGTTGAATGTTGTTAGTTAGGTTGTGTGTTGGCTGTATGAGACTAAGTACGGTAAGCTAGATCAACATTAGAATAACATACAGATCATATTCTAACATTTCATCATGTTGAACTAAATAACATTGATTAGTTTTATGTACATTTGCTCACCTGTCTAATAAAGAACATGCAACACATCGCGTCTATGTCAAGTCGAAGTTAGTCGCAGACGTGGAGCTCTCGGCATCTCGAAAGATGCTGATCTTAGTTTTAGTCCTCTTTTTGTCTCAAAGTCTGCTTGCCATGGTCCATAATGTTTAAACAAAACAACAACAGCGTGAGCGTCCTGCTAGGCATAACGGCAATAACCCGGTTGTCCACGTCTGTCGCCATGGTTACTAACACAGTGCGAGCGCAAACCTGGCGGAAACCGAGGCTAACGCGGATATGACGCCATTGACTGGCGACTCCTCACCCCTCCTCACACGTCCCGTTTCCTTGGTTAAAATCGCAATTTTCTCACGATTTACAAATAGTTGGAAACATTTGGGATATTGTAAGTAATCAACAAAACAAAATATATAACATTGGCCTAATGTTTTTTGGGTATTTTACTGCAAAAATCCTGCATACTGTACCTTTAAGTTGAACACTCTAGCATACTTTTAAAAAACAATACGCTTTAAAAGAATATACTGGTGCAATTCTTCAGCTGTCCTCATCTTGACCTCAGACATTATCCAGTATGAGGCCAGTATGAGTGCTCCCAGATCAGCACTTAACTCTAACATTCAGCATCGCTGCCAGTTGAGACGTTCAGTTGTATCATCCAAAGCACTTTTCTCCAAAACTCTCTCCATCTGTGTTAGCCAGACGCTTGTGAATAATTCAGCGTGATGCACGAGTCCTTGCCAGTGTGTAAATGTGCTTTTCTCCCCAATGCAGTCTCCGTCTTTAGCCTTTCCAGGCCCGGCACTGCAGGACGTCTCTACAACACGGATAACAACCAATGAGCTCGCAGTGTGTAGGCGACATCCGTGCTTTTAATAAGCATGACGCTCTGCTATAACAAGTTCACAAGGTGTGAAAGATGTAAAAATTGCCCACCTATGCAGACCAAGGATAGACCACTTTTACATTTAAAGGCTAAATGCAATTCCAAATACAATATCATTTTTTTACTAGTCTCAAAAACAGACCTGAGGCACAACCCTGCTGGTTAGCGATGCCTCACTACAAAGCAAAGTTTTCTACAAAGCCCCACAACAAAGCAAATGTTCTTTCTGACTGTCAGTCGATACTCAAAATGAATAACTCACAGAGCATGTTCATTACTGTGTTAAATATTTTAAGTGCTGCCATAACCGATGAGTAACTCTGAAAGGACATGCAGGTGGAGGAGAGACAGGTCATGAGGCATTAATATAGCCTTTACAATTACCCACACTTGCGGTCTTTGCACTTTTACACTTATCCTATCCTGTCCTGTCCTATCCTGTCCTGTCCTATCCTATCCTATCCTATCCTATGTCCTGTCCTTTCCTGTCCTATCATGACATATTTATTTTGTAATATATATATATATTACA